>NC_062261.1:10462195-10832537 GCF_916048215.2 Malus sylvestris | reverse complement strand
AGTTCCTTCATCACCTAGTTGGTGAGAATAAGGGCAAGGTGTCGAGGCACATTGTGGCAAATGTCGAATGACACAAAGTGTGTTGAACCCTTTCGAAGCACAGTTGGCTTATGTATAGATATGTTGGAATGTATGATGTTTATGCATGAATGTGTTGGAATGTATGATGTTTATGTATGAATGTATTGGAATGTATGATGTTTATGTATGAATGTGTTGGAATGTATGATGTTTATGTATGAATTCAATAAAAAGGTGATTTAGCCAACTCGGCCATAAACTCCTTTACATTCTGAGCAATGAAACACTCAAGTGTTGAAGCTTCAACGCAAATGTTTCCAATACAAAACAAAATCTAAGTATGTGTCAACAAGACTATACAAAGGATCTACATCATACATTCCAACACATTCATACATAAACATCATACATTCCAACACATTCATACATAAACATCATACATTCCAACACATTCATACATAAACATCATACATTCCAATACATTCATACATAAACATCATACATTCCAACACATTCATGCATAAACATCATACATTCCAACATATCTATACATAAGCCAACTGTGCTTCGAAATGGTTCAACACACTTTGTGTCATTCGACATTTGCCACAATGTGCCTCGACACCTTGCCCTTATTCTCACCAACTAGGTGATGAAGGAACTCACCTTCGTACCACCAACTAGGTGATGAAATGTACAACCCGTACTCTAATATTATTTGGAAACTTGCCACCCTTATCACCAATCAGGTGAAGAAAGAACTCATCTTCATGCCACCAACCAGGTGATGAAATGTACAACGCGTACTTTCCTTCATGCCACCAACCAGATGATGAAATGTACAACGCGTACTCTTCTTCATGTCACCAACCAGGTGATGAAATGTGATGAAAGGTGATTAAGGAATTCACATTCGTACCACCAACCAAGTGATGAAAGCAACCCACCATTCATTCCACTAACCAGAAGACGAGTGGTACAACTTGTACATATGAACTCCTAGCATTCACAAATAATAAAAAACCATCAAGCTTTACAACTCAACTAGGGGAGCACTTATGCCTAACAAGAGCTATAGTCACCAACAAAGTCTTATTGCAAGCCAACAATGGCTTCAGTGCATGGTATACGAAGATCAAGCTCTTCAGCCCTCTTGCATCTGCTTCAGACATTTCTCCTCTGTAACAATGCAAACACTACAACTCATAGAAAGCTTCAAACGCTCTTGATCAAGACTGTTCGAAACAAATTCAATTTCTATGGTTCATCCAAACCTTCGACTACTACAAGATGTGGCTTGCACCACAATCTCTCGTTTAACAGTATGGAAGCAAAATTTTTATACGTTATCTCTCCCACATTTTCAAATTTCTAGTTTTCCCAAAAACAAAAAAAAACAAAAAACAAAAAACAAAAAACAAAAAAAAAAAAAACAAAAAAAAAAAAAAACAAAAAAAACAAAAAAAAAAAAGGAAATTGGAAATTGGGAAATTCAACAAAGCTTCATCAATGGAACACAACTACAATCCTCAAAAGCTTTGCACTATCTTCATCAAGATAGTGTGAAGCAAAATCAATTTATGGTGCCAACAAAAGCTTCATCAATGGAGGACAAATATCAATCTCAAAAGCTTTGCACTATCTTCATCAAGATAGTGTGAAGCAAAATTAATTTATGGTGCCAACAAAAGCTTCACCTATAAAGCTTTAACCCTTCAACACCAAAGCTTCACCTATAAAGCTTCAACACCAAAGCTTCACCTATAAAGCTTCAACACCAAAGCTTCACCTATCAAGCTTCAACCCCAAAGCTTCACCTACAATACAAAATTTCAACACCAAAACATATAAAAGCTTCACACACTCTTCATCAAGATAGTGTGAAGCAAAATCAATTCATGATGCCCAACAAAGCTTCAACCTCAAAGCTTCACCTACAAAGCTTCAACACCAAAGCTTCACCAACAAAGCTTTTAAATATATATATATATATATATTATTTTTAATTTTTATTTTTTCGGAAATTCGAAAATTCAAAAAAAAAAAAAAAAAAAAATGCCTAGGCCTCATCTTCTTTGGGCCTAACAACTTTCATAACAAATATATATGAAGAATGAGTTTTGGGCTACCACTTAGAAAGGAAATGCCTCATTCGTCAACTCCCTCGACCAGAGACTTGGGGGACTCCTACCATATGCTACTGCACCTTGATACTCGGAAGTCTCACGACCACTTCGTGACTTGGATTTTTCAAGTCTCCAAACGAGAAGTTTTCCTCACTCGGGAAATTAAGGGAGCACTACCTCAACCTACATGCTTCACTCACAAAGTTTCAACATACAAGCTTCAACAAAAGGAAAAATTCAAAGAACTTAGTGAAGAAGGCCTTGGTGTATTTAACACAATACGTTGAAATGAAGCAAATCTTGTTTATTGATATTTCCGATAAGTTACAAATATGTACATATACATGAATCAAAATAAACAAACAAGAAGGAGCCTTCACAAAGGTTGCTCAGGAGAAGTCTCAGCAGTCGGTAGAGCCCCAGAAAGAGAAAGCACCGGAGGGTGGTTATCCGGAGCCTCAGTACTGGACAGAACCCCAGAAGGAGGAGGCATCGGAGGTTGATCATTTGGAGCTTCATTACGCGGTACAGCCCCAGAAGACGACGACAATAAATGCCTTTGGAACAAACCCACAAACCGTTGATGATCAAGTAAAACCTGACCATCAGATTCCTTCATCTGGTCAAGCTTTCTCTTCATGTTTGTAGCATAGTTATGTGCGAGCCGGTGCAACTGTTTATTCTCATGCTTGAGCCCTCTAATCTCCTGTTTGAGACTCATCACTTCCGCAGCCAATGATTCAACTTGGCGGGTTCTAGCAAATAGGCGTTGAGCCATATTAGACACAGAAGCTGCACACTGAACACTAAGAGCCAGAGAATCCTTAACAGCCAACTTATCAGACCGTTTGGAAAGTAGTCTGTTATCTTTGGGAGTGAGAAGGTTCCTGGCCACCACCGCAGCGGTCATATCATTCTTTATCACAGAATCCCCAACGGTAAGAGGACCAGTAGGGGATATGAAGGATGGCCGCCATATGTTGTCTGGAGAAGGCGTGGCTGTCTCTTCTCCAAGGTTCAAGTCAAAACGACGGTCGGAGGGCTCAAACATTTTCAAAGGTGTTGAAGAGGGAAGAGGTCAGACAAATCAAGATCTTAGAAGTGCAGGAAGGGAGCTTCTACTGGTGGAGATTCAAGTGTGTTGTGGAACTTAATGCCAGCCTCTATAAAAATCTGCACTCGACAGAGTTTCAGAAATCGAAGAGGCGTTTGCTTTCTCAAAAGCTGGGCTGCTTAGAGACCACGAGGGCCGATCACAAAAATCAAAGAGGCGCTTCCTTTCTCAAAAGCTAGGCTACTCAGAGACCACGATGGCCGATCTCAGAAATTGAAGAAGCACCTGCTTTTTCAGCCTCGTCAGCACCTGTCACATGCACACTCAGCTTTGCGGAAATTACGGGCAATCTGTCGAAGATTTCTGGTGAAGTAGAAAGCACGCGAATCTTGCTGTTCAATCACCACTCTCCACACGCACGATCAACTCCTCGGGTACCACATATAACTTTGCCAAAGATCTCTGACAAAATTTAGACGCGAGAATTTCGAAGTTCCAGCTATCCTACTATTACCCACAAGGGTAAAGGAACATCACCACTGCTTGACAACTGGAAAGTCCCTATGTGTGTCGACCTCCGTGTTCTGTGGCAAGACAGGCTGGCAAGAACGTCCAACCTTTACTCACATTCGAGAAAATACTCCCAACATAATTACTTTCTCAAAAACCGAAGCGGCACCGCTTTCCGAATCTCGAGAGCCAGATCCCTGACGGGATTGCTTGTTCGAAAACCGAAGAGGCACAGCTCTCAGAACTTCGAGAGCCAGATTTCCTTAGATAAAGCTTGTTTGTAATCTTCACACGCAACATTAGCTTTCCAGATACCACATACCACTTTTTCAAAGTGCTCTGACAAAGTTAAAACACATGAAGCTGGCAGCTCCCACTACATTGCTGTGACCAAGAAGGGTAAAGGAATAGCATTACTACTTGTTATTGGGAAATCCCTATATACATCGACCTCCCTCCTCAACGGACAGGCAAACCTGCAAAAATGCTCAACGCTTTCTCGCATTCGAGAATGCACCCTCAACATAACCTCTCGAAATACTCAGGTTTATTTCCCCCCGATAATACCTCAGCAAATAAGCCACACCAAGAACAAGAGTATCTCATATCATCAGGGTCGAAAGCAAGAGTATCCCATATCATGCTTTCTCCCTGTCCTTGTCTTCGTCCTTGTCCACACCTGCAGGACAAAGAGAAAGAGAGCAGTCAGTCGGAACCTGAAATCAAACCTCCAATCTGGAACTGACTGCCTGAGACCTTTGCCTGGTTGCTTACTTAGCATTGCTCTCGAGAACTCATCCTCAACTGCTGTCGAGGTCATGAATTCCACCGGCACATACCTCATGACAGTTGATTAGATATTGGCTCTTTACACTGAAGCTGCCAAGCGTGAATGAGTCACTATGAAGGAATGTTCTGAAGGACCATTTAAATGCAAAGGTTGCACACCACTTCTGCCATGCAAAAGATTGAAGAAGAAGGTTCAACGGTGAGCTGAAACAGATCACTACAGCACGACACCTTTCCATACCACATTCATTATTCCGTCAACAGCAAAAGTATCCCATATCATCAAGGTCGAACGTACTCTAGATTTGATGGACTTGTTTTGACCCTCAAATTCTTGAGTCGGCCTTATACTCTGAAGGGAACCAGAAAACCCTTCAGCACAGTTCAAGAATAAGCCTGTGGAAAGTTACTTCTTCAAAAGCAAAAGTATCTCATATCATCTCTTCTCCATTTGCTTCTCCTTATCCTGGCAGCTGAATGAGAGACAAGAGAAGGAGAACAATCAACCGGAAGCCAAAGTCGAACCTCCAATCCTGGTTTGCTTGCTTGGAAGTTTGACTGCTTACCTTGTCTGTCACCTCTTTCGGCAGATCTCCTAGCTCGGCGACTTGGGGGACTCATACTATAGGGTTTGTATCGTACTTGACCAAGCCCGAAACTACAAGTAAGCTTCAAGTGAAATTGATAAATTACCTTGTGCATCTTCATCGGTTAAAGATACCACCCATAGATTGAGGAAAAGTACTTCCAGAGAAGATGCCACATCTACATATGAGACAGATAAGGCACGTGAAAATGATACCACACTTCAGTACTTAGAAGTTTCGTGATTACTCAATGGCTTGGATCTTGCAAGTCCCCAACCGAGGAGCTTCCCTCACTCGGGAACTTAGGGGAGCACTGTTTGTACCATACTTGACAAATCCCGAAACTACTGAGCACCGGTCAACGTTATACCGTCAAGGACCCAAAAGAGCTTCCCTTCAACCAGGAGGCCAATCACAATGTGACACGTGTCGACATCAGAAGCCAATCACAGCTCAACACGTGTCAACACAGCTCAACACGTGTCAACATCAGAAGCCAATCACAACACGACACGTGTCAATGTTAGAACAAAACTAGAAACTCTCTTCTATAAATAGGGATCATTCTCCCACAATAATCTCTAATGTCATTTTGTACTAAACTATTCACTAGAACTCACAAAATGAGAGCTTGAACCTATGTATTTGTGTAAACCCTTCACAATTAATGAGAACTCCTCTACTCCGTGGACGTAGCCGATCTGGGTGAACCATGTACATCTTGTGTTTGCTTCCCTGTCCCTATTCATTTACATACTTATCTTCACAAGTGATCGAAGCAACCAAGCGAAGGTCACAAACCTGACACTTTCTGTTGTACCAAAGTCCTCGCTGATTTTGTGCATCAACAAAGATCATTTGGCACAATTTGTAGGTCCAACTCGGGTCCAAGAGAAGCAGAATTTATACTAAAGAACACCAAGGGAGTTCATGGTTTTATGGGGCATCAAGTGTGGAGAGGTTACCTGTCGAACAGGCTATCACCTCCACGGTCCAAGAGTACAAATCGATTTCCATCAACTGAAGTTTGATCTGCTTGTTTTTGCTTAAGCCCAGATGCTTCGCGCTGTGCTTGTATCCTAATTATATTTTCTTGGTTACATTATACAAAAGAATTCGTACTTATTTTGCCAAATGACATGCTTACCGATGTCTTTTTTTTGTTACAGAAAAAGAAATGCTTCATTAACAGAGGAAACTAGCGGAACAAGCCGCAGTAGTGCGAGACTAAACCCAGAAAATAGCAACAATAGGTGCTACAAAACACAAAGGACCATCACAAATGAGACCCAAACATAATGCCCCAGTAAAACAGAAATCTGAGCCCTAAGACATAAGCATAATATTTTCTTGCATACAGGAGCAGCCTCCGTTGCCGGCGCTAACCATGGGGTAATGACTATCCACACAATCGGCAAGATGCCGGATTATTGAACCGTAACTTTTCAGGCGTACCAGGTTCTACTCTCTTACAAGGCCTTCAAGGTAATGGGCAAACCACTTCTTAACCTTGGAATGTGACATCTTTTCCAGGCTAGGATCCCAATCATGAATTGTCCAGCTACACAATTAGGGGAAAGAGTTTAAGATTCATCAATATAAGATACTCACATTCCACGGTGCGTAGGCGAATTTTTACGTTTGCTCAAATGTGATTCTCAAAACAAACGGCAATAAATTGCACATACACGCCTGAACGACTAGCCAAAACATAGCTCTTACAAGATAAAAAAAATCAAATGATCTGCACTGCAAACTCTCACTCACCTGTATCTACTAACTACACGGTGTAAAAAGATCGTGATTGTCGCCTGGGCCATATTGATTCTTAAGCATGACCTTCGTCCTGACCCAAATGGTAAATAGTTATATGGCTTTGGCATTTCTTGGAGAGAACTGACACTAACGATATGTAGTGCATCATTCAGTGTCAATAACTTGATAGTAATGAAGAATGAAGTGTTTGTAGGTATGGGTTAGGTCAGTTGGCGGAGAAAGTGATCTTGCCCCGTTACAACCATGTTTAAATCCCTCTCTTTGTAGATTTGAGGGTTGTTGATCCTAAAAACTACCTAGCCTACGTGGCATGTAGACCTAGTAACTAATGAGCTAACTACGTCTTTCGGTTGAATGCAGGACGTGCCAACTCATCTGCCGAGTGAGGCTGGGGAGTAAAATGAATGTTGATGTGGTGTTGGGCATGCTGTCAAACACTTAGTGTGCTTGTTTTCATCAGCCAAACCATGTTGCGCACATGTCAACAAATATCGACATATGTCAAGCAATTTGATGTGTGATATTGAGAGAGTTTGTCTAATGTTGTTGTTGACCTGAAAAACTACCGAGCCTATGTGGTGCGCTGGCCAAGTAACTAGTGAGTTAACTACGTCCTTCGGTTGATGCGGGGCGTGCCAACTCGTCAGCCGAGCTTGGCCGATGAGTAAAATATGTTGATGTTGCATTGGGTGCACTGCTGACTTCTCGATCTTGCGATTGCAGCTGAGGAAGGAACACTCTCGGCCTTTGGGTTCTAGAGCTTGAAGACAAGGCTGCTAGTTATGCGAAGTTCAATATCAAATTCGGTTTTCAATGTGTTGAATGTGGTAACTTGTAACACCTTACTTCGCCGAGAAAGCTAATGAGATGACCTCTGCCAATAAGGATTCGAAAATCCTTCTCGATCGAGACTTGGATAGATAACCAGTCAGTTCTGTCGCAGTGCTGTTTATCCAAATTGAAGGTGCTTCACGGTCGGCTGATTCTACTGCAACAGTGCTGTTTATCCAAATTGAAGATGTTTGCCGGTTGCCTTCACAGTGCTGTTTATCCAAACTGAAGATGCGTTGGCGGAAAAAGAAAATAAAAATCTCAAGGTTGTTGAGAGGTTTCGTGTAGAGCAAGGATTTGCGCATAGCAGTTTGTGTGTTGAATTGGAGGGCTTTTCCCGTTGCCACTGCGTCTGTATTTATAGGGTTGATGTACTCGCTTGGCACGTCCAAATAATTTTGTTGTCCAACTGCAACTCTATTTCTCGGAACCGAAATTAATCAGAGTCAGAGACCAAGGCATATCTTTCAGATAGATGTTCGTGATTTTCGAAACCTCATAAAAGCCTATCAAAATAAAAGTCTTCTTATCATCATAGCCTAGCCTAGCTAGACTTGTCATCATTATCCAAGACCATTATTTTCATTATCCTTACATCCCATGCATTAGACCTGGTATTCATGTTGTGTTTTCCATGTTCGTGTCGTTTTCATGTCATACCTGATATCTTAATGGGTTGTGTCGTATAACACCCGTTAAAATAAACGGGACCCGACCCGAAATCGACCCGATAATATTAACAGGTAATATGACCCGACCCGTTATCCGTTAAGGAAAATATATTTTAAACCAATAAATAATCAAATGAAAAACATAATACTAAATAAGTATATACATACCATATTGTCACATCCAAAACATAAAAACACATTTTTCTTTTACGTATATTTTCACTTACCCAAAGTCTTTAATAGTTTTTTAATTAATGTAGAAGTGTAAAAAAAATATAGAAAAAATATATAAACATTCGTAATGACAAGCTTTACAACTTTCATGAAGAGCTTAGCTTCGAAATTCGTCACTATAATCATATAAATCATAGATCAAAATTTAACCGTTGATTGTTGTTTACATTTACGCTTCATTGTTCTCATCAAATTTTATTTTTTCAGATTTTCTTTTTTGAAAACTTGATCTATTAGAGGATGCAGGAAGATGAACAGTTTGGATCGTTGATATTATATTCAGAGTTTTACGGTTAGTGAAAATATTGCTTGATGTTTATAAAGTTTCTATAAACTATATGACATTGACTCATATTTCAGTTAATCGTAAATATTGAAACGTGATATCAAAGATCTGAACCGTTCATCTTCTTACATTTGCCAGATGATCATGTTTTCAAAAAAGAAAATTTTAAAAATGAAATTCAATAAGAAGAATAAAGCGTAAATAACAATCGACGGTTAAATATAAATTTAAGGTTTATGAATTATAGTGTTGGATTTCGAAGCTGACCCCTTCATGAAAGTTGTAAAGTTTGTCACTATGAGTGATTGTATAATTTTTTTTACATTTTTTACACTTCTACAATAATTATTATTAATTTTATTAATTTTGCCCTCAAATAAAAAACATTATTCATGAAGGTTTGGAGGATTTTAAAAATCTAAATGATTAACCATTATCTAAATGAGTGTTTATATATTCTTTCACATTTGTATGTATGTCTTCTTAGTTTTTGCTTATCTAAATATTATATTAGTTTTTTTGGACAACAACATGTTAAATAAAATTTATCCTAATAATGATAATAAGGAACTCTCATAATAAAAATAAATAATAACTAAAACTTTTTTTTTTTTTTAAACTTATATAGAATAATAATACAAAACTATATATTTAATATTGAATATATTGTATATATTAATATGGCTATTGTATTTTATAATAAATCTTTTAGTAATTAAACTTTAAAATTATCAAAATAAAATTTTTCTTAACGGGATACCCACGTGTTACCCGCATGTATACCTGTTAAGAACCCGTTATTAACGAGTTCTTAACGGATCACCCGATAATGACCCGATAAGTTATCGTGTTGACCCGAAACCCGTTATTTTCGTGTCGTGTTAGAAACTGCCGGGTCTACCATGCATGCATAAAAAAACAAAATATCATGGTTGATAGTATTGCATTATCTGCAAAACCATCCTGTTACCATCACATCACCTTATTTTGATTACTCCAATCTGGCATCCTCATCTTGCACTAATATCTATGCCAATCTATATCCATTTGCCAACACTGCAGTAACGTATTAGGACTCTTGATAAAATACTCTGATGCTCTAATCCTCCGCACGTCTGAATCCCAAATTAAATTGAACTGTACTGCTCGCTTTCAAGTTGGAGATATAATTCGCATCTCATCTTGTACAAGAAAATATCAAGATATTTCACCATTAAAAGATAATATCATGATTAAAGTCACAAGATATCCTTCAATAATAATTATCTTAACCATTCTGTCGTCCAACGTTTGAGAGTTATGTTCATCAACGGCCTTGATCGCACAAACCGATAGTGTAAAATTGGGTCCAAACTGTTGTAGACGCAACCTGTTAAGATATGCCTAGCAGACATTACGTTAAACATTTGGTAGGCACAAAGACCTCCGTACCAAACATTCGGAAGGTCCTTAAAAGACTTTTACATGTATATTTTCCGGATTCCAGATGATCCTAGGGCCACCTTAATCTCTATGCACGTACGCCCATGTTTATCATGCACATATATCATATTCGAATGCTTGGTAATTTTCACTTGATTTGTAAAGACAAATTTAGATAGAACTAGAAAATAAGCCCACGCGTTGCAGCGGGAACCACTGTTTCAAGCGTAAGTGCATGACTAAGACACATTTATCCTGAATAAATTCAACACAATCATGAATGAACAGAGAGACACATGAGTAAATGAGGTCAATAAGATAAGCAGCTTGGCTTTTATATACATTCAATTGAGCTAACATGTAAAGACATTGCACAATTAGTAGGAAGAAACTGAACATTCTTGATCACAAAGACATCGTTGCCAAAAAAGTTCTGTTTCCATAAGAAACAAAAGCAACATGAAGTTCACACATATTTTGCTTCAGCAACTAATAAAAAATATAGAAAGTGTTCAGTACTTGTTCAAGTAGCTAATTTTCCAAGCACAAATGTTCAAAGCCAATAATATGCAGAAGCCCTGTTTCCATATGAAACAGAAGAAACAGAAGCAACATGCAATTCACACATATTTTGCCCCTGCAATTAAGACGGCAAAATATGTCCTACAGGCTAGGCACCTATTTTAGCACTTACCAAAAACTGCAAAAGTGTTCTGTTCTTGTTTGAGCAGCTAAGTTGTCAAGCACAGATGTTCAAACCTAAAAAGGAGGTAAAAAACAGAATCACACCCTCAAATGCACCAATGCAGATAACACACTAATGCCCCTTCACACAAACTGCAGGCCAAGATGCGCAAAAAACATTTGCATATTCCTTGAAGGTTTCTAGGCCTTTGTTATATTATGTATTAAGAACCAAACTTTATCCCCCAACACTAAATTTGTTGGAGTCACAATCCCATTGCAAGGGTTGTAAAACTCAAAAGCTTATTGTCCAAAACCAAAACAATTTGTACCATTTACATGCATGTGCAACATATGCCTTACACTGGAAAAACATCTAAAATCAAATACAAATTTATAAATCACGTACAGATTTTGTTTTACATTTTTATAATCAAGTAGCAATAGCAAGTAAAATTACAAACTTTCAAAAACCTGAGAGTAGAAATTAAGATGTAAAGATATCCCGAAACATACAACATACTGTATAGAAGCTAACAGTAAAAGTTTGTGAAGCAAACTGCGGCATGAGCGTCCTCTTGAACAAATTGGAGGTACTTTAGCCTCAGTTCCTCCTCCTCTGTCAAAACAATTACAAAAACATAGTAGCTTAACTAAAAAATGCATGATGAAATAGATAGTTTTCATGCAGAGAAAGAGAGTACTTTAATTTTTTTTTATATAATATGAGACAACTATAATAATATACCTAGCATTATATCTTAGGTACATGTATAATAATACACAATTTGATGCGTGCCTAAGTAAATCTTTTAGGATTGTCAACTGGCTAAAACATATTAGAAAATAATCAAAAGAAAGCACTTTTGGTTTTTTAACTATTATAAACAATGGAAATTAGTATGACAGTACCAAACTAAATCCCAATTAAGACAAAAGGCCTGCTTGACCAAGTTTAATAAACCAACATACTGAGGCGGTAATGCCAACAGACATAAATAGGAAGATTTGCAGCAGCCTTTCTGGAATAGCAACAGCTCAAACTACTTGAAGCTACAATAATGAAGGGGTGAATTTAACTAATTTTACTCAGTTATAAGCATATCAAAACTGCAGGAGGGGGGGAGAGTTAGAGTTAGATAGAGGGGGGAATTTTTTACAGTAATTATGGCTTACATTCTTGATTTTCTCTTGATGACTTGCACGTTAAAAAGTCAAGGGTCCAGAAAAACTTCAAAACGATAAATAAGAAATTATGTCCATATCATATAACATGGTAAGGAAAGAAGCAATGCAAAACAGTCTCTAAGAACCAAGTTCGCATCCAAAGGCACCTCAACAGTCTCAAGAATTTTGTTCCAAGTATAGTCTATCTTTTATTTTCAAAATGAAACATCTACCAAGTAAATGATAACATAAAGTATCATTTTCAATCGACAGAATTTTTTAATCGAACCCATATCTATATCTATATATATATATATATATATATGTATGTATGTATATGTGCACGTAGAAAAATCAACTATTTCCCTAGTACTAACAAAATTAGTAGTGTATATATGTAACATATATATATATAACTACACTTTTGGATTTGGAGGAGGAAGCAACTATACCCTGAATATATCCAAGGCTAATGAAAAACTTGACTTGTTTGTTAGTCAGTTCTTTGCTCAAATTTCTCTCATTATATGTTCTTGAACCTGGACCCATGCGCTTGTACTCTTCACAGGCCACATTGCTGCAATTTCAAATTATATTATTAACTCTCAAAACTAATTATATGAAAATGCTTAATCATGTTTTAAATGACATAATCTGCTTACTTGTTACATTCAGGGTGGTTATCGTTGTTCCAGCCGGCAGGGCTAACCACCTTGGTCATGTTGGTGTAGGCATACACCATATGGGGTCTGCCTCTCCAAGCCCTGCCCAAATGTGTCACTGCCTGCCCCATTAATTATATGTTACATTGTTAGTCACCAAGCATCAAAAGTTCGAAACCAGGACTTGTAGACAAACAAAAAGATTAACTACACATATCTTAATTAATCCACCCAAACTATGTTTTGAGAGGGGGAAGGAGAACAATCATGTGGAATTTACAATTTATATGGTGAGACTTGCATAATCCACTCAATCGTTGTCGTTCGTATACATTCTTCATAAATTATATGAAAATTATGGGGAAAACAAATAACATGCATACATCTATATACGTATGGCTCAACACCTGAGTGTAAATACACTAAATATTAACATTTAGAAAATGAACAAACCTGTTTGCGAAACATAGACGAATCATCGAGCTTCCCGAAGTTTCGAGGGACATGAAGATCGTCTTCTCATCTTCCATGCACACCTGCCCCAACAACCACTATACTCAATGCTAATGAAAATTTCAAGGACCAACAAAGAATGTTGGAATTTCTTGAACCAAAAACAACTAATATTGATCTTAATAGAAATTCAGAACTTCGATCAGATTATAGGATTTTGAAAAATAGTCACTACCATCTGAAACGAAATTCCACATTTCTCAAAAAATTATGAAAACAATCTTGTTTGCGTTCCATGAATATTCCTAGTATCCAAATAGCATGTAAATTTTCCTAGCATCCAAATAATTGGTCAAAAGCTCAAAAGTCCAAACAAACAATTAAAACCAAATCCTCAAATGTTTGGTTGGAATGAAGAGATTTAGGGGGGATTGAAATTCGAAAAGAAAGTTTTACATCCAATCCACCCATTACAACCCCTGGCATGAAACTAAATCCCACACCTACTCAAAAGACACAAATCAGAAAATTACTCAATTTCAAAATCCAAATCAGAAAATAAAACCTCACCATTTCTCTCACTCACCTCTTCATCCACATATCTTCTCCTCATATTATGATAAAAGACCTCTCTTCAAGTTTGGCCTCTGATAGTTGGTCCATCTCAGGCTACAACTTTTCCAGACCTTAATAATCCTACAATTCAGACCAACCCACTACAACCATAATCAGTGAACAGTTTACATTAAAACATTTGAAATTACAGCCCATTTGATAGAAGATTAAGATTTCATTGTTTTAATAGAAACACTGAAAAATGAACATTTCACATCGAAGAACTAATTTCTCATTATTTAAAAATTAGTCATCAAATTTCATAAATAAAATTAAAAAAAAAACCCAAAAGAATGCAAAAAATTGGAACCTTTGGGTGAGCAAGTAGAAGACATCGCCCTCATTCCACATATTTCCACTGTGCTACAAATTCACTACTAAATAGCAAAAAATTCAAGTTTGTTAGTCATAATATATCTCAAAAATGAACTCCTAAAAGTAATAAGAAAAGAAAAAGCACTAAAATTGACAAGGAAGAAAAGTTAAATTGTTAGTCATTTGAAATATCCAAGTTGCAAATTCTAATTCTCTATAACCGATGAGCCATATTGAGCTCATTTGTGCATTCGATGCAACCTATGAGCCACATTGAGCTCATTTGAAATATCCAAGTCGCAAATCCCCCCCAAAAAAACCCCGCAGAGCCCATAGATAAAGTGACAGTTTACCTTCGGAGTCTCAAGAACACCGCCCTTTACCTGAGTCAAGTCCTTATTTATAGAAATACCACATGTAGCAAGCACAGGATCATCATCATACTGGTATTTTTTCATAGCCTGCAATAGTAAATCAAATGAGCAAGAAGAATTATTACAATATGTGGTAAAGAAACTAAACCTTTCATGACCTGCAAACCTATATCAGTCATAGTTCTTATTCTTTCCTGAGGCTTCTGCCTTAATTTTTCAACTAAGGATGCCCTCTGCTTTGAAGATAATGCTTTTGTATACCGTTGAAGCGAAACAAATGAACAAAGCTAAAACACCAAGAGAAACCCCATGGGGAAGCACAAATCTAGATATCAGACAAAGGAGTTCCAAAAAGATAAGACTAAGAGTCTAAGAAAGAATAATATGAAAATCAAAAGAAACTGGCATACCTCCAGAGGCAGATAGTAAGGCCTTTTGGGCTTGCCATTGATCAAAACCCTAAATAATCAAACCAAATCATTACACAGAGTTTCCAAAATACATTTATCTTAGTGCCAGAAGGAGAACCCTAAAATTATAGCTTAACTAATTGAAAGATAAGAAGTAGAAATAAAAATATTCAATACTTACAGTCACTATTTCAACTGAATAATAGCCACGGTCCACATAATCTCCCATAAACAAATAGTTTGTTTCTGGGCACTGCAAAAAAATTGCAACAGGAAATTAATGTTATTTTTGGAAAGTGAACCATCCAGCAGAACAAACCAGAAAACTACAAAATAAGAAAGAGAAAACATCACCAATAAGCAGCAACCAATTAACAACCTTGAAGAACACATACGATAAATTAAATAGCCCAAATCAGAACAATACCTTTCCTCCAATGTGGAAAAGCTCCGCCAGATCATGGAATTGTCCATGAATATCACCACAGATAGTTACATGGCTTTTTACAGGCTGCAACACATAAAACCCAAAATGGTTATTCATTTACCTCATGACATGCCCAAATCTTTATAGGTCCAAAACCTGTATGAAACAATACAAAGAAAGACATGAAACAGAAACTTGCAACTAAAAAGGTCCACCTGGACATTGTTTTCTTCCATTAATATTTCCTTGGCCTTCTCGCAGAGCACCCTTACCTATATTAAACAAACAAATTAAGATGAAAATTATTTACATCACTGAATGAAAAATAAACTCCGAAGAAACCATAATAAAAAAAAGGTCCTTTAACAAACATTAAATTGAACATGCTTCCATTTCAATACAGATTTCCATTTTCTTGCTCATTAGCGCTTTCAAAAAGCAAATATTTTGGTCCTATTCCGTATAACATTGTATAGGCTGGTGTACCATAGAACATAGCCAATGTTCTGAAATCCAAGAAGCACCATAGCAACTCAGTTTTGAAGCAAAAAAGTATGCTATCAGCCTAGCATACCCACACAACCCTCCATCCATCCCCAAGAAATATTGATATGATTACATGCACTATAAAGCACCTACACAGCATGCAGATTATTTGGCAAATCAAAAGTTGTATAGAGTTTCCTCCAACAATGGAACGTAAACTAAGGAGGTTTCACATTACTGATTTCAGTACTGTCCAGATAAGGGAAAATTCAAGGCATCTCCTTACCAATGTATTACAATGTTCACATTTAGCCAAAAACAGACTCAAATACTGCACTCCACGAAATCTCTGTTAATCATAACTCTGCAAAGGTCTATAAATTTGTTGAAAGATTTGGTTTTTATGGCCTTGGACTCAGACACCCAAAATTCGTTTTTCCTATTTCACAAATCCCAAAGGCAGAAACCTGCAGTGTCACAGAAAATGGGATCTGACCCACATTGCCAATACCCAAACCTAACAGCAAAACACATCATTATAACCACCAAGTTCATGCATTTCTTTAGAATTTTTAACCCAGTGATAAATCCAATAGAAGGTCAAAAACCCACATCAGTGGTACATTCAATTTAAAAGTTAAGAAATCTAACCCACTTATCTATTGCATTAAACCTTAAAGACAGCTCCACCTTCTAATTTAAAAGCTTAGTCAACGTACCACCTCCTAATATAAACACTTGCTTATAAATATGATTTATAAATAGTTTTGACATTAAACAAAAGAAATGCTTAGGAAAATCAAATTTAACAGAGGTCATTCCTGTAGCAGGGATCACTCACATAGGCCAAACATAAACCATATCCCAAATCCCCCCTAAAAACACACCAAAAAATTGGAATGATTTTATTCTAAACAAAAGGCCAAATGTTAAGCATTAACTAATGAGAATTAAAATTTGTATAAACTCAAGAATTCAAAGTTTCAAATGTGACAACCAAAGATGTGATTTAGAGTCTAGACAGAACCAGATGTTAGTATCGGCTCTATTGTACCAGATTACTCTCTCAGTCTAAAGCCCAATCAAGTGCCAATTCAGCCCAACTTCCCATTTGAAGCTGTTTCCAATTGATTATCTACCATAAACTGTTTTAATTCATTGCTGACACGCTGCAAACAAATTGGGATTCAGAAAGTTGATTGTTTGCTAGTGCTCTAGTAAATTGGAAGACACAATCATTCTACTTTAGTCTACTGGCTTAATAAATTATTGATTGATTACAATCAGACAAATTGGAAAACACAATCATTCTACTTTAGTCTAGTAAAGTATTAGCTCGTGCTCTAGTAAAGCTTGTGTTGTGTTGACCCATAAGAAACGCCAATTACAACAAAAAACTCATGACCTTAAGGCAATAGCTCTCATGTGGATTAAATAATTCGAACCAAAAATTAATATATTTTATTTTCAAACATTTTTCTCATAACTAAAATGATGAAAGCGGTGCGCGCATCTCTATCTTTCAGTATATTCAGCTCAACTACCTTCAAGTTTAAAATGAGATTGTGAATGCATGAACCTTTATAATCTATCTAAATTTGTTATTAAGCATTTACTGATAGCCAGGTAGTAGGTATCAATCCAGTTTCCTGTTGTGTGATAGAACCTTAACTCTCTGGTTGAATTAACATGCATACTGCTGCCAGAATGCATTACTAAGTTCATATTAATCCAGTCAAATCAATTAGGATATCAAGAAAGATGACAACAACATAAAAAATGGCCACTCTCATACAATGATGAAGATGAATTTAAACGATTCAATCCTACTACAAACGAAAATCCCTAGAGAGGAATTTCAGCCCAGATTTGCTTATGCATTGAAAATGAAGATTTCAGAAAATGAAACATAAAAGGATTGAAAATTCTCGAAAAGGAAAAAGGACTTACAGTGACGGATAGCGGAGAACAGAGATGGACAGTGTAGGACAGTGTAGGCAAAGTTTTCGTAGCTGGGTGAAAACAAAAGCAACCACTAATACAATCAAGTAAAATAAATGCAAACCAAGAACATGTAGAACTATATAAATAAGGAATTCAAAACATTATAGCAGAAAATCAATTACATACAACTTTTCTTTAACCACTCTTTAAATGCAGAAAACTTAATTAAAACTAACAAACACATACGCATAAGCACATTACTTACACCCCAACCACTAAATAAGTGCAATTTGACACTAATCCACTACTGCTTACAATCCCATATCTAACAATATATACACATATATATATGCACAAACATGAAGATTTCATAAAATGAAACATAAAAGGATTGAAAAATCTGGAAAAAGAAAAAGGACTTACAGTCACGGACGGCGGAGAACAGAGATGGACAGTGTAGGCAAAGTTTTGGTAGATGGATGAAAACAAAAGCAACCACTAATACAATCAAGTAAAATAAATGCAAACCAAGAACATATAGAATTATAACAATAAATTTAATTTGACAGATAATTTTCTTGTTGAAAAACTTTGATCTGCAAAACCAAATAACATTTTTCAACAAAAAAAGAACTAATTTAACAAAGCAAATACAGTATACGAAAAACAGCTATTCAATTTAGCTTCACTAAGAATACAGGAAGTCCATTCAAAACGACCAAAGGGATACAAATATAGAAGAACCAACCTTTTTGAAAGATCACTGGTGCCATCGTACTTTCAATAACTTTAGCATGAACCAAATTATCTGAAATAAAAACAAAGTCCATTAACTAAATCAGAAGAAAACCAATACAGATTAACAGAGAAAAACGCATTCACACACATGCATAATACAATACATACATATACAATATATAATTAAATGACATACCTTGATGGCCTGTGGATCTGCAACCTTGTTTCGTGAAGAAGAGCAAAAGGAAACAGTTCTAATGATGAGGCAGTACAAACTTCTGAGTGGGTACTGAAATTAGAAAAACGTAAATTTCAAACCATTTATAAGTCCCAAATCACAAAAGCCCCAAATTTAAACAAATTAAAGCCACCCGGATGTACAACCCGAAGAACTCACCGGAAAGCCCTAGCTTTTCTACCTAAAAAATCCCTTTAAATCAAACCGAAAAACTGAAGATGGTTACCTGAATTCAATAAAAATTAAATTATAATGAATTTACTCTTAACCATGGTTTTTTCAAAAATCAGAAAAACCTAAAAATATCTAAAACGATCGCAAATTTTGGAACTGCTTTAAACCAACCTGCCATGAAATTGGGTCCACTGCACTCGCCATTTCCCACTTCCTCCGATCGTTTCTGATAAAACAAAAATTTTAAAATTGTAAATTTTCAGATATTAATTGGAAAAGAAAGCGCAGAATTGGTAAAGTCCGCACCTTCACACCTCGTTTCTGCGGTTGAATGAGTTCTCTCAGCCGAACATACAGAGTGAGAATGGCGAGCCGTCAAGGAGTTCGCGGCTGGCGAGACTGAGAATGGCGAGAGAGAGAATCGGTGAGGGATCTGAGGGAAGTTACAAAGTGAGAAAAGGGAGGGATGGGGGGATTTGATGGATGTTTACAGAGAGAGTCGGGAGAGAAAGAGGGTATGAAAGAGAGGATGGAACAGACGGAAAAGTATTGCACACAGTGCGGTGGCAATTTCGTAAATAAATAGAAATTTCAATCTGAACAGCAGTGAAGGGACGATGGCAATCTTGTAAATAAACCGAAATGTGGTTCAAAACACTGTTCATTGGTACAGTGCAATTGAAAAGCCTTCTTTAGACTAAAGTAATTCCAACATTTCTTGTGGCATCCTAAAATAAGTGATTCACATCTACAAAAAGACAAATGAATTAAAATACAAAACGAGGAAGGAAACGTCAACCACAAAAGATCAAATGTTTGTGTAATAAATTAAACATTGGGGTTATGTGGAATAAGTCCAAACTTGTACTTATGCCAAGTAGAATATTTTCTTAAATGTTATAGCATCTTCAATCTGTAGCGACAAGGACCATATACTTCTATAAGAGTTCATCAAAGAATCTTTTGAAGAGTAGCAAATACTAAGCAACCATAGCGCTTTGAGTAATCAGGATTTAGAAACTGATAGGCAGCAACAAGCATGGAACTGCAGTTATTGTTCACCAATGGTTTTCTGGTATCACCATCGACCCTTTTCACGGCGTTGGCAATGTTTGCAGGAGTTTTGAGTTACTTGTATGGGCCCTACTGGAGGGTGAGAAGGGTACCTGGCCCTCCAGTTATCCCCTTGCTAGGACACCTTCCCTTGCTGGCAAAGTATGGTCCTGATGTATTCTCAGTTCTTGCCAAACAATATGGCCCTCTTTTCAGGTTAGTATGTATACATGTGTGTATATTTTATATATATATGTAGCAGATTTGCATTTGTAATCTCCTTTGCGACAAAAAATTATGTCTTCTTTTCTACAATTTTTTTCCACAGAAATTTCATAAAATCGTATACGTTATATGATTGAAATGTATGGTTCGACTGGATGATGGTTGGTAAACATAGGATCTCGTAATTAACGGTATATTTTAGTCATGTCACTTTAGTTGTGAATTTGTTAAAACTGGTCGCGCATGCGTATGGCGATAGTATAGCTATTAAGTTTTTGATTCTACACATCTTGGCAGGTTTCATATGGGTAGACAGCCACTAATAATTGTAGCAGATGCAGAGCTTTGTAGAGAAGTAGGAATAAAAAATTTCAAAGATATCAACAACAGAAGCATTCCGTCTCCCATCGCAGCTTCCCCACTCCATCAGAAGGGTCTCTTCTTCACCAGGTATTTGTTGTACGGGCTATATACGACAGTGGTTACGAAACTTATACTCCTATTTAACCTTGATCCTTCCATTCAGTTCATAGATTCTTTGGTCAACTAAATTGTGTTATGTGATCCCAAAACATACGAGAAAAACTGACAGGTGGGCTAAAGTGCGATACACGACGCAATTAGATATGACCACAGAATTTTAAAACTGTATTGAAAGGCTAAGTGAAATATAGTGTAGAGTATCTATCAGTTACAGTAGTCATCAAATTTATTGAATAATCTGATGGAATTCAAACGTATATCCTGCAGGGATGCAAGATGGTCGACGATGCGAAACACTATATTATCGTTGTATCAGCCATCACACCTAGCCAGCCTTGTGCCCACAATGCAGTCGTTCATCGAGTCTGCAACTCAAAAGCTCGACTCCTCCAAAGAAGCGGAAGATATTACCTTTTCTAACCTCTCCCTCAGGTTGGCCACTGATGTAATAGGACAAGCTGCATTCGGAGTCAACTTTGGCCTCTCTAAACTGGAATCCATCAACGAATCAATCGACAAGATTGACAGCAAAGACAACAACGACGATGACCAAGTCTCAGATTTTATTAACCAACACATCTATTCCACTACTCAGCTTAAGATGGACTTATCCGGTTCCTTCTCAATTATACTGGGATTACTTGCCCCTATTCTGCAGGAGCCATTTAGGCAGGTCTTGAAAAGAATTCCTGGGACAATGGACTGGAAGGTTGAGCGTACAAACCGGAAGTTGAGTGGCCGGCTTGATGAGATTGTGGTGAAAAGAATGAAAGACAGTGAACGCGGTTCAAAGGACTTCTTGTCACTCATAATGAATGCGAGGGAGTCGGAAACTGTTGCAAAGAATGTCTTCACTCAAGACTACATTAGTGCGGTTACTTATGAGCATCTCCTAGCTGGATCAGCCACTACATCATTCACATTGTCTTCAACTGTCTACTTGGTAGCTGGACACCCAGAAGTCGAGAGGAAGTTGCTGGCGGAAATTGATGGATTTGGACCTCCTGATCAGATGCCAACTGCTTATGATCTTCAACACAAATTTCCTTATATTGATCAGGCATGTCTTCCGAATTTCATATAAATTTAGACTTTCGTAAAAGCTTTGAAATTCCTAGGGCTTTATTTACTGGATAATCATGCCTTCCTAGTGGTTTTTCAAATGCAGGTTATTAAAGAGGCAATGAGGTTTTACTTGGTTTCACCATTGGTTGCAAGAGAAACATCTAGAGAAGTCGAAATAGGAGGCTATCTTCTACCAAAGGTATTGTTCTACTTTTCCTATGTGAATTGGAAATGAGTGCAAACTTTATGGGCCTAACTTTTTTCGAGGAGCAGGGGACTTGGGTGTGGCTAGCACTCGGAGTTTTAGCGAAAGATCCAAACAACTTTCCGGAACCAGACACGTTCAGGCCAGAGAGATTTGATCCAGATTGCAACGAAGAGAAACAAAGGCATCCTTATGCTTTTATACCATTTGGAATCGGGCCACGAGCATGCATTGGTCAGAAATTTTCACTACAAGAATTAAAGCTCTCGCTGATTCATTTATACCGGAAGTATGTATTCCGGCACTCTCCCAACATGGAGAAACCTCTGGCACTTGAGTATGGCATTGTTCTTAATTTCAAGAATGGTGTCAAGGTTAGAGTCGTAAAGCGGTGATCATGCACTGATTAGTCTTCAACATGCCTCATCAATCTTTTATCCTTTGTTTACTTAGCCCTGGCTGCCGAACGGCTTCAGTTGTGTACGGTTGAGAGTCGAGACCATGCCAAACGTTTGTGCTGGGAGTCGGTTCTGGTTTGCCCATCATTTCGCGAAACCAAAATTTCTCAAAACGTAAAGTCGCTACCAAATCTTGGAAGAAATGCCATTACTCTATTTAGATATGCCAAGACGACGTCTTCGTCTTTCATTCTTCAAAATTTGTATCAACTAGAAAACTTGCCCGCGATGCTGCGGGATCTTATTCCGTAATGGATTTTCAATTAGATTAATCTAGAAAATGCACATCTTAGTTCAACCAATTTAAAAAAAAAAAAAAACACAAGCAAACACAAATAATTCAACATAATTTGATAACCGAAGACCAAAGTTAACCGATATGGCTATTTTAACTTGCACTTAAACTGAATTTAAAGTACATCAAAGAGCATGCAGAATCAAAAGGGCGGATTTTGAAGTTTGAGGCAACAAAAGATGCAACCATAAAAGATATTGTTTTTACATAATGAAGGCAAATTTTAAAATTCATCGGCAAAAGATAAAACACATACGGAAAATGAAACATAGATTAATCCACAAACAATTAAAGGAGTAACGTTTTTTTTAAAGGTTTTTGAAAGAATCCTAGTTAATCGCATCGTTGTCCAAAATAAACACCAAATGAAAAACATTTTGTACAACACAAATAATTAAGCTACAAAAAGTTATAGTTGCACAACATTAAAAATTTAGGGTTAGTGAATGAAACCTGTAATGCAAAATCCCGAGTCAGCGGTATGTTTCCTGCAATCCATAAAAAGAGAGGAACAATTAGTTTTCTCGTTCTCAAACAATCGAAATAAAAACATCGCATTCAAAGGTCAAAGGGTTTTACACACACACACACACATAAACGGTTTTACACACACAGATGCATATATACATGCATACATACATATGCGCGTGCGCACACACACAGAGAGAAGCAGATACAAACTACATAAACCCTAAACCTTACATATACACACATCTACGTACATGTACACACACACAGATGCATGCATGCATGCATACATTCATATACATGTACACACATAGATGCATGCATACATATACATACATACATACATATATATATATACATATATATATATACACACACACACACACACACGCAGAGATGCATGCATGCATACATATGCATGTACATACACACATATACATATACATATACAGATGGCTATACATATACTTAGGTATATATTGATACATATACTTGCACATACATTTATACACATGCTTATACACATGCACACATATAAACTGCACTTTTTAACAAAGGTGAGTGTTTAAAACTTGTAAAAACATGTTTAGTTAAAGGGTTTTTTACACGTGGACAGACATACATACACACATACACATGCATGCACATACACACAGATGTACATATACATACACAGGCACAAATACAAAAAATTTAAAACAGAGCTCAATTTAAAAATGGATTTTTTTTTTCTTCAGAAAATCATAGATTGTAAATCAGTCTATTGTGTTTACTAATTTTGTTCCAATTCAAATCACAGATAAAAAACTTTTAATACTAATTACCAAAAAATGGCAGCAACTTAACAACAACTAACAACACTCTAAATAGAAGCTAACAATACACTCAAAGGGTTTATTACAAGCATAAATATTGTAATCAAACACGAATGGCAAAGCACATATGCAAAAAATTGAAAACGCAAAAAAAAAAAAAAGTTAAGGAAAGAACCCTGGAAAAATTTTCAGACAGGGAAGGACCGAGAATGGGAAGAAAAACCCCGAAACAACCAAGTATATAGAGACCCAGAAAATCCCAAAATTGATTAAAACAAAAAGAAGGCTAACCTAACCAAATAGTGAAAAAAGATTTGCAATTTTTTTTTGACCTTTCAATCAGCACATGCACACAGCCATAAATGCAAGAAACAATAAAAAAAAAGTAAAAATTTGGTACAAAATGTAATTTAAAAAGGCACTTATCTGAAAATGCAACAGAGAATGCACTGACATCCCGACCCCTACCGCTCCCCTCTCTCTCTCTTTCTCTCTTTGACACCCCCAATTCCGATATCCTTCAAATACTCAGAGTAGGCATGTGTTGGCCGACACCCGAAGATGACGAAGCCATACTAACATGCATGGGAAATAACAAACATAAATAAAAGTTACGAATTTAAATATAATGACTATGCAATTGAGGAACGTGTTCAGAGCATACAACTAATCTAAGACACTAAAAAGGAATACTATAAATTTGAATGAACAAAGGAATGGGTCCTACGCCGAGATGACTCGAACATGCCGATGCGGGAGTGCCTTGACACCGGGATTGTACTCCTCGAATCTAAGTTCTGAGGGGGCGCAAAACCAAACATGAGTGGACCAAGTTGATATATAAGTAGTACTAACATAGTTATTCAATAACGTACTAACTCCTAAAGTTTTATGAAAACTCAATAGCATAATATGTAATAGGTTTTCCGAAAACCCTAGCATGCCATAAAACCTTTCATAAAACATATATCGTATATAATGTGCTAAATCTCATAATCGACCAGTAGACCCCTACATCAGCCGACCTGTAAGCCAAATATATGAATATATTCTGACCTGAGGCCCCTACATCACCCGACCGGTAGGCCAAATATATGAATATCTTCATTTGACCTGTAGGCCACTACATCACCCGACTCTTAGGCCAATTATAAGCATCATTGCTCGTAGGCAGAACAGTGACCACTAGATAAGCACAAAACATTGAATATAATCTTTGCAACATACGTACATATATCTTAAAACATCTTTATAGTATATAGTCATCCATCATATATATTACAAAGGGTGTAAAAACATGTTCATAAATAGTATATGGTCATCCATCATATATACTACCAAGAATATAAATTCGATAAAGTATGGTATTCCAAAATATTCTCAGTAAAGCATGATAATCATGAAGTGTAAATCTAATTTACTCATAAAACGTTTCATAAAATGTAACCATTAAATCATGCTTTTCATATATGCATTTCTACTATTAAAACATGCATTTTAGAAGGGGTCCACTCACAGATACTCCATCATCGAAGAGCCCTGCGAAATAGGAAGAACGAAATCGCCGCTAATAATCGCACCTAAGCACATAAATGGTCAAATTAATAAAACTCTATCATAACGATTGAACACGGAAAACGGACGTCATAAATGGATTCAGGACGTCGAAAAATATAAAGGGGACCTCAGGTTCCCCTACGCGCCTCCGCAAGGGGGCGGCTCTAGCAGCTACCCGCCGCCACACGCCATTTTAAGTCGCTGGAAAGTTGGCCGAAAAAGTCACC
Source organism: Malus sylvestris (assembly GCF_916048215.2). NCBI lineage: Eukaryota > Viridiplantae > Streptophyta > Magnoliopsida > Rosales > Rosaceae > Malus > Malus sylvestris. Next base: position 10,806,692 of record NC_062261.1, on the reverse strand, counting down.
GACACCGCTGTAGACGGCAGAGCACAATGCCTTTAGCGGAGGCGTGTGTGCTCCACGCGCCGGCATCGATCTGCCCTCATGCGCTCCCACGTGCAGCCTAGGTTCTAGGATTTGACCGAGTTGTTTCGGATCTGGGCTCGGGTCCTAGGCTTGGGTTCAGTGGGCTTTGGTTTCACAACTGGGTTGAGTTCTATGGCCTAAAGGCTTGGGTTTAAGAGTACCAGTCTGCAAGGTTGGGCATAGGTTCATTGGGCTGAAGGCCCGAGTCAACACGGCCCAGAGGCTTGGTTTTGGGTTTTGGTTTAATGGGTTGGGTTTGGGGTTCCATGGGCTTTGGGCTTGAAAGCCGACCCAAAACTCGGGGTTAGGGGATCCGATTTGAAGGGATTTGGGTCAGGTTTGACCCAATTTCGGCGAGGCAGAAGATCAGATCTTCCCTAGTTTCGATCGAATTTGGTGCTCCACTAGACCTTACGATCTAACCCTATAACTGAAGCTACGAGGGAGAGGAAGAGGTTCGTACCTGAGACATGCCGTGAAGTGGCCGGAGTCGGTCAGGAAATAGTCTGAAATCCACGGTGCTCGCCGAAGGGGATCCTCGAATAGTCTCTGTGTTTCAGAAAGGATGAAAGAGAGAGGAAACCCATCCCTGGTGGTAGGTGTGGGTGTGTGTGTTGGTTCTCGGGGGAGAGAGGGTTGTGCAAGATGGATAGTGAATTAAGAGGGACAATGAGCTCGAGGGAGAGAATAGAGGGGATGAGCTGCCACATGGTAACCAAGGAAGAAAGGGGAACCGGGGGACCAAAACAGGAGTGGGCCCCATCTTGGGCACACCATTGAAGGCCCAAAAAAAATCCCCATTCACAAAAACTTTCCACCTCACTGAAAATACCAAAAGTACGTATTCGTTTCAAAACTCGTATAATTAATTGGGACAGGTTGTCACACTATCTGTCTCTATCTCTCCGTCTCTCTATGATGGCATAGGCTCAACAAAGAAGAACGAAATTATGGGGAACAACCTAACCCCAATCATTCTGAAACCCCAAGATCGAAATGACGACTGCACCCCTTTAACTTGCAATCCTCATTGTGCGATTTGAAGCCCAGATGGGAAGTATTGTCATTTAGACTCCTAAAGGGCCAGCCTCACACCAACAAATGAGAAAGCCTAGGGACAATATCATGAGCGGTCCAAAACAACTCAGTCCCAATAGCAACCCAAATCTGATGGGTTTCTTGTAAATAAGGTGAAATTGGATGGCAATGAATTGACTGTAGCCAGCTCATCTTCTACTTTAGAAAAGATAATAATGTGTCAATGAATGTGGAAGAGGATGGAGTTTGTTCGAACATCAACTTCCATTAAATTTTACAGAGCTTTAATGAAAAGAGTTTCTTCAAATTTTTTTATTAACAAAAAGCCATCTAATAAATTTATTCATCAAAATGATTTAAACTTTAATGAAAATGACTTAAATTTTAAAGAAAAGAACAAAAAATTAATATAATAAAAATAAAATAAAGTAATAAAAAACTAACTCACACACACTCTCCCCCTCATTCACTATGTTCTTAAAAACTTAACATTGACTATTTCTGAAATTGAACATAGTACTACACTATTTCTTGAACTGAACGTGGGTACTACAACTATTTCTCGGCCTGAACACTGATACTATCACTATTTCTTAAACTGAACACTTTATTTTTGAAACTGAACAATATTTCTTAGCGAAATTTTAACCCATTTTCTCACCTGATGCAGTAAAACCAAGGGAGTCCCGAGGAGATGGGGAATAAGAACCTGGGAATTACTTAACTAGGGGCAACAAAATCACTTGACATCACTAATCGTGAATTCGCTCACACGACCTAGCCAAATGCTTGTTTAAGAAGGAGAAAAACCACCATCTTCTTAGATTAACTTTTAATTCACCAGTTCACTACTTAACCTTACATATGGAGCCCTTTAAATAGGAGGTTAGAATACATTGGTAGGATAGACAATTAATAACATATTATAGTTACAATGCAGCCTAATTAAAATAGTACAAAGCATGACTTTGATAGATGAGAAGCCACTAACATCCATGTTTAATGCCACGAAGATTCATATTTAATAGGGTGAACTGTCAATTTAGTCCCTGAAGTATCACTTGAGTGAAAATTTGGTCCCTCAATTATTTTTTCAGAAAAAGCAGTCATTGAATTATAAAAATTTGCCAATTACATCCCTAATATTATATTCGAAGCTACTATATTCAATTTTTCGTTGATTTAAATCATGTTACTTGCATGTGATACATATGGGAGTGTAGATTGGTAATTTTAAATATAAAAAAAAATAGTGTATGGAGCTAAATTTAGAGGGTAAATTAGATGTTACATTCGTTTAACTTTGGAGGGTAATTGAGACATTAGATTCGCAACAAATATGAAATGTTAAGGGCTTATAGGCGTGAAAAGAACGATATTACACTCTAAAGTGTGTCAAAAGACTTAAGTTGACGAAAAATTAGATAAAATAACTTTGAATATAATAGTAGGGATGAAATTACCAATTTTTAATGAATGTAGGGCCTTAATTTACCGAAAAAAAATAATTCAATGACCTAATTTTCATTGAAATGATAGTTCAGGAACTAAATTGATACCTTACCTAATTTAATATATGGACCATACTTACCGTAGTGCCTACGCCTCGACCAAGAAGTTCTTGTAGACTTTGACCAATTAAAAGTACTAGTCTTCTTTTTTTTTTTTTTTTTAAATTCTTCAATTCTTTTCTCCAGTGGATGAAGTACTACTGAAATGAATTTTATCATCAATTTTTTTTCACGAATTTCATGGAAGACATATTTAATATCAAATAATTATAATTTATCTATTGTGCGACTTGACTCCGAATTCTCCACCCTTTAACGTCTTTCTGTCATTATATTATTTACAAGCCATTAGGTTCTCACCCCTCCTCATTTCTTCTTCTCATTAATTGAAATCTTGTTCATTTTTCATTTTTTTTAGCAAGATCCCTTTACTTTTCTTCATGTCTTTATTTGAATATTAAATTATTTACAAGTCATTATATGTCAATTAAAAAATGAAAAAATTATTAATCATTTTCATATGTACCCACATTTTTAATTTAATTTGTACCAATATTTATGAACGTACCCATACTAATTATATGTACCCATAGTTTTGAATTTTAAAATGCACCCATATTTTTAATTTAATTTGTATCTATATTTATGAATGTACCCATGCTAATTATATGTGGTTATGTTATTGTTTGGACCCAAAATTACACTATCTGCCCGAGCAATCGAGGCCGTTGAGTAAGCATACCTCTATATAGAAAAGTGAAGATAATTTTATTAATATTAAAAGTAACATTATCTTTTAATAATGATTTATCTTGACATTTTCTTATGAAAATAATATATCTCCAAGCTAAACAGGCGGCACAAGTTGATGTGGAAGTGTGGTTTGGATTAGTTTTGATTAACAGATATGCATAACATTAGATAAATGAGGTTACTTGAAAACTACTGAGGGGATTGGATTCTGATCAGATTATTATCTATTTAAATATGGTGATAATTAAAAATGAATTTAATATTCATAGGGTCAGGTTGCATACGACAATGGGGTAAAGAAATGGTGACTTTGGGTGATGATGATGTGACAAGACCTAGAAAAGCTAGGTTTTTGATGGTGGTGTTATGATGACATAGGAAAGCCTAGCTAGCCTAGGTTTTTAGTCATGGTAAGATAAGTCAGAATGGGCTTTTATTATTTTGAAAAGTTAGCCATATGAAGATAGGCTTTAGCGCCTATGCCGTGGATCAGTCATTTTACGAGTTTGAGTTTCAGTCGGTTTCTACAACATTATATGATCGTGGAGAGCAAGAACTTCAGTTCTATAAATACAGAGGCGATGTGCAACGTGAAAAGCCACCTCCAACTTAACACACAAACTGCCCTGTGCAAACCCTCGCTCTACGTGAAACTTCTCAAACATCTTGAGATTTTTTATTTTCTTTTTCCGCCAATACATCTTCAGTTTGGATAAACAACACTGTTGTCGTAGAGTCAGCCGACCGTGAAGCACCTTCAGTTTGGATAAACAGCACTGCGACGAGGTCGACTGGCTATCTATCCAAGTCTCGGTCGAGAAGGATTTTCAAATCCTTATTGGCAGAGGTCATCTCATCAACTTTCTCGGCGAAATGAGGTGTTACCAGGTTACTACATTCGGCACCTTGAGAGCCGAATTTGATATTGAACTTCGCAGAACTAGCAGCCTTGTCTTTAGGCTCTAGAACTCGAAGGCTGAGAGTGTTCCTTCATTGGCCGCAGTCGCAAGATCGAGAAGTCAGCAACTCACCCAACGCAACATCAACAAATTTTACTCCTCGGCCGAGCTTGGCCGTCGAGTTGGCACCGCATTCAACCGAATGACATAGTTAGCTCATAGATTACTTGGCATGCGCACCACGTAGGCTTGGTAGTTTTTAGGGTCAACAATTATGCTTTAAAATATATCAATAGTTATTACTTGAACTATATTAATAATTACATATATACATTTTTTTTTGCTAGAACTAGGTGAAGAACAAATTACTCTATTATTGATTTTTAAGCAATTGTTATATTTGTAACAATATTATTTGGATTTGTTTAAATTTCATAATTTGTGGGATATTAAATGCATAAGTGCATGAATTAAATCCCTTAAATGATGCTAGAGACCTTGATCAAACTATTTAAACAAATAAGATTGCATTCTAACAACTAGTTGATTAGGAACCAGAACCAAAATGACCCTTAAAAAAATAAAAAATTAATTTCAGTCCTTTGACTCCTTTCACCTTATATCCAGAACCCCAAGTCTTAATTTTGAAGTAAAATCCACTCCTCAAGGAAGAAGCTGCGAAGGTTCTCTTCATAGTTTTGAGTTGAAGTCAGCCGTCCTCATCAGCTCAATTCACACTATTTCTCACTCGAACATTTTCTATATATAGAGATAGCCACATTTGAGATCAATATACTAAACAGATTACATATAATTAACCAAAACCAAACTTTCAGTTCACATTCCAGAATGGCTTCATCTTCTTCTTCAGCTGAAACCAAACTGGCAACAGCCAAGACAATTCTATCAACGGCAGCCTCTCTGGCTGCCACGGCAATGGTAGTAAGGTCAATCGCTCAAGACCTCCTCCCCCATGAAATCCAATACTACTTCTTCTCCGGCATCCGAAACTTCTTTAGTCGATTTTCGTCACAACTCACCATGGTCATAGAAGAGTTCGATGGCCTTGTCAACAACCAGATATATGAGGCTGCAGAAATCTACTTGGGTGGCAAAGTCTCCCCGTGGACGAGAAGACTTAAAGTCAGCAAGGCCGAGAAAGAAAACAACTTCACCATCACTATGGAAAGCAATCAAGAAATTGTGGACGACTTTAGTGGAGTTAAATTCACTTGGGTATTGGTATCCAGGCATGTTCTGAAATTCCCATTATCTTTTCATAATTTCTCTAATATAGCATAAAACTGTTTATATTGTTTGATAAATATTTGATCAAATTGAGTCTTGAGTGAATGTGCGCGATCTAATGAATTTACAGTTTGACAACATTAAGCATGTGTTTTATAATATAAGATTTTAAGTTTGACTGTACCAATCTAGATCAGTGATCGATCAAGTTGATTTTTGCCTGAATATATTTGTCTGCCTAAATCATAAGTTTGGTACAAGAACATTGTTAGACAACATATAAACCGTTTTTCCAATGTGCTGATAATTTTCTGTTAATATGTTTGTCGATATTTCTCTAAAAAATAAATCTCGGTATTTAATACCTTGTTACAGGCAAGTTGAATCCCAGAACTTCCACAACCCTAGAGACCTCAACTCAACTTTGAGATCAGAAGTGAGATCCTTTGAGCTGAGCTTCCACAAGAAACAAAGAGACTTGGTGCTAAACTCTTACCTCCCACACATTGTAAAAGAATCAAAGTCCATGAAGCAAGAAAAGAAAACCCTAAAAATCTTCACACTTCAATCTGACCACATGTACTACAACCCAGGCGACACATGGACCTCCACAAATCTCGATCACCCGGCAACCTTTGACACGCTGGCATTGGACTCGGAGATCAAGAATTTCATTCTTCAAGACCTTCAAAGGTTCACAAGGAGGAAGGATTATTACAGAAAAGTTGGGAAGGCTTGGAAGAGAGGTTACTTGTTGTATGGTCCACCGGGGACCGGGAAATCAAGCTTGATTGCTGCAATGGCTAATTACATGAACTTTGATATCTATGACTTGGAGCTCACTGCGTTGATGTCCAACTCGGAGCTTAGGAGGTTGCTGATTGCAATGGCTAATAGGTCGATATTGGTGGTGGAGGATATTGATTGTACCATTGAGTTGCAAGATCGAATGGCTGAGGGCAGACTCAATAGAGCTTCAGACCCACGTGGGTCCCAAGAGAAACAGGTTAGCATTAAGTCTTTTCTTCTTGTACTGCATGCCCTTTTTTTTTTTTTTGGTTCTAGGTGTTTAATTTGGTGTTCACTATTTTCTCCCTTATATATTGTTTTATTTATTTTGTTTGAAGTGTGGAAAGTGTCTTTCATTGGACTTGAATTGGAAATATAGAAAAATATACTTTGCTCCTTTTCTGAAAATAGTCATTCCTCCTCTCGATCGTACCACTTTGAAATTATACATGTGCAAAAACATTTTTTTGTATGTTTTTAAGGAAAACTAATGAAAAGGGCTTGAAAACTTTGAGTTTTAATGATAAGGACAAAATAAAGAGTAAAATGAATAGTACCATGATTGACTTTTTAGTGTAAAAATGTGGTTTTTCGTTAAAGTGAACAGTACCGGGTGCTTTTCGTTAAAGTTCCCATGTTTTTATCAGTTTTTTATGAATACATGTCAGGGTGTATTTGACACATTACTAGAAATGAGTTTGTGTTTTGTGATGCCATTATTTGAATAAAATAATGTTATTTGTATTCTTAACCCTTCTGTCTCTTGCTAAGACACTACAAAATTTTCTTCGCTTTAAATTAAAAAATAAAGTGTATTAAAAGGGTACTTGTCGTTGGGGAAAATAAAATTACCGTCAATCTTTAAATAATAAAATAGTCGAGCAATATTCAATAAAATAAAATAAATAACATTAATATAAGCATACATCACAATTATAATAGTAAGTGAAAATGCTCTTATATTAAAAATGTAGTTAGCAATGTGCTCTTACACGAATGCATAAAATTAAATTAAAGGAAATCCGAAAAAATTCATAGAACGAATTAATTAGAATAACGTGAAAACCGAGTCAGAGACAGCACATGCCATAATCTTGTGAAAAACCAGACTTTTTTTGTCATATGCATTATATACATTGCACATAAAAACCATCTCTTCCGGGTTGAAGTGGTTTGGCAATATCTGGTTCAGTCTCAGCCTCGGTTCATATCAATATTGAATTTGTTGACCAATGCGAACATCCAAAGACAAAGACTTTCCAGGAGCTTCAGAGAAAGTTCCTTTCGATGCATATAAAAAGCAATTGCGTTTCCTCCAAGTTGAGTTTCATTTGATGTGATGTTCCACTATATACTTAGGAGTGTGCTATGCAAATATATTTTTTTTTTTTTACTTTTCATACACTATTTATTAATTTCTATCATTTGATTTTTTTTTAAATTCATTTAATTTGATTGTTATAAATTTAAAAAATATGTAAAAAGTAAAAATGAGTGTGTGGATAGCACATTCCTATACTTAGAGCATCTCCAATGGAGTCCCTACAACAATATAGTTCCTAAATATAGGAACAAATGATTTCCAATGGGCCGGAATTGAAGTTTTCAAAGTATCTTAATACATAGGGACTCGCCAGATATCTTAAAAGAAATCTCAAATATGAAAACTACATATAGGGACTTAATGGTAGAGATAGTTTTTTTTTTTATTTTTATCAATGGTTACAATATTTCAATGAAATGATTAATAATTTTTTAATATTTTAGTCCCTATATTTAGAGATTATACAATAAAGAAGTAGGAAAACTAACAAAAAGTAATTTTTTTTTTTTTTTAGTTTTAATGAAAAATGACAAATAAAGGTGTAGTTAATAGTACCAGGAAAAGGTAAAAATGCGATTTTTCGTTAAAAGTGAACAATACCGGGAGTGTTTCGTTAAAACTCCCTAAAGAATTTCCATTGTAGACAATATTCTTTTAGGGACTCAAATATTCCTCTAAAACTCTTAAATGAGTCCTCAAAAGTGATAGTAGGAGTTCCTAAGTAGGGACTCTCATTGGAGATGCTCTTATTGTCTCACACATAATACTTTAATCATAAATGGAATCTACCATTCATATTTTACATTAAGATTTAGGGTTCTTACACTAGTAGATACTTAAATTCAATTTTATACTCACACTTAAAGCCTCATTTTGATTTATTTTGTTATTGCATCGAATTGTTATTGCACTATAAATAATAAAAAAAAAATTGTAATGTAGTTTGATTCTTTAAGAGTTTATCATTAACATTATGAGTTGCGGGAAACTAAACTAATAAGTACAAAAAAATATCATAACTGCTTCACATTATTATCGACATTGTTGATCACATATTTGGCAAAGTAGCTAGAGCCCATTAACAGGAGTAAATTTCAGCTCTATACAAAACGTGATAAAACATTGTCGACATTGTCATGTTTGTCATAAATTCATATGTATTATTTTCCAAGCTAATTGAAGTCATGTATGCAATAGGTGACGCTGTCAGGATTGCTCAATTTCATCGACGGCCTTTGGTCGAGTTGCGGCGATGAAAGAATTATCGTGTTCACAACCAATCACAAGAACAAGCTCGACCCTGCACTGGTGCGCCCTGGTCGCATGGACGTTCATGTTCACATGTCCTATTGTACCCCATGTGGTTTTAGGCTTCTAGTTTCCAATTACCTTGGAATTAAGGAGCACATTTTGTTGAGTGAGATTGAGGAACAAATTGAAGCCGTTCAAGTAACTCCGGCGGAAGTGGCTGAGCAGCTGATCAAGAGCGACGAGCCTGGCGTTGCACTGCAAGGCCTGATTGAATTTTTCAAGGTGAAGAAAAAGGAAAATGAGGAAGCTGCTGAGGCTAAGAGGAAACAAGAACTAGAGGCTAAGGAAAAGGAAAGTAGGGTTTCTCAGGAAGCTAAGAGTGAGATGAAGGGCAGGAAAGCAGATAATGATGAAGATATTAACAAGAAAGTAGATGATTAATTAGTGATGAATGTTAGATTTATTTAATTGTATTAGTTGGAAATCAAACCCTTAATTAATTTCTTTGTGGTGTCACTTCCAACACACTGTTGAGTTCTTGTAAACTAAATATATAAGCTCATATGAGGCTTTATTTTAGTTTACGTTTGTATTGTCATAAGGGACAAATAAGCATGATTTCTCACCATGATTGGATGAGCTAGCAAGCATGATATCTTAACCATGATTGGATGAGCTATCCAAATTATGTGTGTTTTTTTGTCTTTGTCTGTGATCATAAACTTTATTGGAGTTCATGAATTGGGGTTGATATTTGCTTTTATATTTATTTAATCTAATTATTAGACTAAACAAATAAAAAGGAAAACTGAGGGACAAAATTAATAAAGATTATATAGAGTGTACATAAATTATCACTTTTTTTATTTTATAAAACCCTCGTATATACCATGAACTGAAGAGATTTTACTATACAACCAGGGTACACAGGTGCCCATATTGCGCAACCAAGTCTACGAAGCTGCGGAGAGTAATTTGTGCACGAAAATCAGCTCCAACGCAGAGTATCAGAGTTAGCAAGAGCCCCAAGGAAAAGAACCCTGGAAAGGCGATAAATTGGTCGATTTCTATGAAGGGATTGAGCTCAAATCATGTGATGTAAACTTGTATATACGGTCCATTTATGCTTTGTCATTCCGTATGCAGTGAACCATCTCATCAGATAAAAATCAATTTGGAGGAAGCTCATTGGCTTTTTACATCGAAAGGAACTTTCTCTGAAGCTGCCTGAAAGTTTGTCTTCGGATCTTTTTTACATTGGACAACAAATCCAATTTAATTATGACTAATACTACATAGACTAAATTTACAAATTAAATGATGTGTCACCAATATAAATGAGCACGTCTATCAACGCTTAAGTAATCAACCAATCGTCAACTTACTTGTCCTTTAATTTTCAAAATTTAATTTTTAAATTTAATTTTTAAATTTAATTTTCTTAACATTATTCATTAATTCAATATTGTGTCATGTATAGTGCCTATATATGACAAAAAAAGGCCAAATTCTTTGACTGGCACAAGTCATTCTTTTGACCAAAGAGGGCAAAACAGAACCTAACATTATTCTATATCATTCAATTTCTTTTTTTTTTAATTTTTAATTTTTGTCAAAAGGTAATTTTATTACCAACAACGAAATAGTACACGCAAAGAGGCCCAAAAAACACACTCAATACAAGAAAACATAGACCCAAAAACACACAAAGCCCGAAGTCTACTTTGGAGCCCAGCACACACAAACCACAAAAAAAGGGTAGTTCGGAGAAACGGGGCTGGGCTTATTGCAAAAGACAGTAAGGGAAAGGAAAAGAAAACAGCAGGAACTGCCACCAACCCTGGCCATAGCAGGGCCGGCGGCTAAGCAGGAAACCTGAAATGAAAACTAGAACTCACACTACGGTGAGAATGTCCCTCACCCACACCATCAATCAAGTTAAGCAAGCCATTACATCAGATTCAGAGTTTTCGAATCCAACGATCCCTTCGCCGTCGTCGTCAACATGGTCAGCACCATCCGTTTTCTGCATTGCTGCTTCCCGATCTTTAATTTGGTTACTCTCTTCCTCCTTTTTTCGCTGCCTCTCGGCCTTCTTACATTTGAGGAAATCGACAAGTCCTTTGAGCACCACATCAGCGTCCTCGCTCGTCATGAGCTGCTCAGCAACCTCTGCAGGGGTCACCTCCGCGCTCTCTATCAACCCTTCAATTTCCCCACAGAGCCGATGAGGGTTTTCGTCACCAATGCCAAGGTAGTTCGACGCCAAGACCTTGAATCCACTTGCGGTGCAGTAAGACAAGTGAATGTGCACGTCCATTCGTCCCGGACGCAACAATGCAGGGTCTAACCGATCCTTGTGGTTGGTTGTGAACACAATAATTCTCTCGTCACCGCAGCTCGACCACAAACCATCAATAAAGTTCAATAGGCCCGAAAGCGTCAATTTGGTTTTAGAACACTGTTGCTTCTCCTCCTCCGATTCACGATTTTCGACATCAATGCTGGAATCAATGTCCTCAATTGTTAAAATCGAACGATTTTTAGTGGACAACAATATCTCCTTCAATTCCGAGTCGCCGTTAATGCTAGAAAGCTCCAAATCATATATGTTAAAATGGAGATAATTTGCCATGGCCGCGATCAAGCTAGATTTTCCGGTGCCGGGAGGACCGTACAACAAGTAGCCTCTTTTCCAAGCCTTCCCCACCTTCTTATAGAACTCCCTCCGCCTCACAAACCTGTCCAAATCATTTTTAATCATCATCTTAAGCTCGGGGTCCATCGCCATTGTTTCAAACGTAGCCGGGTGCTCCAGACTTATCGAACCCCAATCACCATCGTCATCATCACTATAGTACGAATATGAATGTCGTGTATAAATTTTCACAACTGTGTCTTGTTCTTTAATTGCATTGGCTCGATCAAGCATGTAAGGCAAGTAGGAGAGGACAACTTTGTCCTTGTGCCTCTTGTGGAATATTAGCTCGAATTGACGCTTTTGATCACGACTAGAGTTATTATCGGATTCAATGCAGACGTAACGCCATTTTAGGACAATGTTATCGAAGGTATCGATGACTTCTTGGCCTTTTTCGATGGCGAGGCTGATGATTTTCTGTCGAGGTGTTTTGCTGACCCGAAGACGTTCGTTTGAGGGACCGATCTTGGTTTGGAGGTAGACATCCGCGGCCTCGTAGACTTCGTTTCTTGTCATGCCAGCGTTCTCATCAATGACGAGAGTTAGGTCATGGGAAGCCGAGAGAGGGGTGAATAGACGGAGAAGGACAGATTCTATGTATGCGCGGACCCTGTCGGGTACAAGGTTTACGAGTTCGTTGGCCGCGGTGCGGACCAACATCATGAATGCAGCGAAGGAGGCATAGGCTGAGAACAAGGAGGACGCGTTTGTTGGCATTTCTTTGAGATTGAGAGAAGAAAACATTGTGTTTTTTTCAAGATGTGCAGAAACATGAAGTAATGAGGCGTTTTTATTTCAATTTTTTTGCTTAGTTTCGAAGCAATTCTGCCTTCTGAGTATATTCAGATGCGGTTTCCTAGTTGCTTAGTCTCTTCTGATTATTCAGAGACGGTTTATATAGAAAGTAGTAATACATTTATCATCTTATTATACCGTTATTTGTATCATCTTTCTTTCTAATAAATATAGGATTTGCCAACGCATGTAGATCTTATCTCTATTAGAGAAATGATACAAATAAATTATAAGAATAAAAATTTTGTTTTATATATATACACTAGTCTATTATTTGTTATAAAAAAATATTATATCATTTTTTTAGGAAAAAGAAAAAAAAATTTAAATGAAAAAAAATGTGCGTGGAAGAAGGGGAGGGGTCGAAGTGGGGGATATGGGGTTAAAGAAGGAAATAGATTCTCTTCGGATCTCTTTCCGTCAAGGCCATTGAATCTTTGACATTTGAAATTTGATCAAACGACTAAAAACAAGGGTCTCTTTTAAAAGTTATAATAACTTTAGTCGTTAGATCAAATTTCAAGGGTCTAGATCACTTGATCTGGTGACCTTGGTGGAAGAGATCCGAAGAGGATCTCTTTCCGATAAAGAAAACCTTCGCAATTATTTTTATTTGATTTTTAAATAGGATGTAGTATGTTTACATGGATGTGAGGTTTGTGTAGAAAAGAAGAAGTAATGTTACACTTATCATCTAATTGTACTCAGTGTTTGAAATATCCTAGATATACTCGATATTTCCACGGAAATATCCAAAATTCAGGGAACGATATGGAAGGAGATGGTGAAGTCTAAACTTCACCCCATATCCACGATATTTCTGGAAATCAGTCAATTTCCTCAATATTTTCGATATTTTCAGGAAATATCCAGTGTTTGCAGGAAATATTCATGAGCCAATGCTTTTTTTTTAATTAATTAATTATTTTTTTATTAATTTGTCTTTATGGTAGTTTATTTTAATAAAACTTATGCTACTTTTATGACGAAAATTTCAATTAAGTTATGTATAATTTATTCTTTCTAATGAAACGCTTTATTTTATTACTTGTCATTATAAGGAAGTTTTTCTTCTCACATATCACATATTTATTGTTTACATTGTATCTAATCATTAATTCTTGATTCATACATGTGTTGTCGTTTCATATGACATTCCCTAAAAAATAATTTTATAGTTTCATGTTTTTGAACAAATTTCCATCATTTCCATCGAAGGCAATCGATATCGATATAGATATGTGATATATCTATCGATATTTCTACAAATTTGCATATTGATATTTCCATTGATACCGATATTTTAAACACTGGTTGTACCACATTTGTACCATCTCTCTAGTAAGATAGGGTCTGCCAACGTATATGGATCCCCATCTATACTAGAGAGATGGTACAAATAGGTGATAAAAATAGTATTTTTGTAAAAAGAACAAAATTTTTGTTTTTGTAATTAAAAAATTGCCCATGTTTTGACGAGAGGGTTAAAATAGTAATTTTAAGAGTTTTGGTTGACTAACATAATTCTATTAACATATGGTTTAGATATTAAAGAATGGTGTTTTTGACATATATCTTGACACATGCTTTTGTGGCTCTCATTCTGTAACTTTTTTCAATGATATGAACCGCCTATATTTTAAGGGAAAATTAATGAAAAGGGTTTGAAAACTTTGAGTTTTAACGATAAGAACAAAACAAAGGGTAAAGTGAATAGTACCAAAATTGACTTTTTAGTGTAAATATGTGGTTTTTTGTTAAAGTGAATAGTACCGAGAGCTTTTCGTTAAAGTTCCCATATTTTAATTCATCACTCACATATCATTCTTTTAAAAAAAAAAAATTAGACAAACCTAACTTCATTGAGACATTCTTGACAAAAAAAAAAAAAAACTTATTGAGACATTCATTTTTAGTAAAAGAAAATTGACAAATACATTTTTACAAAGAAACACTAAATTTAATCCAATTATCATATGACTTTAGATTTGGGTGATTTTTAGTAGATATGATCTTTGAGGTAACACATAAAAGAAAAATGGTTAGATCGTTGACAAAAAAAAAAAAAAAAAAACTTATTGAGACATTCATTTTTAGTAAAAGAAAATTGACAAATGCATTTTTACAAAGAAACACTAAATTTAATCCAATTATCATATGACTTTAGATTTGGGTGATTTTTAGTAAATATGATCTTTGAGGTAACACATAAAAGAAAAATAGTTAGATCGTTGAAATACATTACGGAGTAGATTCCACAAAAATGTGTGCCAAAAATGTATATCTCTGGATTCTAACCGATTAAAGAAATAATAAAAACAAAATACTTTAATTTTTCTATACAGATCCATGTTTAATCATATGTATATTATTTCTATTAGTGTGAGAGGCTAAAAAAGCGTGTGATAATAGCTTCTTATATACTAATGGATATGAATCATGAGTAAAATATTTGAGCTTGATATTTGTCATGGCTGAAGTATGAATGGAATGATGAACAACAAGAATTAGGCTTTTTTGTCATATGCCCTGTGTACTTGGAGAAATTTTCATTGTGACTGGAACACAGGTGGTACACCATGTGTTTTTATATAAGTGGTGAGAAATTTTATTTTTTAAGTTATTAACTTTTTAACACACATATCTCATTATTTATATAATGACACGTGGTGTACCATCTCGTATACCAATCATATTGAAAAATCTCTCTTATACTTACACACAGCATCTAATTAGATTGGATTTGTAGACCAATGTAAAAAAGATCCCCGGCAGATTCCGAGAAAATTCTTTTAAAAGATCCAAAGACAAAGACTTTCCGGTAGCTTCCAAGAAAAGCTCCTTTCGATGCTTACAACTGCCATTGCGTTTCCTCCAAGTTGCGTTCCATTTGATGTGATGGTCCACTATATACTGATTGTCTCACACAAAACACTTCAATCACAAATGGAATTTACCATTCATATTTTCAGTGACAGAGTCAAAATTCTAAATGAGAAAGAGCTTTTCACAAATAAATAAATAAATGTGTGTACACACACGTGTGTGTAAAAGTTGAATTCATGTTAATATATGCAATTTGTATAATCTTCACAAATCTGAAAGACTTCTATTAAATTCATTACTAAGAAGAAAAATATGTACCAACCCAGACAACAAAGTAAGAGGTAGACTGTGGAAGGCTAAAGAAAATACAAAGAAGTTGAAAAAGAAGGATAAGGGGAAGGTCCGCAAATAAAAAAGAAGGTGGGTTGCTTTAAAAAATTATAGGGTGTATATTACCGTTAGCTGAGAGAATCGAATCAGTAGTAGGGTTGTTTTTCCCATTTAAATTGCACGTCCCTTTTAGAAATCCCCCTACCAAACTCATTATTTCATTAAAAAGTCAAACAAATTCAAAATCAAAATTGCCTAATGACTTGCTTCATCTTCTTCCATGAGGTTCACACCTTTGTAAATAAATATTTGGGGTTGTTGGTTGATTTCATACACCTTTCACAAAAGTCAGGATGGGCCTCAAACTACCCTAGTCCCTTGGTGGCTCCGCCACTACATATTTTACATTAATTTTAGGGTTCTCACACTAGTATATCACTTAAAGCCTCGTTTTGATTTATTTTTTATTGCATTATAAATAATAAAGTTTTGCTACTTAGTAGTACTGTGACAACACGTCCCTAATTTTACAATTTTAGAAATTTTAAATGCGTGAATTGACAAAAATGCCCCTAGAAGCGAGGGTGTTGACTTTCGTGGACCAGTGTATAGTGAGACGTACGAAATATTCTTTTAGCTTATTTTTGTAGTACTCGACAATACGAACACATAGGCAGAAACAAAATCGAATTTGGAGATACGATGTAGATTTTATGAAACTATGAAACGTGAAGGGCGATTTGGTAATTTCATATTTAGAGATTTTTTGTGAGCCACGTGGGGCCCACACCCCACTTTTGCCCTATCCCGTGTCCTCTCCCTCTAGCAATCTCGATTTCTTTCTTTTTCAAACTTTCTCATTTTTTTTTTAACTTTTGGACCATACTCTTGTTAACACCTTACTCCTTCTTACTAAGTTTATTATTTACAAACTTTATATCTCTCCCTCATTACCATTTTCTTCTCTGAAAACAAAGAGGCCAAGAAGGCCATTAGAGCAACTCCAGCGTTGCTGGTTGCTCGGGGGACAGGCAAGGAGAAAGGGCCCGAGCGACAGGCCCGACGGGGATTGCCAGCCTGAGAGCCTAAGGGCTGTGTGACGTATGGCTGATGTGCGACATCGGTGCATGCGCTCGGTGTTCTCTGTGTCCTCCTTCCTCCTTCCTCCTCGTCTTCCTTCCCCTCCTCGCCCTCCTTCCTCCTCGGTGTTCCATGGCTGCTGCTGAGAGAGAGAGAAAGAGAGAGAGAGGACCGGTCCTCCTTCCTCCTCGTCCTCCTTCCGCTCCTCGTCCTCTTTCCTCCTCGGTGTTCCATGGTTGTTGTTGTGAGAGAGAGAGAGAGTACCGGTCAAAATTAGGAAAAAATAATAATATTTTATGGATTGGGTGAGAAAAATAATAATATTTTATGGATTAGGTGAGAAAAAAAATATTAATATTTTATTACTAATTGCCAGGGGGAAGGGTTCCAAGGGTGGAGATGCAAATGACAATTACTATTTATTAAGGGCAGTTACTGTTTACTAGGTGGATTGAATAGTGGATTGCCAGGGGGAGGGCTCCAAGGGTGGAGTTGCTCTTAACGAACCACGCCATTCTTCCCCTCACTCCCGTGTTTCCTATCATTGTCTCAACCTTCCACTTTCTCTCCAACTCTCTTGGACCTCTATCTCTATAAAACTCTCTCATCTCTTAGCTCCGTCTTACCTCTCTCTTTCTACAAGTGCAGAGAACCACCCCACATCGTACCACCCTCACCAAAACGACAAGCATCGCCACACCACCTTGTCACTCTGACAATCCATTTAACTACTGAACCACCACCACAATACCAGTTATCAACCTCCATTTGAAAACTGAGCTATTTGGTCGTGTACGGACCAAGGAGTTTGTATTGGTTTGATTTTTCCGATGAGTTTCTTCCTTCCACGACAAACTTGGGAATGCAGAACCATGTCGGGGAAGAACTTCCAAATTTATGGCGGCTTTCGAGCCGTTTTTCGACCAACTCCGGCCACGGTCGAGGAAACCAAAGATATTTTCTGATTCCTTGTCCTATGAGCTTCGATTTGATATCTTGGAAGGCTAGGTTTAGTGAAGATTTGGTGTGGTTGGAGTTGGGATTATCCCGGCGGTTGCAGCAGCAATCGGTCGGAAAAAAAGAGATAAAAAAAGGCCTTAAGCTCAAGCCTGGCCCAGAACCTAATCCAAGACTTTGGCCCATAAGCCCTTAACCCAAGTCCGGCCCAAACCTTTGGGCTATTATTCCAACCGGCCCAGTTCTGAAATGGGCTCAGAATATTCTAGGAATATTCTCTAGAATATTCTAGGAATATTCTCTAGAATATTCTTTGTGTTGACTTTTTCGGAATTTTCTCAGAAACTATCATAGACTAATCTCAACACCTCGAGTCCATTTTTTATATCCATTTAGTGAAATTTCAAAGTTTTAAAATAGTTGATCGTTGGGGCGGCTCAGTTGACTTTTTATGGTTGACCGTTGACTTTTTACAAAATTTGTCGGGAACCTTCCTTAGCGAATGTCGACGCCCTGATTCCAAATCCGTATTCCGTTTTCCCAAATTTATTTGTCTTAATGGAGTTTTACTAATGGGTCCCAATATTATGCTTAGGTGCAATTACTATTGGAGACTCCGGCTTTCCTAGCTCGAATGGATGTGACATTGCAAGTAACTGTGTGTGGGTTTTTTCTTTTATATAGTATATATATAATTGTTAGTTTCCATTTATACATTTCACAAAGATTTTTCTATAATACACCTAGATTAGCGTGATGTTTATAAGATTTAGCACATTGATAGAAATTTGTTAGCACGATATTGGAAGTGTCACATCTTGGCCCGGGCCCCGACCACACCCTCATGATTTTGTTTCTGGGAACTCACACAAGAACTTACCAGTGGGTCACTCATCCTGGGAATGCTCTCGCCCAAACTCGCTTAACTTTGGAGTTCCGATGGAACCTGAAGCTAGTGAGCTCCCAAAAAGCTTCGTGCTAGGTAGAGATAGGAATATACATATAAGGCTTATATGATCAATTCCCCTAAGAGATGTGGGATGTTACAATCTACCCCTCTTAGGGGCCCCACGTCCTCGTCGGCACACTTCCAGCCAAGGATTGGCTCTGATACCAAATCTAACATCCCACATCGCCTAGGGGAGTGAATCCTGTAAGCCTTATATGTATATTCCTATCTCTACCTAGCATGACGCCTTTTGGGAGCTCATTGGCTTCGGGTTCTATCGAAACTCCAAAGTTAAGCGAGTTCGGGCGAGAGCATTCCCAGGATGGGTGACCCACTGGGAAGTTTTCGTGTGAGTTCCAAAAAACAAAACCGTGAGGGCATGGTCGGGGCCCAAAGCAGACAATATCGTGCTAAAGTGGAGTCGAGCCCAGGATGTCGTAGGGGCCCGGGCCGAGTTGTGACACTTCCAATGATGAATTGTTGGAGCAAAGCTATACCTTGCTAACAAATTGACTGAAAGAACTATATTTGGTCTAGTACATTGAGCTAAATAGAATAAAACACATATTGCACTCAGATAGGGTACTTCTGGACCAAAGACCATTTCATCATCTTCTTTTGGACGAAATGGATCTTTCTTAATGTCCAAAGAACGAACAACCATTGTCGTGTTGAGTGGATAAGCCTTGTCCATGCCAAATTGCTTCAGGATTTTTTTCACTGTAAGCTAATTGATAGACCAAAATTCCATTAGCACAATGCTCGATCTGCAGGCCGTGACAATATTTTATTTTTCCAAGGTCTTTCATTTCAAATTTGCTTTTCAGATACTCAGTAGTTTTATTGAGCTTTTCAAGGGTTCCAACTAGGTTCATATCATTGACATAAACTGCCAATATAGCAAATCCAGAATTTGATTTCTTAATGAACACACAAAGGCAAATGACATTGTTGGTATATCATTCTTTGATCAAATACCCACTGAGACAATTATACCACATTCGTCCAGATTGCTTTAGCCTATATAATTATCGCCTTAATTTGATTGAGAGCATACCTCGTGGTTTGTTAGTCATTTCAGGCAACTTAAGTCCTTCTGGGACCTTCATATATATGTCAATATCTTATTTTTCATATAGATATGCGGTGATGACATCCATAAGTCGCATGTCAAGTTTTTCTGAAACCACCAAACTTATTAACTAACGGAACATAATTACGTCCATTACAAGAGAGTATGTCTCCTTATAATCAATTCCAGGTCTTTGTGAAAAACCTTGTGCAATGAGTCGTGCTTTATATCTTGCAATCTCGTTTTCTCATTGCGTTTTCTTGTGAATACCCATTTGTAACCTACGGCATTTACACCAGGCAGGGTTTGGACTACTGGTCCAAAAAATCTTTGCCTTTCCAAGGAATTTAATTCTGCTTGGGTTACATCTTTCCATTTAGGCCAATCTTGTCTCTGTTTGCGTTCAGCAACAAAGCGGGGCTCAATATCATCGCTTAATATGATTTCAGTGGCTACTGCTAATGTGAATATATCGTCGATGATTATTTCATTTCGATCCCACAATTTGTTAGTATATGCATAATTTATAAAGATTTCTTTGCTTTCATGTACTTCTATCTCTTCAGGAACATGTGTCTCATCAAGGATATTTTCTTTTTCTGAAAGTACAGAATCATGAATTGTGGATTTGTCATTCATTTTCTTTTCCTGAATGATTTCATTTGGATTCAGCTGTGCCCTCATATTTCTTTTTCGAGGGGTTGAATCTTTTGAACCTGGGGGTCTACCACACTTCAAGTGTGCGCCAGATGAATCATTCACTGCCACTTTATTTTGTCTAACAGGGACATCAATTCTTGCAGGTGCATTTGCAGCTGGTATATATGATTGTCACTTTCGTAACATCATTAAATGCATTTGGGATTTGATTAGCTATACTTTGAAGGTGAACGATCATTTTCACCTCATTTTCACATTGAGTGCTTTGTGGATTAAAATGAGATAAGGTGGGTACAACCCATGTCAGCTCTTACCGTTTTTCTGGAACGGTTTTTTCTCCCCCTAACGACGGGAATACTGTCTCATCAAAGTGACAATCCGTAAAACGAACTATAACATATCACCTATCAAGGGTTCCAAATATCTAATGATAGATGGTGAATCAAAACCCATACAAATTCTCAGTCTGCATTGATGTCCTATTTTAGTGTTTTGTGGCGGTGCAATAGGCACATAAACAGCACAACCAAAAACTTGTAAATGTGAAATGTTTCGCTGATGCCCAAACACGAGTTATTGATGAGTATTGGTGTTTGACTATAGGTCTCAATCGAACCAATGATGTAGCATGTAAGATTGAATGTCTTCATGCAGAGACTGACATTTTTGTTTTCATGAGCAGAGTGCGGGCTATTAATTGAAGTTGCTTGATAAATGCTTCTGCTAAACCATTTTGAGTATGAACATGAGGAACATGGTGTTTAACATCAATTACTAGTGTCATGCAGTAATCATCAAAGGTTTGAGACGTAAATTCACCAGCATTATCAAGTTGGATTGACTTAATATGGTAACCTGGGAAATGTGCTCGTAACTTAATTATCTGAGCAAGAAGTTTTGCAAAAGCTACATTTTGAGTAGACAAGAGGCAAACATATGACCATCGAGTAGATGCATCAACCAAAACCATAAAATATAGAAATGGTCCACAAGGTGGTTGAATTCTTTGCAAGAATGATAGGGATTCAGCATCAATCTTTAATTAAGATTGTCTAATTACCAACTTCTCTTGAGAACAAACCTTGCAACGGTTTTCATTTGACATAGCAATGTTTCTGCTCAATAATGGATGGCCATTAGAGTTGGTAATGATTCTATGCATCATGGTGGATCCTGGATGACCTAGATGGTCATGCCAAAGCATGTAAATTTTTTTGATCAATGAACTTCTTGTTCATGACCGTATGTGCTTCAATTGTCTTTATGTATGTATAATACAATCCACTCGATAAACCACACAACTTCTCCAATGTACGCTTCTGGGTATCATTGGAGGTAATGCATAGATATTCCATATTTTCTGCACTCTCCGTTTCAATGTTGTATCCATTCAAACGTATGTCTTTAAAACTCAACAAATTTTGAGTAGATCGAGTAGCGTACAATGCATTTTGTAAGGACAATATTGTTCCATTTGGTAACATGATCTGGACTTTTCCTAAGCCTTCAACTACATCTTATTGGCCTGATATTGTTGTTACCTTTCTTTTGTAAGCATCAAGCTTGAGAAATATTTTCGATCTTGAAGTATTATATGCGTGGTTGCGTTGTCTGCAAGAAAAATATCTCCGTCATACAGTTTATTCATAATAAAAGGAAATCGAAATGTCACTTTTATTGAATTGAAATGCGAGTTTTAAACTAGAAGTTCAAAATAATAAGAGTACATCAAACATAAATGATTCAATCGGGCCGATACACTTCATTCCCTCTTTCCACAATGAAGTATGAGACATCTAGGTGGGTTGTGTTCAATTGCCCTGATAAATCGAACACAAAATCAAGTATATCCATCAATTTAGCCTGGTCGAGGAAATTGGTTTCAACACTCTTCTCCTTGAGGGAGGCTTGATAAAGGTCCACCAGATGTTTTGAGGTACGAAAGGTACGTGCTCAGTGTCTATTGCCACACCTATGGCAAACCCCTTCAGGATTTCTAGGAGTGTTATTCATATGAGTTTTACCTTTGTGACGATTAGCATTCTTGAAGCTCGGGCCTGAATTATTCCTTGGACCCTAGTTGTAAAACTGGACACCATGATTCTTTCATTTCCCGTTCCACCAGCCTCGCTTGTGGTCACGTCTTCGTTTGTGATTATTGCCACGGAAGGATGCGGTGTTCACTTCGAGAGAAGCATCATTCACTTTTGGGAATAGTGCCGATCCAGTAAGTCGGGACTGATGATTTTTCATCAGAAGCTCATTGTTTTGTTCAACCACAAGGAGCACCGATATCAGTTGGTTATACTCAGTAAAGCCACGTTCACTATACTGCTGCTGTAGAAGCATGTTGGAGGCATGAAATGTGTTGAAAGTCTTTTCCAGCATATCTTCCTCAGTGATGGTCACCCCACAAAGCTTCATCTGGGAGCTAATTTTGAACATTGCAGAATTATACTCAGCCACCGACTTGAAATCCTGGATACTTAGGTGTGTCCACTCATAACGAGCTCTTGGAAGAATCACCGTTTTTCTGGTGATTGTATCTATTTCTCAATGCCTTCCAGAGGGCTAATGGATCTTCAACCGTTAGGTACTCGCTCTTCAGTTCATAAAGGTGGTGACGGATAAAGATTATGGCCTTCGCTCAATCTTAAGATGATGCACTGTTTTCCTCCTTGACGGTTTCTCCAAGATTCTCTGCCTCCAAATGGATCTTGGCATCCACTATCCAGGTAAGGTAGTTCTTCCTAGTAATATCCAGGGCAACGAATTCAAGCTTTGCCAAGTTCGCCATTTTCTTTTCTAAAAGAAAAAATTGAGATGTGTAAGAACTTGCAATAATATGTATTTTGTAGTGTTAGAACATCTAGTTCTTATACATTTTTCATTTTGATCTTCAGGCCAAAATGATAAGCACTCGAAACTTCAAGCTTGAGATTTACATGATTATTGAGGAGGGTGATTGTACCGCACCTCTCTCATTGAAAAGTCTAGCATAGAATGAGCGATTATACCGCACCACTCAAGTAGCAGGAAAATTTAAATATGCAGAGCATGATGGGCGATTATACCGCACCACCTACAAATTGTAGTAAAATTAAATCTGCAGTTCAAGATGGGCGATGATACCGCACCATCTTCGATCGTAGTAAAATTGATATAAATAAACACTGAGTTAGTAATCAGGAGCGATACCAAATAAGAAATCAAATATATAAGTAATTGTTATATTGAGAACTAGAAGCAAACATGGTGTTAGCAGTTCTTCGCGAGGGTACGTCAAGCATGTGAGGAAGAGGAGGAAGAAAAACAGGAAAATCCTTAAAGGAAGCATTTTCGGTGAAGGAAGATGAGAACTGGTTAAAGTTAGAGAGTCGTACTGATAACGTGTTATAAATAGGCAAAAGTTAGAGAGATAACCTTTGTTAGGGACATGAACGAAGAGGGTGCAAAATATCACACTATTTAGTTTCGTAACTATAACACAAAAAGATTGCAGGTAAAAATATGAAATGAGGGATACTGATATTATTGCTTTCAGTTCTTTTCCTTTTGCAGTGTCTAGTGTGATCACACACATAATGCTCTTTATATAGAGCAACATCCGTGACAAACCAAACAAACATAATGATTGCTCTTTTAAAAAGCATCACACAACTACTATTACCCTATTATTCTCAAGTCTCCCTTACTATAGACATTCATTCATCCTCACAATTTTACAACAATATGAGGCTTTATTTTAGTTTATGCTTGATATCTAACCATGATTGGATGAGCTACCCATATTATGTGTGTTTTTTCTGTCTTTGCCTGTGATCGTAAATTTGTTGGAGTTCATAACTTTATGTGCGAATTGGGGGAGTTGATATCTGCTTTTATATTTATTTAATCTAGTTATTAGACTAGACAAATAAAAGGAAAACTGAGGGACAAAATTAATAAAGATTGTATAGAGTGTACATAAATTACTCACTTTTTTTTAATAAAACCCTCGTGTATCCCATGAACTAAAGATTTTACCATACCACAAGGGTACACGCGGGCATTTTGCGCAACCAAGTCTACGAAGCTGCGGAGATTTATTTGTGCACGAAAATCAGCTCCAACGCTGCGAGTATCAGAGTTGGCAAGAACCCCAAGGAAAAGAACTTGACAATCCGACCAGAGAAAGGCAAGATGTTGGTCGATTTCTATGAAGGGATTGAGCTCAAATGATGTGATGTACACCGGTCTATATTCCATTTATAAATGCTTGGTCGTTCAGTATGCAGTGGACCATCTCGTCAAAAGAAACTCATTGGCTCTTTATGCATCGAAAAGAAATTTCTCTGAAGCCGCCGGAAACTATCCGTCTTTGGAATTTTTTGCACTGGTCTACACATCCAATTTAATTAGACACCATATGTCATGTATAGTGGAGAGAGCATTGATATGACAAAAAAGGCCGAATTCTTTGACTGGCACAAGTCATTCTGTTGACCAAAGACGGCAAAATAGACCCTAAAATAATCTGTGTCGTTCAAGTTACGCAAGCCATTACATCAGATTCAGAGTTTTCGAATCCAACGAGTCCCTGCCGTTGTCGTCAGCATTGTCATCACCATCCGTTTTCTGCATTGCTGCCATAGAAATTTGTAATGAGAATAATTTATGTGTATTTCATTGTGCAAAGTCTTACAACATATATACAGTTTACATATGATACGATCCACTATTCTAGGACCTATTCTAGGTAAGTTGTTTTAATGACAGCAATTACAGGATGTAATCAAATCAGTTGTGATTCTTTCCTTCAATACTCCCCCTCAAGTTAGAGTGGATATTGATCACTCCTAACTTGTCTAGCAACGTTGAAAACTGATTTGAACTCAGGGGCTTTGTAAAAATGTCTGCTGGTTGTTCCTTGGTTCTTATATGTTCTGTTTGAATCAATCCTTTTTGCACTTTCTCTCTTACAACATGGCAGTCTATTTCTATATGCTTGGTCCTTTCATGGAACACAGGATTAGATGCTATGTGTAGTGCAGCCTTGTTATCGTAGAACAACTTGACTGGCTGCAAATGTTGAACATTCAAGTCTTTCAAAATGTATTGCAACCATGTTATCTCACAACAAGCAGTGGCCATAGAACGATACTCAGCTTCTGCACTCGAACGTGAGACCGTACTCTGTTTCTTTGTTTTCCATGAAATGGGAGCATGTCCAAGGAAGATGCAATAACCCGTTATTGACCTTCTAGTGTCTTTGCAACGCGCCCAATCCGCATCACAATATGCTCTTAATTTCAATGACCCTTTTGAAGGTAGGAAAATGCCCTGACCTGGCGTCTGCTTGAGGTATCTCAACACCTTGTGAGCGGCATCTAAGTGAGGTTGTCTTGGTTTATCCATGAACTGACTAAGTTTATGAACTGCATACACGAGGTCCGGTCTTGTGATTGTCAGATAAATGAGGCGTCCAACAAGCCTTCGATATTGAGATGCGTCTTATAACAATCTTCCACCTTCTTGTGTCAGGGTTATATTTTGATCAACTGGAAAACGTGAAGGTTTTGCACCAAGGAATCATGTGTCTTCAAGTATTTCCAATGCATACTTTCTTTGACTTAATGCAATGCCATGCTTGGACCTCACTACTTCCAACCCAAGAAAATATTTCAACTGTCCCATATCCTTCAGTTTGAAGTGGCTTGATAGAAAGCTTTTGGTCCTCATAATATCATCTAAACTGTTGCCTACGAGAATTACATCGTCCACATAAACCAATAAAACTGTAAAGATACCTTGATGGCTTCGGACGAACATGGAATAATCAGACCATGATTGTTTGAAACCGGCTGACTTGAGGGCTGAGGAAAGCTTCAAAAACCATTGCTGGGAGGCTTGCTTCAAGCCGTATGATGATTTGTGTAACTTACAGACCTTATTCTCCCATTTGCGTTCGAAGCCAGGAGGAAGTTGCATGTACACATCTTCATGGAGGTCTCCATTGAGGAACACATTATTCACATCGAGTTGGTGTAGATGCCAATTTTGTTAAGCTGCGATATTGAGCAAGACTCGTGTCACATCCTGGCCCGGGGCGGACCACTTCTCGGACCCACTCCACCACCGTAGCACGATATTTTCCGTTTTGGGCCCTGACCACGCCATCACGGTTTTGTTTCTGGGAACTCACACGAGAACTTCCCAGTGGGTCACCCATCATGGGAAGAGTTCCGATGGAACCCGAAGCCAGTGAGCTCCCAAAAGGCCTCGTGCTAGGTAGGGATGGGAATATACATTTAAGGATCACTCCCCTGGGCGATGTGGGATGTCACAATCCACCCCCCTTAGGGGCCCGACGTCCTCGTCGGCACACCACGGCCAGGGTTAGGCTCTGATACCAAATTGTCACATCCCGGCCCGGGGCGGACCACTTTCCGGGCCCACTCAACCATCGTAGCACGATATTGTTCGCTTTGGGCCCCGACCACGCCCTCACGGTTTTGTTTCTGGGAACTCACACGAGAACTTCCCAGTAGGTCACCCATCATGTGAGTGCTCTCGTGCGCTACTTGCTTAACTTCAGAGTTCCGATGGAACCCGAAGCCAGTGAGCTGCCAAAAGGCCTCATGCTAGGTAAGGATGGGAATATACATTTAAGGATCACTCCCCTGTGCGATGTGGGATGTCACAACTCGAACGGTGGTGAGCTTAGCAACTGGCGCAAACGTTTCCCTATAATCAAGGCCTTCCACTTGGCTGTAACCCTTGGCCACTAACCGGGCCTTATAGCGTTCAATGGTTCCATCGGGGTTGTACTTGATTTTGTACACACATTTACAACCGATTGGTCGTTTGTGAGTCGGTAGTGGAACTAGGCTCCATGTTTTGTTAGCTTGCAGTGCTTGAACCTCGAGCCGCATCGCTTCTCTCCACTTTGAGTCTTTAAAGGCCTGATAAAAAGATGTAGGTTCTCTTTGCATGGTAATATTAGTAGTAAAGGTTCGATGAGGAGAAGAAAGATTGGCATAAGAAAGAACATGTGAGAGACTATGAGCCGTACCAGGAGTTGTGACCGCATTCGAAAAAGACGACGGAGCGAGACATGAGGGGAGGGCCGCATCAATGTGAAAGTCCTGCAATGCGGTAGGGAGCTTTGTAGCACGAGAAGACTTGCGTGGTGGTGGTGGAGATTGTTCTAGAGTCAAAGGTGATTGAATGTGATCAAAGGAGATTGGGTCCAAGTTAGGAAGGGTGATATTAGAGGATACGGGTTCTGTAGATGAGAGAGATGTGGAAGGAGAATGATTATGATGATGCTCAACGGAAGACGAGGGATTGTGAGAGATTGGAGGTGGAGAGTGATGTGTGGGACTTGAAGAAGGAATTGTAGGAATTGAAGGATTATCATAATGGGCCAGACGAGTTAGAGAAGGGAACAAATTAGTATTTTGGGGTGGAAAAGATTCCGAATTTTTCTGGAAAGGGAAGACATTCTCAAAGAAAACCACATCCCTTGAAACTAGGGATTTCTTAGTTGTCAAGTTATAAACTTTATACCCCTTTTGACCGTGTGGATAACCAAGGAAAATGCACTCCGTTGATATATGATCAAACTTACTAGGGCGAGTGGGATGTGTGGATACAAAGCATTGACAACCAAAGACTCTTAAATGAGAATAACTGGGTTCCTTATGGAAAAGTTTTTCAAAAGGTGTTTTTCCCTGAAGGATTGGAGTTGGTGTTCGATTAATCAAGTAAGCCACTGTAAGTATGGCATCCCCCCAAAAAGGTTTTGGCAAATTGGCTTGGAAAAGAAGGGCCCTGGCCATGTTGAGCAAGTGGCGATGTTTGCGTTCAGCAACACCATTTTGTTGTGGTGTGTTGACACAGCTAGTTTGGTGGATAATGCCTTGAGAAGAATAAAACTGGGGAATCTTAAACTCCGGACCGTTGTCACTGCTAACGACCTTAACATTTTTACCAAACTGAGTTGCAACCAAATGAATAATGGGTGAGGAGAGTGCGTGCTTCAGACTTGTGTTTCATCAAATACACCCAAGTGCTTCGTGAATGGTCATCAACAATTGTTAGGAAATATTGTGCACCAGAAAAAGTTGGAACATGATAACCTCCCCAAATATCAATGTGAATTAAATCAAAGCAAGATGCACTACGAGTAGTACTTAATGGAAACGGTTGTCTAGTAAGTTTGGTTAAAAGACAAACAAAACAAGAGCTTAAATCACAAGCTTTATTTGCAAGAAATGAAAATAATGAAGATGCTTTATTTGAAGGATGCCCAAGTCGTTCATGCCATAAACTGTCCGAGTTGGTGTGTACCACATTGCATGTTCCTTTCTTTGGTAGATTGAGTCGGTAGAGTCCTTCCCTCTCAGTTCCTGTCCCAATCATCTTCCCCGATTGTAGGTCCTGTACGACACAAATTTGTCTTAGAAATATGGTAATATGGAAAGAGTCGAACGCTAGTTTGCTCACAGAAATCAAGTTAAGGTAAAACAAGGGTACACATAGAACGGTATGAAGAACAAAATGTGGAGAGAAGGCTATGGTGCCAACATGAGTAATATGTGCTGTGGTACTGTTGGGAAGTTTGACCCAACGATTAGAGATTGTCTTAAATGAGGTAAGCAAGCTGGGATTACAAGCAATATGATCGCTTGCACCACTATCTAATATCCATATTGGCTCTTTACTATTTTGTGCACCTGAACAAAGTTTACCTAAAAGCTCTTCATAATTGGGAATGTTACCGACCAAATTGGCTGAAGCAGCCTTCGTTTTGGTTAGGAGCTGATTGAGAAGTTGATGACACTCTTCTCGTGAAAAAGGGAACTCACTCACAGCTTCCTTTTGATCATCTTGAGGAGCTACATAATTTTCTTTTGATCTTGCTTTGCCACTTTCAGTAGCATTCTTCCTCATTCGACAGTAGTCATATGTATGTCCCTTCCCGTTGCAATATGTGCATTTATGATGAGCTCTGCAGTTCTTTGTGTTGTGGTTGGTCATGTTGCATTTTTCACAGAATTTTGCTTCTCCTTCTATAGACTTGAAATCACGAGTCACTTTCTTTACTACAAAAGCAAAAGATTCTTGTGGTGCCATGGACTTGCCAGCAGTAGTTTCTGCCTACTTCTCTTGGCGTAGTACCATCGCATAGGCTTTGTTCAGGTTCGGAAGTGGATCGAACCTTATGATGTTGCTGCGGGTCTGTGCAAAATTCTCATTACGTCCTATAAGGAATTTCATGGTCTTTTGCGTCTCCATAAACTTCTTAACTTCAGCTGCTGCTTCACAGGTACAAGTAGGAAAAGAACAGAGAGCATCCTTTTCATCCCATAGGCTTTTGAGTTTTGTGAAGAAGGAAGTGACTGAGTTTGTGCCCTGCTCACATTCATGTATGGCGTTCTCTATATGGAACAACGAAACCGTATTAGTGTGAGAGAATCTCTCTTGCAACTCTAACCACATACCTCTAGCATCCTTGCAATGGATAACACTGCTTGAGATGTTTTTTGACATGGCTCCTAGCAACCAGGTTTTGACAAGGACGTTGCATCGGTCCCATTGCAGTTGTTCATCAGGATTGTGAGTCGGCCTTTTTAGGGTTCCATCAATAAAACCCTTCTTGTTTTTTATGGTGAGCGCCATGTTCATTGACTGCACCCACGTTCTATAATTGTCTTCCATCAGTGGTTGTGAAACAAGGACCGCACCTGGTTGGTCCGAGTGATGGAGGAAAAGAGGATGATTGGAATTCTCCCATGATTCTGAGGTCTTGGAAGAGTTTGAGCCCTTTCCGGGTTCAATGAGTCTCTGCTCTTCGTCACCAGTCATGAGGTATTCGTTTGTATGAATTTCTAGGTTCTCAAGAGCGATGGCTCGATACCATATAGAAATTTGTAATGAGAATAATTTATGTGTATTGCATTGTGCAAAGTCTTACAGCATATATACAGTTTACATATGATACGATCCACTATTCTAGGACCTATTCTAGGTAAGTTGTTTTAATGACAGCAATTACAGGATGTAATCAAATCAGTTGTGATTCTTTCCTTCAATAGCTGCTTCCTGATCTTTAATTTGGTTACTTTCTTCCTCCTTTTTCCGCTGCCTCTCGGCCTTATTACATCTGAGGAAATCGACAAGTCCTTCGAGCACCACATCAACGTCATCGCTCTTCATGAGCTCCTCAGCAACCTCTGCAGGGATCACCTCCGCGCTCTCTATCAACCCTTCAATTTCCCCACAAAGCCTATGAGGGTTTTCGTCACCAATGCCAAGGTAGTTCGACGCCAAGACCTTGAATCCACTTGCCATGCAGTAAGACAAGTGAATGTGCACGTCCATTCGTCCCGGACGCAACAATGCAGGGTCTAATCGATCCTTGTGGTTGGTAGTGAACACAATAATTCTCTCGTCACCGCAGCTCGACCACAAACCATCAATAAAGTTCAATAGGCCCGAAAGCGTCAATTTGGTTTTAGAAGCTTGCTGCTGCTCCTCTGATTCACGATTTTCGACATCAATGCTGGAATCAATGTCCTCAATTGTCAAAATCGAACGGTTTGTAGTAGACAACAATATCCTCTTCAATTCCGAGTCGCTGTAAATGCTAGAAAGCTCCAAATCATATATGTTAAAATGGAGATAATTTGCCATGGCCGCGATCAAACTAGATTTTCCGGTGCCGGGAGGACCGTACAACAAGTAGCCTCTTTTCCAAGCCTTCCCCACCTTCTTATAGAACTCCCTCCGCCTTACAAACCTGTCCAAATCATTTTTAATCATTGTCTTAAGCTTGGGGTCCATCGCCATTGTTTCAAACGTAGCCGGGTGCTCCAGACTTATCGAACCCCAGTCCCCCTTGTCATCATCATTGTAGTGCGAATATGAATTTCGTGTATAAATTTTCACAACTTTGTCTTGTTCTTTAATTGCATTGGCTCGATCAAGCACGTAAGGCAAGTAGGATATGACGACTTTGTCCTTGTGCCTCTTGTGGAATATTAGCTCGAACTGACGCTTTTGATCACCACCAAAGTTATTGTTGGATTCAATGCAGACGTAACGCCATTTTAGAACAATGTTATCGAAGGTATCGATGACTTCTTGGCCTTTTTCAATGGCAAGGCTGATGATTTTCTGTCGAGGTGTTTTGCTGACCCGAAGACGTTCGTTTGAGGGACTGATCTTGGTTTGGAGGTAGACATCCGCGGCCTCATAGACTTCGTTTCTTGTCATGCCAGCGTTCTCGTCAATAACGAGAGTTAGGTCATGGGAAGCCGAGAGAGGGCTGAATAGACGAAGAAGGACAGATTCTATGTACGCCCGGACCCTGTCGGGTACAAGGTTCATGAGTTCGTTGGCCGCGGTGCGGACCAACATCATGAATGCAGCGAAGGAGGCATAGGCTGAGAACAAGGAGGACGCGTTTGTTGGCATTTCTTTGAGATTGAGAGAAGAAAACATTGTGTATTTTTCAAGATGTGCAGAAACATGAAGTAATGAGGCGTTTTAATTTCAATTTTTTTGCTTAGTTTCGAAGCAATTTAGACACGGTTTTCTACTTGCTTAGTCTCTTCTGATTATTCGGACGCGGTTTATATATATATATATATATATATATATATATATATATATATATATATACACACACACACATACTAGTCAATTATCTGTTATAAAAATATTATATCATGTTTTTTAGTATATCAATATTTTTATATTAGGGGATGGAGAATTCGATTAAGCCACACAATGAGCAGCTTAATTTAGTATTGAATTCGTAATCCATGAGATTCGAACCTAAAACCTTTCATTTTTAAGTAAAGAATAATACCACAAGACTGTAGTACTCAGTGACATTATTTTTTTTAAATAACGAAAACTTTTTTTTTTAAATTAAAAAAAATGTGCGTGGAAGAAGGGGAGGGGTTGATGTGGGAGACCTGGCGTTAAAGAAAACCTTCGCAATTTTTTTTATTTAATTTTTAAATAGATGTAGTATGTTTAAATGGCTGTGATGTGAGGTTTGTATAAATAAAAAAAGCAAAATTTGTGTTGTATGTAATCACAAAATTGCCCATGCTTTTTGTTTTTGTTCAATTTTGATGAGAGGTTTAGAATGGTGATTTTATGAAGTTTTGGTTGACAAAGAGAGTTCTATTACCATATAGTTTAAAATAAAGTTTTGGTTGACAAAGAGAGTTCTATTAACATGTAGTTTAGAATGGTAATTTTATGAAGTTTTGGTTGACAAAAAAAGTTTTATTAACATGTAGTTTAGATATTAAAGAAGGGTTATGATACGAGATACATGTTTTTGACATATATTTTGACACATGCTTTTATGGCTCTCATTTCGTAATTTTTTTCCAGGATCCAAACCCGTCTATATTTCAATTCATTCACAGGTCATTCTTGTAAAAAATTAGACAAATCTAGCTCTATTGAGACATTCATTAGTAGTAAAAGAAAATGGAAAAATACGGTTCTAAAGAAACACTAAATTTTGTCCAACAGTCATATAGCTTCAGATTCGGGTATTTTTGGTAGACAAATATGATCTTTGAGAGATAGACCGTTAGATCATTGAAATGCATTACGAAGTGAACCCCATAAAAATTGTGTGTCAAAATGTGTGCCCAAAATGTATATCTCAGGATCCTAACCCATTAAAGAAAGGGAACTTTAACGAAAAGCACCCGGTACTGTTCACTTTAACAAAAAACCACATTTTTACACTAAAAAGTCAATCATGGTACTATTCACTTTACCCTTTATTTTGTCCTTATCATTAAAACTCAAAGTTTTCAAGCTCTTTTCATTAGTTTTCCATTAAAGAAATGATAAACACAAACATACTTTTTTTTTTATACACACCCATGTTTAATCATGTCTATTTTTTCTATTCGTGTGAGGCTAAAAGAGCGTGTGATAATTTATTGCCTGTATATAGTAATGTATATGAATCATGGGTAGAATATGTGAGCTTGATACGTGTCATGGTTGAAGTGTGAATGTGTTTGGACCCGATTTTACACTATCGGCTCGAGTAATTGAGGCCGTTGAATGAGCAAAATTCTAGACCGTCGGATGACTTTGAATATTAAGAGGCCATGATTTTGTACGTACTCGGCCCAAATACTTAAAGTCGTTGGATGAAGGAGGTCATAATTGATATTACCATTTTATTAGGAATTTATTAAAAATGGGAATTATCTTAACGTGAGAGTCAAATAAATGAAAGTAGTAACAATTGTACAAGGACTCTGTGTGGTTACACATTGTGCAACTTGGTTGGTTCACGTCCTGATCAACACGGAAAAGTGCTACTTATCAGAATCTAAGGATAAGACAACATGCAGAAATGGGAGATGTGATTAGGTTGAATTTTTTGATAATGCATGGTTTGCATTTAATTGGAAAGAAAGATGGGATAAAACAAGTAAACATTGATGCAATTAAATTGCAAGTTGCGTTGCATGCATGGATGTATCTAAGCAAAAATAAAGGAGATGCCGCACACTTCTGTTACAGCTCGTCCTAGAGAAGTATATTATTTAATTATCGACGGCGTGAAATTACCTAAATACCCTTGGACGTTGAGAATTATTATGGAGTGTTGTGGTTTTGACTTAAGGTTGTGGACCTATTAGTTCTATTCCTTTATTATTGGACCCAATTAGAACTAAGTGTTCTCTTAGTTTTGATTGGTGGCTTTTGGACCACACACCCATTTACCCTCTATCTCTCTCCTTCCCGTGCTTTCTCTCTCAGACTCATTCTCTCTCTCTCTTCGAACTCGTACGGACACACACAAAAAAACCCAAAACAACACAGATCGAAGGTTCTGAGGTCTCCAATGTGCTCCTAGGATCCTTACGAGTCGAGTGATACCCATTTTCAGCAAGGAAACCTTCGAGAAACCCTAGTTTGAAAGGGAGTCGTGGGTGTACAGTACACCAAACCAGTTCGTGGAGGTTTCAAGCTGTTCTAAGACTCAAAAGGTAATCTCCTAGTCATCTGGTTTGTTTTGGCATAAATTGGAACAATTTTGGACATCAGAAAACCCCGGAAAATAGACCTTCGACTTGGGTACTATTCATCAACTTTTAAACCCTTGAGTTTTTGTGAATTTTAAGACCACATTGAGCTCAAGGAGGTCCTCACGATGCTCGGAGTGCATTGTTGATAGGATTTGGGTCACGGGAAGCTCGAAAACGAAGTTTTGCAGAGGTCGTCGGAGTTCGAGGACTTCTCCAACTTGATTTCACGTGATTCAAGGCGTGAAAAAGGTATAACGCAATTCTTTACCTCCTAAACTTCATTTGGTGGAAATTGCATGAAAAATGGTGAAGAAATGAGCGAGATTAAAGAGTTTGAAAAATTGCCCAGTTTCCGGCTCCAGCGACGGTTGCCGAAGCTGGAGGTAGGAGATGAAGGAATATTCTGTCAAGTCTGACGGAATATTCTCACACCGTTAGTTAGTTTAGACGGATTTCGTTAGCTTTTAACGGAATATTCCTAACGGCAGTTAGGATTCCGTGAGGGTTGGCCACGTATGGGGGCACGTCTGGCCGTGCACTCGCCGGCGCGTGAGGCCTCGAAAATATATTCTAAAAATTTGGGGACAATCCTGAGATTGTGTAGGTAATTGTGATATATTCATATTCCCAATTTGAGCTATATATGAAGAGTTATTACATAGTTTTGTATATGTGCATTAAAGTGACGTTTATATAGTTGTTTCCCCTATAGGCGAGACCTATCCGGAGGACGAGCGTAGCCAGGCTAGGCATGGGGGTTACGACCCAGCTGCATATCTGTGAGTGGGCATTTATTTTCAGTGTATATATATATACTTGACGTTTTTCCCAGAAAACGTATTTAAGGAAATGTGATTGAAATGCCATGCTATGCCTATATTTTATTTTAGTATATGCATTATCATAATTATGCATATTGTTGCATGGTGCTATGGAGGCTTAAGTAAGCTTAGGTAAGTTATGTTTGGTTATGTGAATTGTCGATGATGTGATGTGTGATTGAATATTGTTGAGCTCATAAAACTGCACTTAGGGTGATTGTGATTTAGCCAGAGATATGACACATGCCTGTTTATTATGTCACCTCCCGCACCATATGCTCACATTGGATCCAATTTAGGTGCACAGTCTTGTCGTACAGACCTTATTTATGGTTCCGACTCATAGGTGACTAGCGATTTATCGCCCGGCTATTATGTGAAAGTAGTATTGAGCATAATTATATTACACTCATTATCGTCGTACATACCTTTGCATTTGGTTCCGACTCTTGTGTAGTATATTGCCATATAGGTCATTGTAGTGACTCCGGTTAGATTGACTTTTGAGCTATGAATTCAGCCATACAGACTACCACAGAGGTTCCGGCTAACATGTTATATTTCTATGAAACTATTCTTACCTGAATTGCTTATTTTGTTATATATAGGCATGACATACATACAAATATGAATCTTGATTTTGAGCATGATTTGAGATATATACATATTTATGTATTCTATTTTCTAGGAAATTTCTATATACTTGCCTTACGGCGAGGGGTTAGTATATTCAAAGAAAAATAAAGTTTTCGTGTAAGAATGTTTTTACTGACCCACTCAACTTTGTTTTTTCGCCTCTCCAGGTCTTAGATAGCAAAGTTTGGGGGCCACGAGGAATCCCACGGTGTTCTGACAGAATCCGAAGTAGTAGGATTCACCTTCGAGTGTTGAATCTTAGTAATTGTCCTACTTGACTGCAACTAAACTTTCTCATTGCATTGAAAGTGTATTTATACACTTAGACTCTTACTAGCATCCTTTCTTAACTAGGATTGCTAGTTGCTTGGTTTTAAATTGTCATATTTCCTTACTATTTATCACTTCCGCTTTGCGCACAAGGCTACGTCACGCTCACGTGATGGCCAACATGTTTCGACTCCGGTCGGGGCGTGTCACTTCAGTTTACTAGCAAGGGCATATTCCTGTTTAAGTTGGAATTGTCATGATGATGATCTGGAAGTGGGTGATAGGATATGGCATGTGGTGCATGGAAATTTGAAGTTAACAATAACTCCAATTACGAGCCTTATTAAGTGACTAGTGTATCTACTTTGAATAGAAGGAAAGTACAATTGCCAATCTTTCCCAGATATCGAGATGATGGCAAGGGATTTTGTGATAATTATCTCAGGAAAAGTGTTCTGCTTTCGACTAGAACTACACGGTTTGGCTACTAAGCACACAATCACTATAAATGCAAGAGGTCGTGCAACATGAAAAGCTCTCTCCAACTCAACACACAAACTGCCATGCGTAAACTCTCGCTCTACGCGAAACCTCTCAACAACCTTGAGATTTTTTATTTTCTTTGTCTGCCAACACATCTTCAGTTTGGATAAATAGCACTGTGAATGCAACTGGTGACATCTTTAGTTTGGATAAACAACATTGTTATCGTAGAATCAGCCGATCGCGGAGCACCTTCAGTTTGGATAAACAGCATTGCATCGAGGCTAACTGGTTATCTATCTAAGTCTCGATCGACAAGGATTTTCGAGTCCTTATTGGTAGAGGTCATCTCATCAGCATTCTTGGCGAAGCAGCAAAGTGAGGTGTTACAGGTTACTACGTTCGGCACATTGAAAGCCGAATTTGATATTGAATTTTGCAGAACTAGCAACCTTGTCTTCAGGCTCTAGAACCCAAAGGCCGAGACGTGTTGCTTCCTCGGCCGCAGTCGCAAGATCAAGAAGTCAGCAACGCGCTCAACGCAACATCAACACATTCTACTCCCCTGCCAAGCTAGACTGATGAGTTAGCACGCCCCGCACATAACCGAAGAACGTAGTTAGCTTATTGATTACTTGGCCTGCACGCCACATAGGCTTAGTAGTTTTTAGGGTCAACATAATGGAATGAGTCTGAATCCTCGCTAGATCCTCTTTGTTAGAATTCTGGGAATCCGCGAATCGTGTCCGTTTATCGTATATCGTGCGGTCAAAAATCATTTTAAATATTTTTATTTAAAAATAAACATAACCAATACTTGATAAAAACTGACCGCACGATGTACGATGAACGAACACGATTCACGGATCCCTAGGATCCTCACCAAAAGTATTGGGAGATGATCCTGTTGGGAATGGAATGATGAAGAACAAGAATTAGTTGAATAAAGAATGAGGAAAACTAATGAAAAGAGCTTGAAAATCCTTAGTTTTAATAATAAAGATAAAATAAATGGTAAAATGAATAGTACCATAATTGACTTTTTACTGTAAAAATATGAATTTTTTTGTGAAAATAAATAGTACCTGAAATTTTTCGTTAAACTTCCTTAAAAATGTGCTTGACTGACTTAGATTACTCACTACTTGGCAAACTTTATCAGGAACTTCTCTCTTCCACGCCGAAAGTAGCAAGATGTACCCCATAAGTCAAGTTTTAAGCAAATATAATATGCATGTTATAGTCTTGATAAGTGGTTTTGTGGATTACGACACTATAAAAAAAAGAAAAGAAAAGGAGACCACTCCAAGCTAATAAAGTTAAAGTAAGAAAAAGTTCAAGCAAAACCCAATTTGTTCAAATGATGCATTTAGAAAGAGAACATTAACCTTTTGTTGTTCACTGTGTTGTAGGATTATCGATTTTTTTTAAGTATTCAATGATACATAGTACTAATAAATATTTGAGCATTAAATTTAATCTATTGGTTTAAACTGAATAATCGAGGACCATTAAATCAAGTTTAATATCTTTGAGAAAATCATTTCGAACCCTCTCTTGCTCGAAATGATTTGGGTCGGTATTATGTAACTTGGTTTGACAAGTAATGCCTAAATTGGTTTCCGAACAGAAAGCGTGGGTTTCATAGGACAATCTCTGCAGGCCCATTTTAATGGTAATAATTTTAGTGATATATAGTTTGATTCTTTATAGAAAAACCCCAGAAGAGCGGATGGGTGGCTTTAGGAAGATATGCATGACATCCTCATATATTCTCTCAACCAAATGAATCCTCATATATTCTCTCAACCAAATGAATTTGGCTCTTAGCCTGTACCTCAAAATTCAAGCACGTAACCCTCAAAGATTGCAAACTCTAATTTTTTTTCCCTACCACAATGATGAAATTTTCTATGGTACTCCAGAATATCTTATATCAGGAATCGGTTGTTTTTAAACATTAATTTGGGGTTGTGATATTTACACACCATTAACTACTTTTCCCACACCCTTTTTATTTTTTGATACTTAATTGGTATCCTACTATTTAATCTTCCATATACACCCCTTCCTACTTTTTGACTTTTGAAAGTTGTTTTTTATTTTTGATTTTTACACTTGGAAAGAATCAACACTCAAGGTAAACTCCCAGACTTCTC
This sequence comes from Malus sylvestris, assembly GCF_916048215.2. Classification (NCBI taxonomy): domain Eukaryota; kingdom Viridiplantae; phylum Streptophyta; class Magnoliopsida; order Rosales; family Rosaceae; genus Malus; species Malus sylvestris. The sequence goes on along the minus strand of NC_062261.1, from coordinate 10,768,011 downwards.
CCCTTCCTCTGTGCCTCCGTTCCCCTGTCCTCTTTACTTCCATTCATACCTTCCAGGAAAAGCCAATCTATTACCCTTCTTTATTACTTCTTGTGAAAAACCACAATGGATGACCTGATAATAATAGATGAGAGCTCCAGATGGTGTTGGAAATTTGAGTAGTTTGAGTAGAAATTTCTTTGTCTCACATTGACCATTCTCAAAAGATTTCATCACTTTATAAGGCTTTATCCTTTATAGAAAATAATTAGAGTAATATGCATTGGAGAATACAATTGGGCTCACCCTTGGGGTTGGGCTTTGGGGTGCACTAATTAATTGGTAATTAATATATAATTAATTATCAAAAGATGGGCCTTGGGCTTTGAAAATTAATTTCGATTTTAATTTAATTATTTTTTTTAACAAACTCATCTTTTCAGATGAAGTTTGAAGTCAATGTAAAACGCAGAGAGCACAGCACCTCATCTGAAGAGATGTCTCCCAACAGTCACATCTCATTCTCATATCTGTTGCGAACATGCATAATCTCACTATATATACATCCATCTACATGGCATTTAGGACACAGAAAGCATAAATCTCCTCTATAATCCATAGCATTCTTATTGAGAGTACCACAAAGAAATTCGCCAGAAGTTAAGTTTTCCGGTGCTGAAATTCTAACTTGATCGTTGAATCCTGATGAAACAGACATCCGGAGAACTATAAGCACTGAGTAGGGGCGAAATTTCTGTTTCAAGGATATTGCGGTACGCAAGCCTCGATCTTCAATATTTCTGTTTAATATTAGTTCATTGTTCATACACTGTTTATTTATTAGCATATATAAATTTATCACAGATTGTTGACATATATCCAACAGATGGACATTGAGTTGCAGAACATATTGGATATGGCATGTAAGGAGAATGGCATGGAAGAAATTTCAGAATGCATTCCTCCTCTTAACACTTTTGATGGTAAGTTTCTAAAGTATTTTCTCAAATTATTAAGATTGATTTTGGAATTTAGGGTTTTTGTTCTCTTCTTGCGTTAGGTTTTTATCTCAAGACGACAAGAAGGATGTCCACACATGTCATTCAAAAGATCATGGTTATGCAATAAACTTTTTATCTCTGGCTTCCAAAATTCTTCACGTTTCTTTTTACGCCCCTTGACTTCAAATGGACAATTTATGAGTCAATATCCTGAGTTTCGTTTTCCTTCATCTAGTGAAGTTTTAGAGGGTCGATAAAATGTCCATTTGAAGCCAGGGGGCGTAAAAAGAAACATGAAGAATTTTGGAAGCTAGAGATAAAAAGTTTATTGCATAACCATGAACTTTCGAATGACATGTGTGGACATCATTCTTGTCATCTTGAAATCAAAACCTAACGCAAGAAGAGAACAAAAACCCTAAATTCCAAAATCAATCTTAACAATTTGAGAAAATACTTTAGAAACTTACCATCAAAAGTGTTAAGAAGAGGAATGCATTCTGAAATTTCATCCATGCCATCCTCCTTGCATGCCATATCCAATATGTTCTACAACTCAATGTCCATCTGGAGCTCTTCATCTGTTATTATTAGGTCATCCATTGTGGTTTTCACAAGTAATAAAGAAGGTTAATGGATTGGCTTTTCATGGAAGGTATGAATGGAAGCAAAGAGGACAGGGGAACAGAGGCACAGAGGAAGGGGAGAAGTCTGGGAGTTTATCTTGAGTGTTGATTTATTGTAAGTGTAAAAATAAAAAAAATAAAAAAATAAAAATTCAAAAGTCAAAAAGTAGGAAGGGTATATATGGAAGATTAAATAGTATGATACCAATTAAGTACTAAAAAAATAAAAGAAATATGGGAAAAAGTAGTTAAGGGTGTGAATATCACAACCCTTAATTTGTTTAACATAAGATACTCAGGAGCATAAAAAAAACTTTTGCCGTAATAATTCATAACACCCAAAAGATAAAAGTAGAAGCAAATCTTTGGCACGCCAATTTCTTTCATTCTTACTTTACTTTTCTTGTGAAAAGAGTAGTGAAATGGTTTTTTGACGTACCTATAGTACAATTAATTTTGATGAGAGGAACTTTGTGTATATACGCTCGTTGTATGGAAGAACTTTACATCAATTACTTGCGCTCGAAGCTTTTCGGAAACTCACCTTTGCTTTACCTTTTCTAGTGTTTGAATGCAATAATTGAACTAGAGAAGAAACCGAAACAAGACAGAAAAAGGAAGATATTAAATTGGAATGGGATGGAAAGAAGGAAGGAAAGAAAGAAAGAAAGAAAGAAGAAACATGGGATGATGGGATGTTGGGGTCTATCTCTGTTTTGGAATCCACTCACGCACACGCACAATTCCACAAACGTACATTTTTATTGACTACCTAAAATTCCAAACAAAGAAGAAACCTTTGTTATATTATATAATCATTATTCACACACCTCTCCTCTACACTTCACAAAAACTTGAGAGAAAACACAAGCTTGTAACCATGAACTTGTTCTCCACCAGAGAAATGCCTTCTCCGTCGTCGTTGTTCTCTGCCTACGCCTCCATGGCAGCGTCAATCATGCTCTTCCGGTCCATGGCGAACGAGCTCATTCCTCAACCAGTTAGGGGCTACGTTTTATCTGCCATCAAATACGTCTTCAAGACTCATTCTCCTAAACTCACCCTAGTCATAGAGGAATCGAGCGGAATGTCGCGCAATCAAGTCTACGAAGCTGCGGAGGTTTATTTGTGCACGAAAATCAGCTCCAACACTGAGAGGATCAGAGTTAGCAAGAGCCCCAAGGGGAAGAACTTGACAATCAGACTCGAGAAAGGCGAGAAGTTGGTCGATTTCTATGAAGGGATTGAGCTCAAATGGAAGTTTCTTTGTACGGATTCCAAACAGAACAACCCTAATGATCCATCTCCGAGGTCCGAAAAGCGCTACTTTGAGCTAACATTCCACATGATGCACAAAGAAAAAGTATTGGGATGTTATGTGCCTTATGTTCTTGAAAGGGCCGACGCAATGAAAGATGAAGAAAGGGTATTGAAGATGTATACATTGAATGCCAACTATCCTTACAATGGCATCAAATGGGAGTCCATCAATCTCGAACACCCTGCAACGTTCGAGACTCTGGCCATGGACCAAGAGCTCAAAAATGCGGTTATCGATGATCTTAACAGGTTTGTGAAGAGGAAGGAGTTCTACAAGAAAGTAGGAAGGGCGTGGAAACGAGGGTATTTGTTGTATGGTCCTCCGGGCACTGGAAAATCGAGCTTGGTAGCAGCAATGGCTAATTATCTCAAGTTTGATGTCTATGACCTGCAGCTGGCTAACGTTCTTCGTGACTCGGACCTGAGAAAACTGCTGCTGGGCACCGCGAACAGGTCGATTCTTGTGATCGAGGACATTGATTGTACCGTTGATCTGCCCGATCGTCGACATACAGATGGAAAAAAGCAACACGATGTACAGGTGTGTCATCTTTTCCTTATATAAATTTGTTGAGTTTAATGCTTTGAACTGATCTTTGTGATTTGGTGAATCTTGGTTATATTAGCATCCGATTGGTTGTATTGGCATCTTACAACTAGCTCAGCACTAAGCGTTTCACAAAACCTAAAAGATAGCTACTTTCACAATCAACCAACCCCACCTCACTGTCTTTCTTCACTGCTGTTTCGTTTTTTATCCTTGGGGGGAAGCACTAGCACCCTCAAGAGTTTGGTAGGAAGTTGCTTTCTTTCTATTTCCCTTCAAGATTGTTGTTTTCAAATTGGATTAGAAAGAAAATCGCTTGTTTTTACTCCGAAAATTTTACACTGCACCAGTGGATGTATTAGTGCATCAGATGGTTAGATTCTAGTACGGGCTGTACCGAAATGGTGGAAAGCAATCATGTCTACGCATTCTAGTGCGGGTTCGATTCTCACCGATCCCCCTTCTCCTAGCAACTAATAATTTTACCCACTAACACTATTGGTTGTCCCATTAAAAATAAATATAAATAAAAAATAAAAAATAAAAACTATAAAAAGGCCCCTTCTTTCTCCAGCTTTAACCCCGGAAAATGCACTCTCAGTACAAAAGAATTTTAACTCTATCGTCTTTGGCTTCCTGCAGTTGACACTCTCTGGACTACTAAACTTCATAGATGGCTTATGGTCTAGCTGTGGGGATGAGAGGATCATAATCTTTACCACTAACCACAAGGACAGGCTAGACCCCGCCCTTCTGCGGCCGGGGCGCATGGACATGCACATTCACATGTCCTACTGCACATACCATGGATTCAAACTCTTGGCCTCGAACTACTTGGACATCCATAACCACCATCACCTCTATGGAGAAATCCAAGACTTACTCAAGGAAACGGAGGTGACTCCAGCGCACGTTGCGGAAGAGCTGATGAAGAGTGAAGATGTTGATACTGCACTCGAAGGGCTTGTTAAGCTTTTAAAGAGGAAGAAATTGGAAGGCGATGAATGTGAGGCGGAGGCTGAGAAGAAGACTGCAGCAAAAAGGCAGAAAACTGGGAACCAACAGAAGAAATCTGTGAGGAATAACAGAAGAATCGCCACAAAAAGAAGCAGCAAACGTTTGTCCGCTAGAAATCCCAATTTGTATTAAACTAATCATCTGTTTAGATTGAGATTATCTCTTTCTAGATGTTGGGGCTTGGTATCACTACTACTTTAAAATAAATGAGTACCTTCATTGAAATATTAGTCGAAAAATATTTTCTTTAGCTCTGTTTTGATGCCTTATGCTGCTAAAACAATAGCTATAATCAAGAAAAAACGGGTATTAGCCTACGAGTGGAGTACTTGTAGGCTGTCGCCGCGAATAAGTTCAAAAACTAAACTCTGTTGCTTTCAAGATTAACTTTCTACTTCCCTGAACAAGTCCAAAACAGAACAATCTTAAAAAAGGTTAGTATGTTTGCATCCACTCTACATATCAAGTTGCCAGATCGCCACGATACAGAATCTGCCACTCTAGGTGGAGAAGAAGGGTTCTTTTCCTGTATTTTGGATATCTGGAATTTTCGGAAGATCTAGGGTACACTGCTACCTCGGCATGGATGACAAAAATAAACTCTGTAAGGAAGAGCAAGAAGGTGAAAGTACATCCTTTCTTGCGGACAGTCTCAATTAGTTCTTGTGTTTGATGTGTCAGTATAAATACTTCATCAACGATCTTAAGAAGAGGATATGAGAATCAAGCAGCTGCAAGCGGAAGAGCAGAGCCGCCTCAGCCTCAAAGACTGTGTACGCTTTGGAGAAAGATGACGATGACGGACTTGGCGGCAGTGGGGTTGGAAATGGGGGATGAGAGAAGGGGTGGCTCGGGTGGGCAAGATGTGGGTGCTAGGGGATGGGAGAACGGGTTGCTCGGGTGGAGAAGACGAAGGGGGTGGAGGGGATGGAGGGGAGAAGGGGTGGAGGGGATGGAGGTTGTCGGGTTGGGAAGAAGAAGTGGGTTCTGGGTTTTTTTTATTATTTTTATTTAGAGCTCCGGACTGTTTCAGTCTCTCTCCCTCTCTCTACTCCGCATTGCGTGTGAGCAAATCGTTTTTCAAATTCTCCCTTTCTTCGATTCGATCATTAAATGTGCTCTGTTGCAATCGTCATCGACTTTCTATCTCAGTGGAATCTCTGCTCTTTGCTCTTCCAAGCTCAGTTTGGTAAGTGATTTAGGGTTTTCCTTTGACTAGAGTTGAATTTTTTGTTTTGTAATGATCCCAATATTTTTTTATTGAATCCAGTGATTGAAGCTTTTCTGTCTCAGATTTGAAGTTCTTTGCGAGTCGGGTGTCGGGTGTCGGGTGGGGAAGAAGAAGTGGGTTCTGGGTTTTTTTTTTTAATTTATTATTTTAGTATTTAAAATTTTTTTTAATGACACGAGGTGCTCAATCATTTTTCACATGGATGTCACGTCATCTGTTAACGGGAGACTTAACAGTCAGACCAACGGATGTATGAGACAGTCCCAAAATTAACACTTTAGGTATGATTCTGAGATGAAAAAAACTTTATGTAATAAATGTTGAAAACCATGAAACTATAGGGTAGTAAACTGAGATTTACCCAAAAAAAAAAAAACTCAAACTGTTATAAATAGGCCAAAGTTAGAGAGATAACCTTTGTCAGGAACATGAGAGAAGCGGATGCAAACTATCACATTATTTAGTTTTGTAACTATAACACAAAAGAATTGCAGGTAAAAAGAGGAAGTGAGGGATACTGATATTATTGCTTTTAGTTATTTTGTTTCATAGTGTGTACTAATCACACACAGAGTACTCTATTTATATAGCCACATTCGTAACAAACAAAAGTGGGAAATATTGCTCCTTTTGAAAACACCACACCACCACTATTAATCTAATATTCTCAAGTCTCACTTATTATGGGCATTCATTCATCCTCACAATTTTACAACACTCCCCTTTGGATGCCCATATACCAACATCAGTTGCCTCATTAAAACCTTACTCGGAAAAACCATAGCGAAGGAAAAAGAGTACAACTTTACTTGGATTGTTGATATAATGTTAAGCATGCTTATGTTACCTTGTTAAAATTACTTTAATAGGAAAAACCCACGGGGTTTACACTAGGAGGAGTTTAGACTACTGGTCCAAAAATACTTCGCCATTCCAAGGAATTTAATTCTGCTTGGATTGCATCTTTCCACTTAGGCCAATCTTATTTCTGTTTGCATTCGACAGAGCAGGGCTCAATATCATCGCTTAATATGATTTCAATGGCTACTATGAATGCGAACATGTCATCAATGCTTATTTCATTTCGATCCCACAATTCTTAGTACATGCATAATTTATGGCGATTTCTTTGCTTTCATGTACTTCTGTCTCTTCAGGGGTATGTGTCTCATCAATGACATTTTCTTTTCTGAAAGTACAGAATCATGAATTGTGGATTTGTCATTCATTTTCTCTTCCTGAATGATTTCATTTGGATTCAGTTGTGCCCCGTCTTTCTCTTTCAAGGGGCTGAATCTTTTGAACCTGGGGGTTTACCATGCTTTAGGCGTGCACCAGATGAATCATTCGCTGCCACTTTATTTTGTCCAACAGGGACATCAATTCTTGCAAACTCATTTGCAGCTGGTATATGTGAATTTGTCACTTTTGTGGCATCATTAAATGCATCTGGCATTTGATTAGCAATACTTTTAAGATGAACAATCATTTTCACTTCATTTTCACATTGAATGCTTCATGGATCAAAATGAGATAAGGTGGATACAACCCATGTTAGCTCTTGCCGTTCTTCTGGAACGGTTTTTTCTCCTCCTAATGATGGGAAGACTGTCCCATCAAAGTGACAATTCACAAAACAAGCTGTAAACATATCACTTGTCAAGGGTTCTAAATATCTATAGATAGTGAATCAAAACCCACATAAATTCCCAGTTTGCATTGAGGTCCCATTTTAGTGCGTTGTGGCGGTGCAATAGGCACCTAAACAGCACAACCAAAAACTCGTAAATGTGAAATGTTTGGCTGATGCCCAAACACGAGTTGTACTGAGGAGTATTGGTGGTTGGCTATAGATCTCAATCGAACCAATGATGCAGCATGTAAGATGGCATGTCGCTATGCAAAGACTGACAATTTTGTTTTCATGAGTAGAGTGCGAGCTATTAATTGGAGCAGCTTGATAAACGTTTCTGCTAGACCATTTTGAGTATGGACATGAGAAACAGGGTGTTCAACATCAATGCCTAGTGTCATGCAGTAATCATCAAAGGTTTGAGACGTAAATTCACCAACGTTATCAAGTCGGATTGACTTAATGGGGTAATATGGGAACTGTGCTTGCAACTTAATTATCTGAGCAAGAAGTCTCGCAGAAGCTACATTTCGAGCAGAAAAGAGGCAAACATGTGACCATCAAGTAAATGCATCAACCAAAACCATAAAATATCAAAATGGTCCACAAGGTGGTTGAATAGGCCCACAAATATCCTCTTGAATTCTTTGCAAAAATGATGGGGATGCAACATCAATCTTTAGTTGTGATGGTCTAATTACCAACTTCCCTTGAGAACAAGCCTTGCGAGGGTTATCATTTGAGATAGTAATGTGTCTGCTCAATAATGGATGTTCATTAGAGTTAGTGATGATTCTATGCATCATGGTGGATCCTGGATGACCCAGATGGTTATGTTAAAGCATGTAAACTTTTGGTTCATGACAGTATATGCTTCAATTGTCTATGTATGTATAATACAATTCATTCGATAAACCATGTAACTTCTCCAATATACGCTTCTGGGTATCATTAGAGGTAATGCAATATTCCACATTTTCTGCATTTTTCATTTCAATGTGGTGTCCATTTAAACGTATGTCTTTAAAACTCAACAAATTTTGAGTAGATCGAGTAGCGTCAACGCATTTTGTATGGACAATATTGTTCCATTTGGTAACATGATTTGGGTTTTGCCTGAGCCTTCAATTATATCTGATTGGCCTGATATTGTCGTTACCTTTACTTTTGTAAGCATCAAGCTTCAGAAATATTTTCGATCTCGAAGTATTATATGCGTGGTTACGCTGTCTACAAAACAAATATCTCCGTCTTTGCTCTTGTTTTAAGAATAACCATAGTTTTTATCCATGCTCTCTGAGTAAGGGAATCACAGTTAAAAACAGTTTATTCATAATAAAATGAAATTTAAATGCTAATTTTATTGAATTAAAATGCAAGCGTTAGACTACAAGTTCAGAGTAATAAGAGTACATCAAACAAAAATGATTTTATCGAACCGATATACTTCATTCCCTCTTTCCATAATGAAGTCTGAGACATCGAGGTGGGTTGTGTTCAATTGCCCTGATAAATCGAACACTGGATCAGGTATATCCATTAGTTTAGCGTGGTCGAGGAAATTGGTTTCTACACCTTTCTCCTTGAGGGAGGCTTGATATAGGTCCACCAGATGTTTTGGGGTATGACATGTACGCGCCTAGTGTCCATTGCCACCATACATATGGCAAACTCCATCAGGATTTCTATGAGCGTTATTCATATGAGCTTTACCCTTGTGGCGATTTGCATTCTTGAACCTCATGCCTGAATTATGCCTTGGAACCTAGTTGTGAAACTGGACACCATTATTCTTGCCTTTCCTGTTCTACCAGTCTCACTTGTGACCACTTCCTCATTTGTAATTATTTCCACGAGATGATGTGGTGTTCACTTCAAGGGAAGCAGCATTCACTTCTAGGAATAGTGGCAATCCAGTAGTCGGGACTGATGATTCTTCATCAGAAGCTCATTGTTTTGTTCAACCACAAATAACATATATATTAGCTGGTTGTACTCAGTAAAACCTCACTCTCTATACTACTGCTGCAAGAGCACGTTAGAGGCATAAAAGGTGTTGAAAGTCTTTTCCAGCATATCTTCCTCAGTGATGGTCTCCCTACAAAACTTCATCTGGGAGCTAATTCTAAACATTGCAGAATTGTACTCAGCCACCGACTTTAAATCTTGGATCCTTATGTGTGTCCACTCATAATGAGCCCTTGGAAGAATCACCATTTTCTGGTGATTGTATCTATTTCTCAATGCCTTCTAGATAGCTAATGGATCTTCAATTGTTAGGTACTCGCTTTCAGTGCTTTATCAAGGTGGCGACGAATAAAGATCATGGCCTTCGTCTGATCTTGAGAGGATGCACTATTTTCCTCCTTGATGGTTTCTCCAAGATTATCTACCTCTAGATGAATCTTGGTGTCCACTACCCAGGTAAGGTAGTTCCAGGGCAACAAAATCAAGTTTTGTCAAGTTCGCCATTTTCTTTTCTAAAAGAAAAATGAGATGTGTAAGAACTTGCAATAATATGTATTCTGGAGGAATGTAGTGTTAGAACATCTGGTTCTTACAAATTTTTCATTTTGATCTTCAAGCCAAAATGATAAACACTCGAAACGTCAAGCTCAAGATTTACATAATTAATGAGGATGGCGATTGTACCATACCACTCTCATTGAAACAATATAGCATAGGATGAGCAATTCTTCCGCACCAGTCAAGCAGCATGAAAATTTAAATATGCAGAGCATGGTGGGTGATTATACAACACCACCTAAAGTTGCAGTAAAATTAAATCTGCAATTCAAGATGGGCGATGATACCACACCATCTTCTATTGCAGTAAGATTAACATAAATAAACACTAGGTTTGTAATCAGGAGTTACACCAAACAAGAAATCAAAGATATAAGTAATTGTTATATTGAGAACTAGAAGCAGGCATGGTGCTTGCAATTCTTCGCAAGGGCACATCAAGCAGAGGAGGAAGAATAACAAGAAAATCCTAGGAGGAAGCATTTTTCGGTGAAGGGAGATGATAATTGGTTAAGGTTAGAGAGTCGTGGTGATAACGTGTTATAAATATGCAAAAATTAGATAAATAACCTTTGCTGAGGATAGGAGCGAAACGGGTGTAAAATATCATACTATTTAGTTTCGTAACTATAACACAAAAGAATTGCAAGTAAAAAAGGAAGGGAGGGATACTGATGTTATTGCTTTCAGTTTTTTCTTTTGCAGTGTGTATTGATCACACACGGAGTACTCTATTTATAGAGCCACATTCGTGACAAACAAAAATGAGAAATCATTGCTCCTTTTGAAAACACCGCACCACCACTATTAATCTATTATTCTCAAGTCTCACTTACTGTGGGCATTCATTCATCCTCACAATTTTACAACACAAACAAACTTCAATACTCTAAAGTGAAAAGGAAATAACCCCCGAAAACTTCAAGGTGGACAAAAGACACAAGCGACAAGTCATGTGAATGACCATGTTGGGAGGGGTAAGGGAGAGAGAGATATATACGAGTTGTATTTCTCTATATGCTAACCTGAACAAGTCTGCTGGCTCGCCAACTTGCAGGCTAGTGGAAACATTACATTTAAACAATCGAACTCCACCATCTACAAGTGCACTACCGTTATCACAACAGTAAGCTCCAATAATTGATGAGCATTGAGGGCAGAAAAATTCAACCTACTCAACATCTACTGAAAGATTGGAGGACCTAACCATGAAATGGTTTTCAAGAAACCCATTCAGGAAAGATTTGTGGTGTTTCAGAATCTCAGTAATTTCAGTAGGTTTTTATGCTCTATAAAAGTTTCAGAAAAACGAAATCTGCAGCTGTCACCATCGTAATTTTGAACATGGCTTCCAGTATGATCACAACATTTTTAAAGAGTAATCTGATCCTGAGCAAATATCAGGTACATCTTCACTGTTACTTTCATCCTTAGTAACTTCACATTTAGAACCGGCAGCAATTTCTTTATGACTTTATCCTTAATTTCTGTGAACCTCAGTATCTCATTGCATGCAAGATTCCAAGATTAAGTTCTGACTCGGTAAAACCATTGTCACCACTTCCATCTGATTCACTATCGTATCTTTGACATTCACCCAAGTCAGGAATTCAAATCCAACAAGATCATTCTTTCATAGTGTGATACTTGGAGAGTTCACCAGGCAGACACCCTTTGCGCACGCGCGAGAATTTGCATACCTAGCAACCATCTTCTCACTAGTGCCTCCAAGTAAGTAGCAGCGAGCCCCAGCCCATTTATCAGCCACCTCTCGCCACCTGATTGAAGGCCTTTCCACAAACTGGCTACTGTTTGGACCTAAAGTGAACAGTCGGGCCTGACCAAGGTCCAACACTGTTTTAAACCTTGTTTTGCTCAATGGTCTTTGTTTGTGGCAGAAATGAACAGTGACTGGCCCAAGATTTAAAAGCACTCTTGACTTGGTAAAGTGGGCAGCAAGATTGCCTACGTTCACACTGGATGGAGCTTACTCAGCAAGTTTTTGCAGAAGAAAAGTGTTTTTCCGTGGCAAAACACTTAGAATTTTACGGCTTAAAAAACATTGTATTGCATAATAGACAATATATACAAGATACAATTCTTGTTCTATAAAGAAATAATAAGGACACACAACTATCCTTCTTAATAAAGATTTTTAATATTTACAATAGATTTACATACCCTTTTTAATACCAGTCACGTTAACACTCTCCCTCAAGTTGGAGCATAAATATCACACATGCCCAACTTGACAAGTGAGTCACCAAAAAATCTACTACACACGGCATGTGTGAGGATATCCGCAAGTTGCTCTTCCGAGTTCACAAACGGTATCGAAACAATTTTCTTCTCAAGCTTCTCCTTAATAAAATGACGATCAACTTCCACATGCTTTGTTCTGTCATGTTGTACCGGATTCTCTGCAATCTCCCGTGCGGATTTATTATCACAATACAAACTTGTCGCCTCTTTTGCTTTGAAACCTAGACCATCAAGTAACTTACGTAACCAAAGGACTTCACATATTCCATGTGCCATACCTCTGAATTCGGCCTCAGCTGACGATCTTGACACCACGTTTTGCTTCTTGCTCCTCCAAGTAACTAGATTTCCCCCAACAAACGTAAAGTATCCAGAAGTAGAGCGTCTATCAATTACATCACATGCCCAATCAACATCAGTAAATCCTTCAATCCTCAGATGACCAGAATTTTTATACAAAATTCCTTTTCCTGGAGCTGACTTCAAATAAGCTAAAATCCGCATAACAACTGTCATATGATCCACACTTGGCGAGTGCATAAATTGACTCACCACACTCACTGCATAGGCTATATTTGGACGGGTATGAGCTAAATAAATTAGTTTTCCTACCAGTCTCTGATATCTGCCTTTATCCACTGGTTCTTGATCCGGATAAATTCCTAAATAATGTTTCTCCACAATGGGAGTATCCACGAGTTTACACCCAAGCATCCCTGTTTCCTTCAATAAATCCAGGACATATTTACGTTGAGACAAGAAAATACCTCTAGATGACCGAGCAACTTCCACGCCAATAAAATATTTCAAATCTCCCAAATTCTTCATCTCGAACTCGGTGGCAAGGTGTTGTTCTAGCTTCGTCATCTCTTCCGAATCATCACCTGTTATTATCATGTCATCCATATAAATAATTAAGGCTATCACTTTACCACTTCCTCGTTTCACAAATAATGTATGATCTGAGTGACTTTGATAATACCCAATCCGCCTCATAACTTAGGTAAATCTACCAAACCACGCACGAGGTGATTGCTTAAGTCCATAGAGTGACTTTTGCAACCTACATACTCTGGTTTTCCTTCCGGCATCGTACCCTGGAAGAAAATCCATATATACCTCTTTTTTCAAGTGCCCATGAAGAAAAGCATTTTTCACATCAAACTGTTTTAGTGGCCAATTCAAATTTGCAGCTAAAGAAATCAGAACTCGTACTGTATTCATCTTCGCTACTAGAGAAAATGTCTCTTGATAATCAACACCATAAGTTTGAGTATAACCTTTTGCTACTAACCTTGCTTTATACCTGTCTACCGATCCGTCTGCCTTGTATTTGATCGTAAAGACCCATCTACACCCAACTGGTTTCTTTCCTTTAGGTAGCTCTATTACCTCCCATGTATCATTCTTATGTAATGCCATCATTTCCTCATCCATCGCAGTAGCCCATTTAGGATCCTTTAAGGCCTCCTCAACTCGGGTTGGTGCTTGGATTGCTTCCACATTGCTTACCCAGGCTTGACGTTCTGGTGTAAGGTTTGAGCATGACACATAATTAGCTATTGGATACTTCACTTTTCCTTCAGGAGAAAACCTGTCAGGAGGAACACCACGATTTTGCCTTGGCGGCAACTCATATGTACTCATAACATTATCTAGATTAGTTACATGAGTATCAGTAGTACTTATCTCAGGAATATTCAGAGAAGACATATTGGGTGACACTATTGAGCTTGAGAGAGAGGGGGTTGCAGGTTCGGTAGCTAATGGTTACTGGAACAGTGAAACTGGTTCGGCAACTCCCTGCTGACACTCTGCATCACACTCGACAACACATTGCAGAAGACTTAACTGGTTCAGTGCTACTTGGCTTACTGATACTCACATTCTCGGTAGTGTCTTGCCGAGATTCACTGTCTCCATTCTCGGCAGTGTCTTGCCGAGAGCTTTCACCATTTTTTTTTTCAATAAATACTCCCCCTGAGCTAAATTCACTGTCTCCATTCTTGGCAGTGTCTTGCCGAGAGCTTTCACAAATTTTTTTGTCAATAAATTCTTAGCAGTGTCTTGCCGGCAGTATCTATTCCTTAAATTTCAGGTAGACGGGCCATGGGCCCACTCCAACAACACCGATATTGTCCCCACTTGGCCACCTGCTCAATCAGTCAGGTGTGGGGTTTTAATACAAAGGGCCTCAGTATTAGTTGGAGTGGGATTAGGGTATTTAAACTCTTCTTTTTGTCATTGATACGGTCGATGTGGGACATTTTAATACGCCCCCTCACGTGGGACCCAATTAGCAAGTCACACATGGGAGATTCACACATCGACAACCACGTGGAGCCAAGGGGACTCACCCTACACGCGGGGCCAATGGACCCACCATCATCCGCGGGGCCAAGGGGACCCACCCATCAGTTGGCAATACGGTAAGGGCCTGCTCCCTGGCTCTAATACCAACTTGAATTTTACGGCTTAAAAAACATTGTATTGCATAATAGACAATATATACAAGATACAATCCTTGTTCTATAAGGAAACAATAAGGACACACAACTATCCTTCCTAATAAAGAATTTTAATATTTACAATATATTTACATATCCTTTTTAATACCAGTCACGTCAACAAAAACTTGTAACTCGGAGAGGATTTGAGTTTGAGTATCCAAGTAGGGGCTAATCCTCTGACAGACATCACATCACATCACATCACATCACATTGGAGGAGAGGGAATGAACCGAGTTTGAAGGACTTAATTCACAAGAAAAAAAAGCTTCTATAAAAGGCAGTAGAGGGATTAGAGAAAGGGACACTCAACTCAAACCAAGAGACTTCTTAAAAGCTATGCAGCTTACTTTTCAATTATTCCCCTTGTATCTCAAAAACTCCCTTGTATTTATAGATTTATTACTTCCTTTTATAGTATCAATTTCTGTTGTAGCCTTCAATAGAACATTACCCGCAATTGTAAGAACTTGTCCGACTAGGTCAAAACTTACCCGATGGCTTGTATTTGTCATTTATTTTCATATTACTATTGTTATGCTTTGATTATTAGTCATGTTATTAATGTTTCTTGAACATTTGCAAGTGTATTCCTTCGTTTATTCACTTTGCTTCACTTCCCTACATTTTCCCTTTACTCAAAGATTGCTGACTAGTTCAAAATCTCTTTTGATTAGTTTGTGATCCTTATTTTTGGTATTTAACACAAGAAAATTATAAAGTCCTTGTCTTCAAGGCATAGAAAAGAACCCAAGTGTGGATTTAACCCCTTCCAAAATAACAATCATTTGAGAAGAAGGCCAGTTTCTTGTCATGCAAGCAAATGGCTTATTAACAAGGGCGGAGCTACCTAAGGCCTAGAGGGGGCATCCGCCCCCACTCAGATTTTTGGGCGATGAAAAAAATTGTCATGACAATTAAAACAACAATTAAATTTTTGATTTTGGTTCCGAATATTCCACGTTTTCTAACTTAAATCAAACTCGATTGAACTGGGGGTTTCATAAATAGATTGGATTCAATCGATGAAGTATCATAACTTGATATAAAAAATTTACTCTGCAAAGTATTTTATATGAATTTACTTCATCCATTTGTTTGTGGCATTACAATTTAAAATTTAACTTTTTAATTTAGAGATTTTTCATTGTACCTGACCCTCAACAACTTAACACCCATTATTTTACTCGGTTGTTTTAGGACGCCCCCAGTCAAAAACATTTCTAGCTCCGTCCTTGCTTATTAAACAACTTAAAAGTTAAAACAAACAATATGTTGGCCTTGGACAATAGTGGCACGGCTGAACAAAATCACCATTTTTACAAGAGAGCCTAAGAGCCTATTCAAGGCTTGACGAAGGCACCTTGTGCTAACAAGAGTTCACCATTCGCTTTCATTTCAGGGGGAGGTTGTGAGAGGATCATGCATCCCAACAGCTACATTCATAAATAAAGATTGAAATTAATATCACAAAGAAACATGAAACTTTCAATAGTTAGGCAAGTACAATTTAACTAGCTCAAACAAGAAAACAAATTCTTACCTCAGGGGACTTGCAGTCAACTTGAATCAGCAATTTCTGCAGTAAAAGTGAACTCCTCTACACGATGACAGACTCTTTGCAGCAATTTTGTTTATAAAAACCACAAGAAAAGAAACTAACAGTCCCGGTTGACAAAAACAGAGGCACATCATTATACAGAAACCCAAAGAAAAGGCATTAACATAACAAAATGTGCACACTTTCCACATGATAATTCATGTACAATGGCCACCAACAATGTATTCGTCAACACTCACCAACAATGGCCAACTCATGAAGCACCGAAAAGACCACAACTTTGATACGACTTTGTTCAATCACTCCATAACTTTTGGCACTTGTGCTGTCTGCTGATAACTTTGGGCACCTATATATGCTGTGCTGTCTTCTGATAACTTTCGGCACCTGTGCTGTCCGCCGTGTATCTTCTCCTTTTGAGATAAATTTGAAGCTTCATCTCTTCCAGTTAGTGTTTTTGGTCCCATATAAGGGTAGTCTATTATATTATGTGTTAATGACTTAGAGAAGTTGGTTTATGATATTAAGTTCTATTATTTAATTAATCTATCATCTTATAAAGAATATTGCAATTATCAACCAAGAGCATCTCCATCGACGTGCTCAATCTAGCTATATATCTACACTTTCTTAACCATAATTCACAATTTCTATGCTCCAAGAGAAACAAATTAACCTTACGTGCCAGACCGACGTGCACAAGCTCTCTTTTTTGGGCTTTATGAAATTTAACCCACTTGAGTGAGGAAATAAATTGATATCGAATTTGTTATCCAAGAAATTTGCATTAAGTCATCTCACTTAAAATAAAAAATGAATATTACTATACTGTAATACTAAACGACCACTCGAGAGTAGTTGGACTTGGAGCATTTCTCAACTAGTCTTGAGAGGGATCAACTCTTTTTCTTTTTATGAAGGAAATGATTATGATATGTCAATTTCTTCCTTCTACACACTCATGTTTAATTTAATATGATGGTCAGAAATACAAACTTGTGGACGTATAAGAGAGGGAAAAAAAAGAAGCATGTGTGGCCATCATTTCCCGTTCTTTAAACTTTAAATTTTTTTATTTTTGGTTAAAACAACAATATTCTACTCTAGGATACTGGATTGTGCCAAGTCACATAATGAGCCATGGAATTCAACAAAAATATTTATGTTATGGTCATTGCCATATGTACACATCTAGTGGCTATATATCATATTCATAGATTGGACAAGTTGACCTTAGTTTTTGCTTTCGAGTTCTTTTGGTTTGAGGACCCATCAAATTTAAATGAATAGATTCTCTTTGAAGCTTGTATTTTTTTCTTAATGTTCTAATAAAATCATATTTGAATGTTAAAGAAACAAAATGCAAGCTTCAAAGAGAACATTATTGATTTAAATCTCAAGGGTCCTTAAACCAAATGGAAAAAGGAATATAATTATTAATTAGGTTATAATTATTTGAAATTATTCCTTAGTTTTGATTAATTAGAGAATAATTGAAAAATGTTATAATTAGTGTGATTGTGTAACCCTAAATAGAGATTGCAAGTAAGTTGTAGTTCAGTTGGTCTAATGCAATTGAGGCCGCAACCGAAATAATACATCACACGAGCCTTCTCTCTCTCTGCCGTCCTTCCTCTCTCTCTCTAAAATCTAGGCCGCAAAAGAAATACTACATCACACGAGTCACACCCATACCTTGTTTGTCCAGTCTAGGCTATAAACAATATTAGGGCAAATTGAGGAGGAGAAAGTAATCAGAAGAGTGAAATTGCTTCTAAACTAAGCAACTAGAGAACTTAGCCGCGTCTAAATAATCAGAAGAGAGAAATTGCTTCGAAACTAAGCAAAAAAAGGTGCAGACTTTTTTCCATATTTGCTTCACAAAATTTAATTTTGTCTCTCATACTTCTCACTACAAATTAAAACGCCTCATTACTTCAATTTTCTGCACATCTTGGAAAAACAAAATGTTTACATCTCTCAATCTCAAAGAAATGCCAACAAACGCGTCCTCCTTGTTCTCAGCCTATGCCTCCTTCGCTGCATTCATGATGTTGGTCCGCACCGCGGCCAACGAACTCATGAACCTTGTACCCGACAGGGTCCGGGCGTACATAGAATCGGTCCTTCTCCATCTAGTCACCCCTCTCTCGGCTTCCCATGATCTAACTCTGGTCATTGACGAGAACGCCGGCATGACAAGAAACCAAATCTATGAGGCCGCGGACGTCTACCTTCAAACCAAGATCAGTCCCTTAAACGAACGTCTTCGGGTCAGCAAAACACCACGACAGAAAACCATCAGCCTCGCCATCGAAAAAGGCCAAGAAGTCATCGATACCTTCGATAACATTGTCCTAAAATGGCGTTACGTCTGCATTGAATCCGATAATAATCCTGGTCGTGATCAAAAGCGTCAATTCGAGGTAATATTCCACAAGAGGCACAAGGACAAAGTTGTCCTCTCCTACTTGCCTTACGTGCTTGATCGAGCCAATGCAATTAAAGAACAAGACAGAGTTGTGAAAATTTATACACGAAATTCATATCCGAACTACGATGATGATGACAATCATGATTGGGGTTCGATAAGTCTGGAGCACCCGGCTACGTTTGAAACAATGGCAATGGACCCCGAGCTTAAGACCATGATGAAAAATGATTTGGACAGGTTTGTGAGACGGAGGGAGTTCTATAAGAAGGTGGGGAAGGCTTGGAAAAGAGGCTACTTGCTGTACGGTCCTCCCGGCACTGGAAAATCTAGCTTGATCGCGGCCATGGCAAATTATCTTCATTTCAACATTTATGATTTGGAGCTTTCTAGTATTTACAGAGACTCGGAATTGAAGAGGGTATTGTTGTCTACTACAAATCGTTCGATTTTAGTAATTGAGGACATTGATTGCAGCATTGATGTCGAAAATCGTGAATCGGAAGAGCAGCAACAATCATCTCAAACCAAATTGACGCTTTCGGGCCTATTGAACTTTATTGATGGTTTGTGGTCAAGCTGCGGTGACGAGAGAATTATCGTGTTCACTACCAACCACAAGGATCGATTAGACCCTGCATTGTTGCGTCCAGGACGAATGGACGTGCACATTCACTTATCGTACTGCACTGCAAGTGGATTCAAGGTCTTGGCCTCGAACTACCTTGGCATTGGTGACGAAAACCATCATCGGCTTTATGGGGAAATTGAAGGGTTGATAGAGAGCGCGGAGGTGACCCCTGCAGAGGTTGCTGAGGAGCTCATGAAGAGCGATGACGCTGATGTGGTGCTCGTAGGACTTGTTGATTTCCTCAAATGTAAGAAGGCCGAGAGGCAACGAAAAAAGGAGGAAGAGAGTAACCAAATTAAAGATCAGGAAGCAGCAATGCAGAAAACGGATGTTGAGGACAATATTAACGACGAAGGCAAGGGCTCGCTGCATTCGAAAACCTTGAATATGATGTAATGGCTTGCTTAACTTGAATGATACAGAATATGTTAGGTTTTGTTCTGCCCTCTTTGGCCAAATGAATGACTTATGCCGGACAATGAATCTGTCTTCTTATGAGAATTTTTAGAGATTCAAATTACTCAACTGGTTTTCTAAACTAGACAGATGAATAATTTCATTCGCATTTTGATTTTCAGCAGCTCAAGTGATAAGAGTTTTTACTCCTGCACATCATTTCCATTTCTTTTTTAGGGAACTTTAACGAAAAACTCCCGCTACTGTTCATTTTAACGAAAAACCATATTTTTACACTAAAAAGTTAACTCTGATACTATTCACTTTACCCTTTATTTTGTCTTTATCGTTAAAATTCAAAGTTTTCAAGTCTTTTTCATTAGTTTTCTTTTTTTTTATTATTATTATCTATCCTATCAAACAATAGAAAAATAAAACAAGCCTCAATCTACTTAGTATCGTCGACTGATATTTCTTTTCATTTATAAGTTAGATGTTAAGTTCAGATATCATCAACAGTGAGTTTGTAACCAATTTATTCGGCTCATATAAACTTAAAAATCTTTGATAGGAAATAGGTTATTGGGGATTTGGGCTTTCTTATTGTCCCTATCCTGTTTACATTTTGGGCCTCACCCTCATTGATTCGAACGACCCCGCATTAACCACACACGTAAATCACGGCTATCGGCCCCTCATCAACCATAAGCGTTCAAAGGCTCAATACATCTTCCATTTTACATCTCAATTGTACTTAAGAAAATAACCACACACTTATCTTTTATAAGGTTCTAAAAGACGTTAGATGCTAGTAGGACGATGGTATGGGGCTTAACGCTTAGGTGATTAGGCAGGGTCTAGGCATATTTAAGTAAATTTAATAGATATCGTATATATAAATATCTGCTTGTACTTTCTAATTGCACTGTGATACATAAATTAAAAAGTAGAATGACATATAGTTTATAAGGTATTAGAACATAATAGAAAGTGAAAGTTATCTATTTTCTGTCTAAGTGAGAGTCGTGATCTAGGAGACTGTCATTTCTTAATTTTCAAATGCTTATGAACTAATCGGAGGCAATTATATTGAATAAATCAAATTCAAACTACGAACATGATAAAGGGAGAAAAACAACGCATTGTTATCGTTTTCCTTGTACATATACCCTAATTTTCATTTCATACCTAACTGGTCTTCATTCATATAAGAAATGCTAATATTAATTGTGCGTAAGTTGATCATAACTATTCTTGCTTGGAGGACCTACAAAACCATGAACGAATTGAATCGACCCACATCCACCCTAAACCTGCTGACTAGTTATATATGTGATCATACTTCATAAACAAGTTTAATGTGTCTTCAACAAAATTGACACAACTCAAATTAAGTGCGACAAAAATTGATATTCATATATTAGGTGAAATAAATTCAGTTTTGAGCGAAAACTAAAACTAAAATCATGTTTGAAGAAAATAGTAAAAGATTAAGGCTATACATAATATTAGTAACCCTTGGGTTCACAGCTAGCATGAGGTGAAGGAGAGACTTTTTAATGTGGTTGGAACATAGAATGGTACACTACATGTCACTATACAAATGGTATGATATGTGCGTTAAAATGTTAATAACTTAAAAAAATAAAAACTTTCACTACTTACATAAAAAGACATTGTATACCACTCATATTCCTGTTACAATACAAAATACTGAGATGAAGGTGACAGTCTGATAGGTGCATCAAAATTTAGAGGGTCCCAAATCAAACTTCTAAGGCCATCTCCAACCGATCCGGCTAGAGGGTCATATGGTCGAAAATAGCCCGAAAGGACACGAAAACCATCTCCAACCGAAGGCTAGGCCAAAGGGCTCGTGGGTCCCATCGGGCCATAATTGGAGAATCGGGCCAACCGGTTGGCCCATAACAGCCAACCCTGGCCAGTCCAGCATTTTGAATCCCAACAACTACTTGCTGATGTCAACTAGCC
Source organism: Malus sylvestris (assembly GCF_916048215.2). Taxonomy (NCBI): domain Eukaryota; kingdom Viridiplantae; phylum Streptophyta; class Magnoliopsida; order Rosales; family Rosaceae; genus Malus; species Malus sylvestris. Next base: position 10,746,350 of record NC_062261.1, on the reverse strand, counting down.
ATTAAATTTGTTTTTTTTTTTTTACAATTTTTTTTTACAAAATTAAAAAATAAAAAATCTATTTTTTTCCTATAACTACTTAAGCATTAAACAACATTAAATAACATTAAGTTACATTAAACAACATTAAACAATATTAAATAACATTAAACAACATTAAAAAACGTTTAACAACATGAAACTTAAACAACATTAAAAAAAAACATTTAACAACATAAAACTTAAACGCCTATTCCATGCTTCTTTTGGCCCAAAGATGTACAACAAGATCCTATTGTAGGTACTTGTTTGTGGCGCATAAACTTATCATCCAATGGCGCCTCATGTACTCATTTAAAGAGATATTACCAGTTCTTGAATTCAAAGGCAAATTAGGCTCATCGTATATTTTTGCACGAGCCCTTCTTGACCTATTTGGATCCTCTTAGTCGTCATCAAACTCTCCATCAATATACCCATCTCGCTCATCTTCCACAATCATGTTGTGTAATATGATGCACAACATCATGATGGAGTTCAAATTTTCTCGACTCATCATTTTGCCGGTTCCTTAATGATCTTCCATCGTGCTTATAGAATACCGAAAGCTCTCTCAACATCTTTTCAGTATGCCTCTTGGTGTAAGGTAAACCACCTTTCGACGTCATCCACATGGTTTGCAATTGCTTGGACAAGTGTCACCCACTTTGGGTAGATGTCATCTGCCAAGTAATACCCCATGTTGTACTGACGCCCGTTGACGTAGTAGTCCAGTTGAGGTGATTTACCCTCCGTCAGGTTATTGAAGAGGGGTGAACGCCCAAGAACTGTAATATCATTTTGGGATCTTGAGACTCCAAAGAAAGCATGTCAGATCCATGTGTCAAATGATGCAACCGCCCCTAGCATAATAATTGGTTTTCTTGATCTTCCGCTAAAGCCTTCTTGCCATTCGGTGTGACACGCCCCGACCCTGATATTCCCCGAATACCAGGATAGACACGTGCTAAGTGACGAAAACCATTAGTTGATACAAAAGCTAAGAATAAGAAATAAATAAGGGTTATGAATTTAAAATACAATGAATTAATAAATTAGGAACGTGTTCAGAGCATACAACTAACTAGAGTTCTAAAAGAATTAATGTATAAATTAATAAATAAAAGGATGTGGGTCCTACACCGAGAGGACTCGAATATGCCAATGTGAAAGCGTTGACGTCGGGATCGTATGCCTCGATTCTAAATCCTGAAAAGGGGTGCAAAACAAGGGTGAGTGGACCAAGTTCATATATATATATATATATATATATATATATATATATATATATATACACACATACATAATACGAAAACAGTTATGAACATACTAACCCTCAGGTTTATATATAATGAAAACTACTAGCATAATAAGTGATAGGTTTTTTTATACTCTAGCATGCCATAAAACATCTCAACAGGTATAATGCGGAAAAACATCATGTAAATCATCGCGTGTATCGTCTCGTAAGCATGGTGTACTGTTAGTAAAATCACTAAAATAATTATAACTCCCGACCCTATGCCAGCATCATGGTAGAATTATTGAGATTTTAACTTGAAAAATTATTGAGGTAGTTTAATTTAAGTAACCATATTAATTTAATTAAAATAATAAATTATGTTTGACCCTACGGCCCTTTGGCCCCCTCATTTGGAGATGATTTTTTGTCACAAGGCTATGTTTGGCCTATGGCCATCTGGCCTTTCGGTTAGAGATGGTAAGAAATATGGTCTAACATTGTTCATTAAAATATTAATTTCTTAGAAGACTATAGGGCTAAAATGAGTCATTTAGCCATTCTTCGGTTGGAGATGGCCTAAGAACATGACAGTGACCGTTTTACTTTTACTCCACATTTCCTTTGGCCATAAGAAACCGCAGCTACAACATCAGCCCAATAACCCAACTTAATTACAAAACAGTCCATACCATTCTTCTCTTAGCGAAAAAATCATCACATATATAAAAAATTTTAAAACTCTACATCGAATCCGGATTCTCACCAAATCCTCTTTGTGAGGATCTTGAAGATCCGTAAATCATATTCGTTCATCGTATATTGTGCGGTCAAAATTTATTTTAAATATTTTTATTTTAAATTAAATACAAACAGTACCTAACAAAAACTAACCGCACAATATACGATGAACGAACACGATTTATGAATTCTCAAGATCCTCACCAAAATGATCCTGAGAGGATCCTGTTGGCTCTGCATCAAAGCACCTGTCTCAAATTCTGAAAACAAACTTTCCCTCTGCTTCCATACCTAGCTCCATAAATTACAAAATGTTGTGGTATATTTTATCTGACAAGGAGAGAGAAGGCCTGCGGCAAAAAGAATAGAGAGAGATATATGTTTTTGTAGAATTGTAGAGGAATGTGTGTTGTTATCCCTCCTACATTATGCCTTTATTTATAGTAGTAAAATGAGATAAGATATTCCTTCATCCCCAAGGAATACATGATACAATAGGAAATGATAACTAGATTAAATCTAATCTAGGATTTACACAATCACACTTAAACTAGGAATGTTTACAACACTCCCCTTTAAGTGTGTAAATACTCAAGGTAGATTTAGCATTATGCAGAAGTTGAGGAAGTCGACTCATTGGCACTGATTCTACGGAACAACGCTTATTCTCAATAAGGTAGGAACTTGCATAAGTAGTAAGTCTCACTAAAAAAACCCTAAGGCTATGGCAAAAATCTGAGTATGGACAAAATCCATAGTCTAAGGAAAAATGCATGAGAATTGCAAAGTCAAAAGAAACGTCTACAGGACGTCATCAGGGATATGACCAACCCAAGGTGGGTGCCTCGTTAAAACCTATTTAGGTAACAAAAACCCAATGGAAAAAATGCTCCTAATCATAGGAAAAAAAAGTACATTAAGATCAAACAAGTATTTACAGGATACTCCCCCTGAGTTTGACATAATTCTAAAGAGAAATAGCAAAGTTACAACTCAAAAAGTTTACGCATACCAATTCCATGAACAAGCTTCTGAAACATCGTCTTCGACAGTGATTTGGTGAAGAGGTTGGCCAGATTGTCTTGTGAACGGATTTGCGTGACTTTAATCTTCCGATGCTCTTATTGTTGATGTGAAAAGAAAAACTTCGACGTAATGTGCTTGGTATTGTCTCCTTTGATATAACCATTTTTGAGTTGTTCGATGCATGCTGCATTGTCTTCAAAGATCGTCGTCGGGACATCAACGGCGGGATAAAGATAGCAGGAGCTTCGAATATGGCCCACTACTACTTTCAACCAAAAGCATTCCCGAGTTGCTTCATGTAAGGTGAGAATTTCAGCATGGTTAGACAAAGTGGCAACTAAGCTCTGTTTAGTTGACCTCCAAGAGATTGCGATGCCTCAAACGGTAAAGACATAACCCGTTTGAGAATGTACCTTATGCGGATTAGACAAGTATCCTGCGTCGGCATAACCAACAAGGCAAGAATCAACTCGAAGAGCATAGGGTATGGCATCATTCGAGGATTCGTAAGGATAGGACAAGCCCAAATCCGTAGTATCCTTAAGGTAACAAAAGATGTCTTTCACGCTAGTCTAGTGTCTGTGTGTAGGTGCATTATTGTATCTTGCCAAAAGATTAACAGCGAAAGAGATGTCAAGTCTAATGCATTGAGCTCAGTACAATAAAACGCCTATCACACTTAGATAAGGAACTTCAGGCTCCAAAATCTCTTCATCATCCTTCTTCGAACATAAGGGATCTCGTTTTGCATCTAGCGATTGAATGACCATAGGAATATTTGAAAGCTTCGCTTTATCCTCATTAAAATGACGCAACACTTTCTGGGTATAGTTCGATTGATGTACTAGGATTCCATCTGAACAATGCTCTATCTCGAGACCGAGACAATATCAAGTTTTACCTAGATCTTTCATCTCAAATTCTGACTTCAGGTGTGCGGCAATTCTCGCAAGCTCTTCAGGAGTTCCGATAAAGTGCATGTCATCAACATATACTGCAACAATCGCAAATCCAGAATGTGACTTCTTAATGAACACACAAGGGCATAGTTTATTGTTCACATAGCCCTGACTAGTCAAATACTCATTCGAACAGTTATACCACATTCTTCTGGATTGTTTCAAACCGTAGAGTGAATGCCTCAGCCTAATTGAGAGCGTGTTCCGGGGTTTAGAAATATTTGAACCAATCAATGTAAGTCATTCGGGAACTTTCATATAAATTTTCGTATCAAGATCCTCATAAAGATACGCGGTTACTACGTCCATCAGCTACATATCCAGTTTTTCGAAAACTACCAAACTGATAAGGTAGCGAAAAGTAATCACATCCATAATGGGTGAGTAAGTTTCGTCATAGTCAATCACGGGGCATTGTTAGAAGCCTCGTGTAACAAGACGAGCTTTGTAACGCACAATTTCATTATTCTCATTACGCTTCCGAACGAAAACTCATTTGTAGCCAACGGGCTTCACATGTGGAGGAGTAGGAGCTACATGTCCAAACACCTTACGTTTCGCAAGCGAATCGAGTTCGACTTAGATTGCTTGTTTCCAGTTTAACCAATCAGTTCTACGTTAACATTCATGATCTTAGTAGCTACTGCATATGTTAATGCATAATAGAATTTCTATGCCACACATCATCTAAGCTAGCATAATAGACCGAAATCTCTCGATTCTCATTAGGAAGATTCACCTTTTCAAGGACGCTTCCATAATCTAGAATTTTCTCATGAGTTGGATAGAATGAGTAAGTGATATTCAAATTCACAGTAAGCTCTACAGGACCTTGTGTCGTGGGTTTCCGCTTCTGGGGGTGTAAATCATTTAAACCAAGAGGTCTGCCGTGCTTTTGTGTAAGGGGCAGATGATTGGTTAGCCGCTAATGTACGTGAATCACCAGATTTGGCGTCCCGAGCCTCCAGGAGGGAAGTATATCGTACATTTAATACATCCATCTTTGTAGGCATATTCGCAGCTGGAATGTGTGATCTTGTCACGCGCGTTATATCGGTGAAAACATCTGGCATGCTCTGAGCTATGCTCTGGAGATCTAATATGCGCTGCACTTCAGTTTCAGACTGAGCGGTGCGGGGATCTAAATGAGACAAAGTGGGAGTCGTCCACGATAATTCGCGTCATTCTTCAGAAACGTTGATGTTTTTATCTCCCACTAATGACGGAAAGACTGTCTCATAGAAGTGATAATCCACAAAACGAATGGTAAACAGATCACCTGTCAAAGGTTCTAAGTAACGAATGATCAAAAGAGAATCATATCCGACATAGATTCTCATCCTTCGCTGATGCTCTAATTTTGTACGTAAGGACAGCTAAATCGGCAAATATACCACATAACAAAAAAGGCACAGATGCAATATGTCGGGTTCGTATCCGATAACCAATTGAAGGGCACTAAATGGTTGTGTCGCAATAGGCTCCAAGCAGACCAACTTTGCTGCGTGCAATATTGCATGGCCCCTAACAGCGATCGGGAGTTTGGTATGTATAACCAAAGATCGAGCAATCATTTATAAACGCTTAATGAAAGCCTCTGCCAGGCCATTCTGGGTGTGAACATGGGGTACAAGATGTTCATCTTTAACCCCAACCGACATGCAATAGTCATCAAAAGATTTGGATGTGAATTCTCCAACATTATCCAATCGAATAGATTTGATCAGATAATCAGGGTGGTGAGCCCTGAGCTTGATAACCTGAGCCAATAGTTTGGAGAATGCAATGTTCCTTGTGGACAACAAGCACACGTGTGATAAGATTTCTCAAGGATGGTGAATCGGTCCACAAATGTCCCCCTAAATTCGTTGTAGAAAAATGGGAGGATTCGAACGAATCTTGCCATAAGAAGGCTTAGTAATAAGATTTCTCATTGAACATGTTTGACATGCGATTCCATAGATCGAACCTAAGCTTCGGGTTAGTGGATACCCGTGTGATGATTTGAGGATACGACGCATCGCTATTCGTCCAGGATATCTCAAATGATCATACCAAAGTGTAATTTCGTGCGCAGTCCCAGTAGTAGGATTGGCCACATAATGGCATTTTATGGGGCGTATGGTCGTAGTATATAGACCACTCGGGATAAGCTCCATCTTCTCTAGAATACGCTTCTGGCCATATTCGTAGGAAGTTATGCACATAAATTCAACTTCATTTTCTGCGTGGGTTTCAACATGGTAATTGTTATCTCTAATGTCCTTGAAACTCAACAACATTCTTCCGGAACGTGGAGAATAGAGTGCCTTAGAAATGATCAAGATTGTACCATTAGACAACATAATATGTGTCTTACTGTATCCTTCTATCAGGTTGGATGGGCCTGATAAGGTTGTTAGAGGTGCATTCTTAGGTATGAAGTTAGTGAAATATATGCGTTCACGCAAAACTGTGTGCGTAGTTGCACTATCTGCCAGACAACTAACTTTCCCACTAGTCATACCTAGAATGAAAAATTAATTTGAATTGGTCACATGCATAAAAGTTTTGAAAAACAAATATCAATTCAAAATAATTTCATTTATTCAAGGATAGTAATTAATTAAAGGGTAAATTACATTGTACCCCCTTAGGTTTGGGGTCTATTACAATCGCATACAACATCTTCAAAACATTTCACTTTCATACCTCAACTACTATTTTATTTCTGTTGGTACCACACATAATGGGCCTTAGACTTTGATACATTGGGCCTCATTACCCAGCCCATGTGATTATGTAAAAGGCTATAAAAGAGGACTCCTCCCCCCTCACAAATCGGACTCAAGGAACCCAACAGAGGGCAATACCCTCACAGACACAACAACACTCTCTTTCTCTGGGGACTCCTCCTCACCCTTGTAATCCATACATACAGTCAGAGAAATACAATCAGTGTGGACGTAGCCCAAACATTGGGGTGAACCACGATACATCTTGTGTTATTTACTTTCTTGCAGATTCACGGTCGGATTTACGTTGTTCCAAGACCTCTGGTTTTGTGCATCAACAATTTCAATATAGTACCTCCATTACATTTCTCATCCATTGATCCGCTAAAAGCTGACGTGGCTGCCAAATGTGTGCCATGTGGCAAAAAAAAATTTTTATTCATTTAAAATATTATAATAATCTACCTTTAAAAAAAAAAAACCAAATTAAAACCTACCTCCGCGCAACCCCCTCCACCCCTGCAAACAAACCCAGAAACATTCCCCCCTCGACCCACCACCCTCTCCTCCCATCACCACCATAGCCTTTCCCTATCACCATCGCAACCCCCAGACCACTCATCCCTCTTCACCTTCCCGACCCACCTTCTCCCTCCTCCACTCTCTTCATCTCCCCTTATCTGGTCGAGACCCACTGCCGAAGGCGACGCCGAACCGGAACCCAAATCCTTCTGTCCGAACCATTTATGGAGGTGGGTTTCAATTTGGATTTATTATTATTATTATTATTATTATTATTAAGGTAAATTATTATAATATTTTAAATGAATTAAAAAAAATTGCCATGTGGCACACATTTGGCAGCCACGTGGCACAACTGTGGGCGCCAAGTCAACTCTTAACGGATCAATGGATGGAAAATGTAATGGATGTACTATATTGAAATAAAATAGTAGGTAAGGTATGAAAGTGAAATGTTTTGAAGATGTTACATGCGATTGTAGTATACCTCAAACTTGAGGGAGTACAATGTAATTTACCCTTAATTAAAACTTAATATCCAAAAAACAAATCACCAACAAATAATCCAAGCATAAAGGAAAATTTGTTCAAAAATCAACCAAAAACAAAGGGGGTTCGGCCTAGGGGTGCGCACAGGCCGGGCCGGGCCCAATTTTGGAGGAACCGGACCTTACCCGTTTTAAATAGTAACGGGGTGGGACGGGCCAGGTAGAGGGATTTTGAGTTTAGGAACCGGACCTAACCCGGCCCGTTTGAAACGAGCTGATTCGGGACAGGTCCACAAGTCCAACTCTTTTTTTTTTTTTTTTTTTTTTTGTAATTTATATACTGCCCAGCAATAGAGACATGTTTTAGAAGATTACAAGATCTGTTTCACAAGCTTCTACACACATGAGCTGTTTTTTAAAATTAAGGATGTGCTGCACATCAATTCTTATATATTCTTATACACACACACATATTAATAAACCAGATATGGGAACTCGGCAAGTATCATTATCAGTCACCAATAAGGCACTGAACTCAAGACTATATAAATCCTTATGTAATGGACTGTACAAATTCACTGAATTTCTAAATCCTTAGCAACTTCATCTTTTCAACTAGTGAAAGAGTACAACCATACTATTGTTTGGCATCATATAGAGACTAAGAAAAGAGGAAAAAAATGAAAACAAAACATTTTCCTTTAATAATAACAATATTTGGTATTACAATAGCACGAGGTTTAACCCCTTGCAATTTCTCTGAAACCTTGCCCAATTTTTGGTCACCTCCTCGAAGCAAACTCCGACAAGTTTGTGGGTTCTAGAGCTCTTACTCAATTCGGCAATGCGGTGGTGGTCACGAGGAGGAGGGATTGGGGAGAGTCGTCATCGCCGCCGCCCATCCACCGTGAGACGACGATGTCATTCAAGAACCATGAAGGTTGAGAGAGAGAAAGGGAAGTCCCGTCCACCACGTGGCAGATGTCACCGTCGCCCTAACGTCAGCCCACGTCAGACTGCCTTCAGGCGCTCAGGCAGGCACGAATCGATGGGAAGAGCAGTGCCCTACCTACTCTGTACTCAAGTTCAAATCCTCTTCTTTGTAGTTTAGCGTACCGTCTTAAAACTTTGTGGTAGGTTGATTAGAAAACACTATTTATAAGGAAAATTCTTCTTATTGGAGGTGGCTTTAGGACAAAGTGGGTGTTGGTGAATGTTTTATCGTCTAATAGGAGACCAGTTATTAATACAGTCTAGTAGTATTTTTCTTTTGCCTTCTCAAGTTCGATTCACACGAATGGACTAAGACGTGTAATATTTATTGGTCAATGTCAATGGATGTGCAAATTTCTCATGGAGTGTATTTGGGTGTCCTTTGCACTCACGGTGGCCGCTGATTAGGTTGCTTAATAAGCAGATGATTTATTTTATTTGTTTGTTGTGACGAGGGATCAAATAAAATTTATAGAATAAAATTTATTTTATTTTTAGGTTGCTTAATAATCATCTGCTTATTCACAAATTCTATAGAATAAAATTTCATTATTTAAATTTCCGTCATTTTAAAATTCCTTAGTAATTTTAAATTTCTTCATCCAAACAAAGTGTTACACCCAAATAAATAAAATAAATCATCTGCTTATTAAGCAACCTAATCATCTTGCATAAAATCTAATTTGTTGCTTGATGAGTAAATAACCTTTCATTGGTGTCATCATCCATCTACCTAACACACCAATCTGAAATTACCAAAATGTTTTTGTTTGATCTAAAAAATCTGCACACAGTAGCATTCTCCCTGTTCTCAGCCTATGTCTGCGTTGCAGGATGTTGGATATTTATCACCAAGAAGAAAAAGAAGTCCGGCGAAAGTTCGAAGCGCCAGTTCTTTGAGCTGACATTTCACAAAAAACACAAAGTGACGGACACCTTCTTGCCTTCGGGCGAATGCCATTAAAGAAGGTTGTGAAGGTTTGCTCTCGTCATTTATGTTCGTACGATGATGGCGACAATGGTACATGGGGCTCGATAAACCTAGAGCACCCGGACATGAAGAAAATGATTGTTGAGGATTTGCATTTGTGAGGAGGCCGGAGGGAGTTTTATAAGAAGGTGGGGAAGCCTTGGAAAAGAGACTACTTGTATTTGTAAAACTTTGCTTGAATGACAATGAGATTACAACTGGACTACTTGGGTGGCGCTTAACTAGTTATACTGGTTATGTGAAACACAAGGAGTCTGAGGGTCTTAGTACGATAAGAGTCGTGGAGTTTTATATATTGTAGCTGTTCTATTTTGATCCTTATCAAATATATATACTAGTATATAGAGTCATGATGGGACTAAAACTTATTAAGAGATAGAGATCATCACTCTTTCTGATAATAGGCTGGACCGAGTGAATCTCTAGCCATATGAATGGTTGTATAAATAGTTGAAGTCCATGCTTCCACACGTACGCTTCTTTGATATCTAAACCCCTATTCACTTAGAGAGGAGTATTTCGTGTGTTGGAAGTAGAAGACTTCTTCTGTTGTTTCTCAAAGGCGATACCTCCAGGTAAGTTGATCTCACAGATTACAAGTTGCTGCTTTTCCAGTTATTGAGAATCTGATATTCTGTGGTAATCCTAGTGTTGTGTTGGTTTGCTACGTTGCAGTAGTTCACTTATTCATATACTGCTTACAGTATTGTCCTCTCGGCACTGGAAAATCGAGCTTGATCGCTGCCATGGCTAGTTATCTCAAGTTTGATGTGTATGATTTCGAGAATAGTAATCCTTCCACTGACCATATATTGAAGAGGGTGTTGTTGTCTACTACATATCGTTCGATTTTGGTATCGAGGACTGGGGATCGATTGCTGCAGCGTTGATATACAAAACAGGCAATGAGAGAAACAAAATCCAACTTCTAACACCAAGGTTTGCTTCAATTCCTGCGGTCGGAAAATGATCAGGCCGAGTGTTCATCTTAATCGTTAATGGTTAAGACTGAAGAGTTGGTAGGCTGGGCGTATTAGTTGTATCACTCGGTAACTTACGTGTGGCGCTCAGTGATGAAGCCTCTCGGGTTGATGTTGTGGGCCTTGTGACCCGGCCCATCTTTCTTTTGGATGTTTGTGGATCAAGAGTAAAAAACCATGTGTTATTTTTAATGAGACCAAAAGGGTCATGTGTGAAATGGACTTGTATTGACGTTTTGTGTGAAAAATTAAAAAGATATGCGGTAGCTTTCTTTTACGTGTCATTGTATTATTAACGTGACAAATAAGTTAAATAACCATGATAATGTATATATATCATACAAGTTTGCTTTCATTGGTCCAACTTGCACTTCAAAGATCTGTGAGGAAAATTCCCTTTTATTTATACGATTCAAATCATGTGGACATAACAATATTGTGCTCTTTATTATTGAGTAATACTACACTCATCACATTTTTATACTACATTTGTATTATCTTTTTAATAAAATAAGACACATCAACACATGTGGGTCTATCTCTATTATAGAGATGGTAATGAATGTGGTGTGAAAAAAAATATGATAAGAGTAATGCTTTTACGATTTCAAGTATTACCACATTTTTTAGGAGGTAAAAGACCTAGATTAGTGACAGTATAAAAAAAATAAAAAAATAAAGCATTTTGTTTTTATTTTATTTTTTGTCTGGTCAATTTATCACGCGTTTTAAGGCAAGGAAAGGTTGGCATATTTGTCTGGAAAACTCCTTCTCTTGGAAAAAAATTGACTACATCTAACTGCTCTCTCTCTCTCTCTCTCTCTCTCTCTCTCTGTGCAATTCTGAAACTCTGAAAAAAAAAACAGACAGAAAAAAGATATCACTCTGCTTGGAGATTAAGCAACCTCCAATAATTAGTTGATAAATATAAATTGAGTAAATTGTAGCAATGGTCTTTTAATGTTAACTTAATTGGAATACGGATTCCTTAACTAAAAATCTATTACCATTAATCTCTTACATCATCAAAACGTGCAGCTATGGTCCCTCAACTAAAAATCAATTATTATTGGTCCCTCAACATTTATCCAACTAGAGAAATTGTCTCTCAGTTTTAACTCAATTAGATTAATAGAGCCTCAACTTTAACCCAATTGTAGCAATGATCCTCCTAACATAACTCATTTTGATAAAATTCTGATGAAGTTGACGAAAATGACCATAGTTACAAGTTTTGATGAGTTAATGGATCCCAATTGTAACCATGATCCTTCCAACATAACTTATTTTGACAAAATTCTGACAAAGTTGACGAAAATAATCATAGCTACACATTTTGATGAGTTAAGGGATCAATGGTAACAAATTTTTAGTTAAAGGTCATTGCTCCAAATTAATTAAAGTTAAATGATCATTTCTAAAATTTACCCATATAAATTAGGGAACTTTAACGAAAAGCACCCGGTACTGTTCACTTTAACGAAAAACCACATTTTTACACTAAAAAGTCAATCTTGGTACTATTCACTTTACCCTTTATTTTGTCCTTATCATTAAAACTCAAAATTTTCAAATCATTTTAATTAGTTTTTTTATAAATTATACTCTCGAGTTCTAAACTTCTTAAGACACCACTTTGTAAGAAGAAGATTACAACACATGTTTTCTCTCAATAATCTGAAAGAAATGCCCCCCACAGCGTCGTCTCTGTTCTCAGCCTACGCCTCCGTCGCCGGATCCATGATGCTGGTCCGCTCCATGGCCAACGACCTCCTCCCGCCGCCCCTCCGCTCATACATTTCCTCCAAACTCTCTTACCTTTTCACCCCCCTCTCCTCCATAACTCTTGTCATCGAAGAGTACTCCGGCGCTGCCTGCAACCAGGTCTACCAGGCCGCCGAGGTCTACCTTCCGACCATCAACATCAGCCCTTCTACCAAAAGCTTCCGTGTCCGAAAAACAAACCGGCAGAGGAGCATCAGCCGCGCCATGGACAAAAACCAGCAAGTCGCCGACACCTTCGAGAACGTCGATCTGACATGGCAGTACACGGTGACGGAGAATAAAAAGCACGGGAACACACATCAGTTCGAGCTCAGCTTCCACAGGAAGCACAGGGACAAAGTGATAGGGTCCTACTTGCCGTACGTGCTTGCTAGGGCTGACGCCATCAAAGAAGAGGAAAAGGTTGTGAAGCTTTACTCCAGCCATTTGTGCTCCGAGTACGATCGTTCGTACAGCAAGAGGAAATGGGGTTCGGTGAATCTGGAGCACCCGTCGACGTTCGACACGGTGGCGATGGAACCGGAGATGAAGAAGATGATTGTGGAGGATTTGGACAGGTTTGTGAGGAGGAAGGAGTTTTATAAGAAGGTTGGGAAGGCTTGGAAAAGGGGTTACTTGCTGTACGGTCCACCGGGAACGGGAAAATCGAGCTTGATCGCCGCCATGGCTAATTATCTCAGGTTTGATGTGTATGATTTGGAGCTCAGTGGCGTTCAGAACAACAGTGATTTGAGGAAGCTGTTGTTGTCCACCACGAATCGTTCGATTTTGGTGATTGAGGATATCGATTGCACTGTGGATTTGCAGAACCGGGATAACTGGGAGGATAAGTCTCAAGACCCTACACGTTCTACTTCTAACAAGGTCAGTCTCTACTTGTTTTTTTTTTTTTTTTTGTAATCGCTTATATCTAATCCGATTTTTATTTCATACTTTGGTAATTTGTACATATTAAAGCCTAGCTATGTTAGATTTTTGTCTCTCAACTCTTTGTTAGATGATTTCGGATTAGATGATGTTCATTTGTTAATCCTGAAAAATTGGCTGCCGCAGTTGACGCTTTCGGGGCTACTGAATTTCATCGATGGTTTGTGGTCGAGTTGTGGCGACGAGAGAATTATCGTGTTTACGACCAACCACAAGGATCGGTTAGACCCTGCATTGTTACGTCCGGGGCGAATGGACGTGCACATTCACATGTCATACTGCACTCCAAGTGGATTCAAGGTCTTGGCTTCTAATTACCTCGATATTCATGAGGACAACCTTCATAGTCTTTGCGGGGAAGTCGAAGGGTTGATCAAGAGCACAGAGGTGACCCCTGCAGAGGTTGCTGAAGAGCTCATGAAAAGCGACGATGCTGATGTTGCCCTCGGAGGACTTGTCAATTTTCTCAAACGTAAGAGGATCGAGAGCGAAAAAAGAAAGGAGGAGGAGGAGGCCAGAAAAGCGAAGAGGCCGAAAACGGATCACAATGCCAGTGATGAAGGTGAAGCAGTAGAGTAACAGCTTGTTCAACTTGGTTTCTAAATTACTAAAAAGAATCAAAGTACAACGACATGCAGTGAACTTGAAGGTTGTTAATTAGATATATAGTTAGTAATTGAGAACTACTTAATTAAGCTAATTGATTGGGTTTGATATATGCTTTTTGGTATGCAGTTTGAAACTGGAAATAGTAGTAAACGTGGTAATTGGTTTACTTTAACTTAGTCAATTTCTAGTCCTTTTCTTGTTGGAACTACCATTATTGTTTGTTGAGCTGGAAGGAGCTGTTGTGGTGCGATGCACATTGCACAGGCACAGTCCAATTTGGTCTGGAGGTTTGACTCACCTCTAATATTTGGAGGACATGGATCCTCTCCCGATTCAGTTGTTCTAATCTATCAAATCATCCGGACTATTGAAATTTGATACGACGGTTACAAATTAAAATTCACTTTAAAAGTTATAATAATTTTAGCCGGGCCATTGAAATTTGATTCAACTGCTACAAACAGGAGCTCACTTTAAAAGTTATAATAATTTTAGCCGTTTGATCAAATTTCAATGGCCTGGATGATTTGACTAGGTGGATTATGACAACTGGATCCGAAGAGGATCCATGTCCATATTTGGAAGTTGCACATTGCACATGCAACCTTTGGAGAGATTTTTCAATGTGACCGGTAACACGAGATGATACATTACGTGTCACTATACAAATGGTATAATATATGTGTTAAATTTAATAACTTAAAAAATAAAATTTCCCACTACTTCTATAAAAACATGCAGTGTACCACCCATATTTCCGTCATAACGAAAAATTTATCTAACCTTTAGAAGTTATTTTTGGGCTGTGGGTTATAATATTGGGGTGTGTTATCCACACACCCCATTTTACTTCTTACACACCCATTGTTAATTTCTACCTGTTGATTTTCTTCAATTCATCTGATTCGATGGCTGAAAATTAGAAGGGTGTGTGAAAAGTAAAATAGGGTATGTGAATATCACACCCCATAATATTATGGGCTCAAAAGTTTTGTTTTTGTTCTTGTTGGTTGAATAGGAAATTATGAAAATTCACTTCTTCTTTTTTTCGCGAGTGAATAGTTGAGATTTAACTAAATGAGCTTTAATTTAATCTTGGGCGCTTTGTTGATAAAAAAAATAAAAAAATAAAAAAATAACAAAAAATCTTGGTCATTCTCTTTTATGAAATAAATGCGCAGGAGAGCAAGGCTTTAGAAATTGATATCCTACTTGTGGAGGTTTAGTTGGGGTTGAGCATGATTCAGTTCAGTTTGAATTTCTTTGAACATTTTAAATATGGGAACTTTAACGAAAAACACCCGGTACTGTTCACTTTAACGAAAAACCATATTTTTACACTAAAAAGTCAATCATGGTACTATTCACTTTACCCTTTATTTTGTCCTTATCATTAAAACTCAAAGTTTTCAAGCATTTTTCATTAGTTTTCCTTTTAAATATCAAGCCCTATATTTAATCGGATAGGGACATTTGATCTTCCACAAGAATGACCGTATCAATTTGATCAACTGAACCAATATAAAAATGGTTTGATTTGGTTTGGTTTGGCTCACATTTATTAGACTTTTGAGAAATTGGGTTTAATATCTCTTGTACAAACCCACCAATCGGGAATATCCTTGCTCCCTTCAGATTTGTCAACCGTTGCTCCCTCAACCTCTGTTTTGTTTTTTTTGTTTGTTTGTTTGTTAAAAGTTTAGAGGGAGATTGGTTACTCTTACCACCAACATCATGGTATATTCACAATTTTGAGCTGAAAGCTTATGCGTGGCATCTAATTGCCAGTTGCCACTGTAATGGATTTACTTAGAAATTTATAGATCGCACACCCACAAAAATTGCTTGCAAAAGGACTCAAACTTTGATGGGGCGACACACAACCAACTGAGGCAACCTTCGTTGGCTTGAGCATTTTCATCATGATCAATTCTATAAGATTCACTGTAGAATCAAGCATCAAGAATTAGACATGTAGAAAATAAAATTAACAAAATAAAAATAAGACAAACCGGTCTACTTAATTTCATATTAGATTAATTAGCCAAGAATCATAAACCAACCCGATTATATCCGGTTCGGTTTGATTTTGAAAGGTTATAGCATTTTCAATGGGAGTCCCTGTTCCCACCACCACCTTTGATAACATAAAAAGAATCTTTGTGTCCTCAAGGGATATTGCCTCGAATAGTAGAATTCTTATAGTAGAAGTCTTAAATTTGAAGTTTTTACAATTTCATGTGATAATTTGATTTGGTACATATTTTTTATTTATGTTAATTTTTTCTTGAATTAATTTACCGTTACGTTGTTGTAAAATATTTTTATAAACATTTTAATTAAAAAAATTCAAATCTGACACCAATTGTTTTTCGCTTGTCGACGAAGTTTCCAAAAACACTAGCATTTAAAACCAAGATTTCTTTTTTGGTCATCATTCAAAACCTATATTTATGCTTGTCCTTTTACCGCAACTTGAAAAATGATTGCGAAATACCAAACAAGCCCTTGAGAAATAATCCACAACGTTTGAAATTTTAAGGGGAAACGTCGGTCATCACTCATGTTTGTGGTTTTCATGCTTGCAAAAGGCCATGTGCGCTGGGGGTTTAGGACAGCGGCGATCAAGTTGTGGGGCCAGCTGCAGGCGAATCCAGCAGCAGCTGGAGAGATTTTTCAATGACCGACACATAGGATGGTACATCAAGTGTAACTATATAAATAGTGAGATATGTATGTTAAAAAGTTAATAACTTAAAAAATAAAATTTCCAACCATTTACATAAAAATACGTGGTATACCACCTATACTCCCGTCACAATAAAAAATTTCTCCAACGAGAGTCGGAGGCGATTGAACTCCAACCACACAACAGAAACCAAGGTTGTCGGTCTTGTTTTTCAATGAAGGTTGTGTAAGACATATTCTGAAATCACAACAACAAGACATTAGGATCACGAATAAATCAAATCAATATATAAAATAAAAATCGACTAATTATATTAAACTTATCTGTAGAATACGGAAGACATGGTTATGAAGATGAAGTCATTGATCCTTGCGAACAAAGTGAACAAAGAAGAAGTAGTCTTCTGCTTCCAGTACCTCTCAATGAACTCTATTATCGAAATAAGCTTGTAGTTTTCGTGATATTCAGTTAGTATGGAAACTGCTTTTAAGTTATATAGCTAGGGTTTCAACCAATTCCTCCCTATTATTGGAAAAGATATCAACCCAAATCATATCTAATCAATTAGAGTCTCATCATGACTCTTATTCCTTATATTTACTTAATAAAGACCCTTAATTGATTACATAGAATTAGGACTCCAATATGTTTAGTTCCTTAAGGCACCAAGAGTCCTAGAAATTTCATTAACTTGATTGTCAAGTCAACTATTCCCTCAATTATTCTCGGCATAATTCATTGTCATTCACAAAATGGTTTTACAGGTTGAGCCCCTATGAAGTCTTTATATATAGATACATACACCAAGTATTCGGTGAGTCCTCTATATTTTAGGAACTCACTTTCTGATTCATTAGAGATTCATTTTGTCTTTATATTTGTTTTATACTCATTTTATAAGGTGGTTATTCTTACTTTGGGACTCCGCTGGATGGATCGAGTTTGAGCTGGAATTCATGCGGACATATACATGACTGTTGTGCTTACTAACAAGTATGCGAACTTAAGAATAAAAGTAAACAACCTCATGATTAACTTTTGGTTAGCTTAATTAAATTCAAACGAACTAACCAAATTAACGGGCACATATGAGCAACAGATGGATTACTAATCCCAAGTTCAAACTGATACGACATGAAATTAACGTTGATGTCTATAAAAGCATAGATGAAATAAAACTAGCTTAGTTAATTACTCCTCTGAACCTGAACTCCTTGCTTTCCCTTAATCCTCCGTTTCATTGCTTTTGGCGGCCTTCTTACATTTGAGCAGATTGACAAGTCCTTCAAGAGCCACATTAACATCATCACTCTTCATCAGTTCCTCAGCAACCTCTGCCGGGGTAATCTCTGTGCTCTCTATCAGCGCTTCAATTTCTCCGCAGAGGCGATGACGGTTGTTTTCTTGAATGCCAAGGTAGTTGGCGGCCAAGATCCTGTACCCAGCTTCGGTTCAATAGGACATGTAAATGTGCAGGTCCATTCGACCTGGACGCAACAATGCAGGGTCTAGCTGTTCCTTGTGGTTTGTTGTGAACACGATAATTCTCTCGTCGCCGCAGCTCGACCACAGCCCATCGGTGAAATTCAGTAGGCCTGAAAGTGTCAACTGCTATATCCAATTTGTCATAACATGTCAATGCATCATCATTAGGGGTGGGTTCGAAAAACAAACACAAAAAAGCAGCCAAACTGAGGCAAAAAAAAAAAAAAAAAAAGGAAAAATCGTATAAAAAGAAATCCTAATCGAATCGAACCAAAATGAACGTAATATAATATCATCTCACCTAGCTTTATATGCGCAGTGCAAGTCTTGTCCCAATGCATACAACATTTTGTGCCTCTCAACCAATTGATTTGTTTCAAAATTTTTACTTTAATCTACTGTATTAGAGCGTGCAAATTTGTTACTTAATGTTACTCAATGTAATTGAGCTACGTTAGATAAACATGTCGATGACTCTGATACCATGTTAAATTGAGTTATAGCATCTATTCCAGAGCCATCTAGCTAACAAGGAGTTACAAACAACAAGATTTGACGATAGTAAACTACTATTCATCTAAGATTATGGATTGAAGGTTAGTTAAATGTCCACTAAAAATTAGATTAGACTAAAAAAATTACGAGAACTAATGGGGACTCTAACCTTGTTAGAAGCAGATCGTTGAGAGATATCTTGAGACCTTTTATTCGATTCCCCGTTCTGTATATCCACAGAGCAATCGATATCCTCAATCACCAAAATCGAACGATTTGTCATGGACAACAAAACCCTCCTCAGCTCATTGTTGTTTTGAATGCTAGTGAGCTCCAAATCATACACATCAAACTTGAGATAATTAGCCATGGCGGCAATCAAGCTGGATTTTCCGGTCCCGGGAGAACCATACAGCAAGTAGCCTCTTTTCCAAGCCTTCCCCACCTTCTTGTAAAACTCCCTCCTCCTTACAAACCTCTCTAAATCCTCCACAATCATCCTCTTCGTCACGGGGTCCATCGCCATCATGTCGAACGTAGACGGGTGCTCCAGATTCACCGAACCCCATGTGCACCTGCCTTTGAAATCAGTATCAGACATTAAATGGCGGGAATAAAGCTGCACAACCCTTTGCTCTTCTTTGATGGCGTCAGCCCTAGCAAGCACGTAGGGGAAGTAGGACTCCATCACTTTGTCTTTGTGTTTTTTGTGGAAGCTCAGCTCGAACTGACGCTGTTCAGCACCAGACTTTTCCTTCCTCACCTTGAAACGCCACGTCAGATTCACATTGTCAAAGGCGTCTTCGAGCTGTCCGCTGTTGTCAAGGGCGAGGCTGACTGTCTTTTGCCGGATATTTTTTCCGACACAGAGGCGGTGAGTGGAAGGAGTAATGTTGTTGATGGTCCGGAGGTAGACCTCGGCGGCGGCGTAGACCTGGTTGCGTGCGGCGCCGGAGAACTCTTCTATGACGAGAGTTATGGAGGAGAAAGGGGTACTGAAAAGGCGAGAGAGTTTTGAGAAAATGTATGAGCTGAGGGGCTGTGGGAAGAGGTCTCTGGCAATGGAACGGACCAGCATCATGGATCCGGCGAAGGAGGCGTAGGCTGAGAACAAAGACGACACCGTTGTGGGCATTTCTCTGGGATTGTTGAGAGAAAACATTGTCTTCATCTTACAAAAAGGTGTGTCTTGTGGAGAAGTTGAGCAAATTGTATATTTAAATTTTTAAATTTTAATTTTAATTCTTATAGGCAGCTTAGTGTCCAAGCAGTGATCTCTTTCTTCTGTCTCTGTTCTTAGAAAGATTCAGAGAGATGCAGATAAAAGTTTGAATTGGTACTCATTCTTAGTAAAGTACACAACACTAGAAGAAAAAAGCTCATCTACCACGGTGGATGCCCGTTGTAAAGTGCAATCTACCATGGACATCGTGCCCGTTAGTATTCTGGATGTGATAAAAAGTCTTTGCTTTTACCAGGACTATGCACATTGTCAAATGCAATGTAACCACGGATTGTGCCCATGGTAGATTGGGATCTAACATTACGTGCTATGGCCATTGTGGATTACAAATTGACCACGGCTAATGCCCGTTATAAAAAGATTTCCAAAAATTAAAAAAAAATTATTTAATAAATAAACAAGTAATATATATATATATATATATATATAAAGATATTTATATACAAAATTGCAAATTTACTCTATAAAAATTCACATATTCAAATATTACACCAAAAATAACAACAAAATGAGTAGTTATATATATATATATATATATATATATTAAGAAATACCAAAATCACCAAAACATGTAGAGGCTTTATTTCACACTATAAAACAAAACTCAAGTCCTAGTTCCAACCTTCGTCCTCCAATGATGATCTTCTTCTCTTCAATCGTTTCTTCCAGAAGACACACATCTCCAGCAAGCCAATCACACTTTAAGTTTGCAAGTGCCTGCAAAACACCAACACTTTTTATCAAGAAAGAAAAATAAGGTCTTTTTTATTATTTTGTGCATAATTAAAACATTCGAACGCATGGTACATAGTGTCGAATTTGGTAGTTCTTCATATGTTACTGAACATAACCACCAAATCAACAAAAATAATCATTTTCATATCAAGGTATGAAAGAAATTAAAAATACATTTCCATCTGATTCCATCTGATATAGATATACTTGAAGATAAAAATGATCATGCTACGTATTACAAAGAGAAGTTAGATATGTAGGATAGTACGTGACCCGTCCTCTTAAGATAGTCACTAACCTCTCCTCTCTACACTCCTCCACAACTGTTACCTCGCTATGCACAAATTTCTTTCAGGTCTGCAGACTTCACTGCAAAGACACTTGCAAAGAAACCAAATGGAAAGAAACAAAAGTAAAAAGAAAGGAACAAACTGATTGTTGCATTCAAACCATGTAAAATAGATTACGCAAACAAATAAACTCAAGTAAATCTAAACTGATGGGTTTAAGAAAAAAATGCCATTGTCAAGCACAAATTGGTCTCGACAATTTGCTGCTTCATTTCTGTAAGCTTCTTGTGATTGTTACCTACAATACCAACATTCACAAAGGAAAAATTAAATTAGTTACGGAAAAAAAAATTATATGAAATCACCGGTGTAAAATTTGTTGATATTTCCATCACCTAAGATTCCCCTGCTTCATAATTTAACAATCATTGTAGCAACTGACAAAAAGATATTGAGAAAAAAAAGTACAAAAGAAAAACTGAATTTAAATAACACAGAGAGTTTAAAGTTCAAACAGGTCCTTGAAGATTTAGTGAAGAAACTTACCAGGGGCAGAGAAATATTCCGAAGAGACTGGATAGAACATTGATAGGATTAACATACAACACACCATTGTAGCAGATGCAAATTAAATTATGGGAAATCGGGGAGAGACAAATTATGATGTTTTTTTTTTTTGTTTTAAGAAACCGAAGCGGTTGAGCTTTGGAAAAACGTGGGAGCGTAGTTGAAAGGGGGTAGAATTTGTTTTTGTTTTTGGAAAAGGGAAAGGAAGATAAAGTGGAAGAGATGGACATGGAAAGGAGATAGAGCAAAAAGTGGATTTGTCAAAAAAATTTGAAATTTCAACAAAAGATGTCTAAAATTTTGCAAAATTTTGGTGTCCCGCCTCCTCCAAATATGTGAATTTATGATTCTATCACACATTATGCTTGTGGTAGATAATAAAAAGACATTGTGGATACTAACAATATTGACCACGAGCATTGTCCGTAGTTACTTAGAATATTTATAATGTGCAACTTTGCGCGTGATTATTAACTACTATTTTATAACGGGCTAAGATTTACCCGTGGTAAAAAATTATTATTCATCACGCACTTACTATGTCTGTGGTAAATTTATACTTTTTACAACGAGCTGATAAAACCCGTGGTAGATGAACTGTTGTCTTGTAGTGCAAGCAAAAATGGCAAGACATATAGAGAGTACGAGCATACAAATTTCAGTGTCTAAACAAAATATCTTGCCTAATATGTTGTCCAAAAATATTCTCAATCACGTGAAGAATCGGTACATGCTGTACCACAGTGGTTTGAATTTTGACTATGGGAATTGTGAGTCGGACCGAGAGATACAACATGCGTGTCATGAGTTTATACATGTTTATGTGTTATTGAGATGGGACACCACCGTAACGTTGAATTTGTGTCATACAAGTTGTTCTCTACATCTAAAGTGAAAGAGAGAAGTGTTAGGTTTTATGTCTTGCATGCGCACAACCCACTTGCAGTGTTGCGTAACATCAAAACATGAGTAACTTAAAACCAAACATGATCTTCCCATGACATCAAAAAAATAAAATTTTCATATAAGTTTTACCACGAGCTGTAGATGCATTATACAGGGAATATGATTAGGGTTAAAGACGACAACCCTAAATTTATGTTTAAAAGTGAAACCGCATACTTTTCTATGTATTTATTGCATGCTAATTTATAAAAATTATATTAATATACATACATAATCGGATCGGATTTGGTTGGGAAATAAAAATACCAGCATCGCTTTATATCCGACTCAATTTTTTTTTTCAAATATCCAAACCCGACCCATACCCGTTTATTGTCCTGAACTTGCCGTTAACTCTTCCAGCCCCTCGTCAGTTTATGTGGTTTAATGATGTCGGTATTGTCGATCCATAAAACGTGTGGTTCCTTGTGTGTAGTATAGGTGAACAATTATACAAAATGTGTGTGTAAGCTACTTGTTCTATCTTGTTTAGATTAACATATTTTCTCCACTGCACAACAAAACTACACAATAATTTGCAATTGAATAAAAAGTGTTAAATTAATTGATCTAGATGTACTCTTCAGTTCCTGTAAATTGGTCTGGATAGTGGACTCCAAGGACATTTTCAGCTGGTTTTAGGTTCTTAAGTATATTCTCTCTTTTATTTTTGCTTATGACTTTTTGACAAATAATAGGATAATTACATTAAATTTATCTAAAATATGAGAAGGGAGATTCAAACTTGAGTGCAAAAGGTAGAGCATAATGCTCTAGCAACCTTGGTTAAATCTTGTTTGCATGCATCATGCATGATAACTTTTTTAGAGTGCTAATAACAGCTCTAAATTGTTTTGTTTTAAATCTTTAAACTATTGTGTACTTACAAGAATATTAGAAGATGGCACCTCACTTACTTTTTGCAGATGTTCAAGGTGCCAAGCATTGAAAAAACTGCGTGTGCCTTTGGATTTTGAAACCATTTTCCCTCTATAAAAACCTTTTTTGCCCTTGACGTCGATTTGAAGTATCTTTATCTCTTTCATTACTGTCAAAACACTGCACTTTCCTTGTTTCCTTGTTTCCTTGATTTTCTCTGCTTCATCGAACTACCTTGGGTATTCACAACGGCAATCGGCATCATCTTTGCATATACATAGAAAATGAAGGGTTGATACTCGATAGGGAACTGACGCTGCAGAGGTTTGTGAGGAGCGCATGAGGAGAGATGACGTTGATGCTGTTCTTGAAGGCCTCGTCAAATTTCTCAAATGTAAGAAGGTTGAAGGGACTAATAAAACTGAAACTACTGATCGAGAAGCAAAAATGCAGGAAACGTGTCGCTTTCATGTTGATGATCAGGATAGTGAGAACTCGTTGAACTAACATGAGCTGGGCTAGGGCAGAGAATAACTAATTATATTCGGATAGTTTTCGGTTCCTTTCTTGGCCTCAGACTCTCACAAGCACCCTGATCATGGTCCGTTCCTAAGATTTTTGAGGTCCAGGACGATGCCAAAAAATGTGCCCTAACTTTATTATATAAGGAAAATTATTTGTTCACATATGACTTCGATAAAATTATATTTAAAAAACCACTTCAAACTCAATATTTTAGAAATACAGAAAAACTTTGTGTCAAGAGAAGGGAACCAAAAAACCCCCGAGATTACAAGTAAATAGATGATAAGTGAAGTTGAAAAAAATAAACATGCACATAGCATTTTGAACTCATGACCTCTCGTTAATTTTAAACAAAAAAAAAACATTGTTTCTGATTAAACCTCTTGATAATTTAGCCAAATTTCATAAATTTAAACTCTTATGAAAAGAAATTTGTAAAAGTTGGAAATTAAAAAACACACCGTGTTTCGAACATGAGACCTCCTTATTAATTTTAAACAAAATAAACACCGCTTATGGTCAAACTTTTTGAACATTTGGCCAAATTTTATATATTTATACTCTTAGTAAAAGAATTTTTGTAAATATTGGAAGGTAAATAAACACACATGATGTTTTGTACCCAAGACCTCCTAATTTATTTCCAACAACAAAAACCACTAGTTCTAGTTAAATTCTTTGTCATTTAATCAAATATAAAAAACTTATACTCTTATGAAAACATATACGAATATACCACTCTAATAATTTTGATGCTCCTAATTTTTTTTGAGCTTGAACGATCGCCCAGCTCGCACTGAGCCTGGGCTGGCACTGTTCGGACTCACTCGTGACAAGATCATGCTCATGCACTGTTTTTGGTTATATCAAAAAGTCATGAGGCATCTTAGCTTGAGGAAAAAAAAAGAACTTTAACGAAAAGTTCTCCATACTATTCACTTTAACGAAAAACCACATTTTTACATTAAAAAATCAATCATGGTACTATTTACTTTACCTTTATTTTGTCCTTATCGTTAAAACTCAAAATTTTCAAACTCTTTTCATTAGTTTTCCTTAAAAAAAAAAAAAAGAATGAAATTGCTAAATGTTCTTAGTTTGATATGTGCCCTTTAAGTGTCATAATAAATATATAGATTCGATTTTTATATGACAAATTATATATATATATATATATATATATATATATATATATATGTATTTTATTTAGCCGTTCAAATACTAATACATCCTGTCACAGGGGTAGAGTAGAAAATCCTCATAATGTTAGAAGAACTAAGGAGGATGCAAGAGGGATGGAGAGTAAGGAAATTCCCTCCCTATAATGTCCCCATTGAGTTGGCAAAATACATTGCAAACAGGGATGTCTTTGGTCTACAAGTAAGGCACTAAGAAGCTTCGTCAAACATGAAGAGTTGACTTTTACGCGTTAACAAGGACTGTTGAACGGAATTACCATCTTGCCTTTCTGAAATTCGAAACCCACGGATTGCTGGTCTACCTAACGAGGATAGTTTTGTAAAATTCGTTGTTGAACTTGAACCTGTTAAGCAGATCATAGAAGCACAAAGGATTGCAGCATCAAGTTGTCATAAGCAGATAGAATCACAAAGGATTGTTCAGAACTTGAGTTGTAAGTTCCCCTTTGATCCTAAGTTTTGTTAATAATTAACTCTTGGATTTTGCTTCATTATTTTTAATTATTCATTTATTGCCTTTATTTTGCTCTAATTAGTATTAATCTCATGGTCTGCAGAGAATATTAACAAAGTGAATAAAACCCAATTGATGCAACTTTTAATTTCCTTGATTTAACATTACAATTTCTTCTTCTTGCATTATAATTCGCTAGTGCGATTGAATTCTCTTTCTAAATGGCCGTTTGATAACCATTTTGTTTATTTTTTCAGAAAAATTAATTGAACGCTGAAATGGTCATCAAACGAGCCTAATTTTTATAGGTTTTAACATGTCGTGGTTGTTGTTCAAATGTATAAAGGGATTGGAAACTGTTAATGTTAAGGAGGCAATTAATATTAGGAAAAAGAACTGTAAAATATGATTGATAATCTACTAAATTGCAAGATTGTATATTCTCAAATGTTCAAAATTCATGACATATTTTTCTTTTAATCTTATTAGATTTCTGCAAGATGGTGGATGCAGTAGTAACTGTGTTCTTGGAGAAGTTGCTAGGAGCTCTATCGGAGGAGAGCCGAATTTTTAGCGAATTCAGGGGCCAATTCGAAACATTACAATCCGAACTCCAACTAATGCAAAGCTTTCTCAAACATGCAGAGCGGCTCAAGAGGAAGAACGAGACCGTTCGCAGCATCATGGCGACTTTGCGAGAATTGATTTATGAAGCCGAAGACATACTAGCAGATTGTCAACTTCACCCGAGAGATGATGGTCTGCTTTCGAGTGGTTGGTTCATGTGCATCTACCCTTCGAAAATTCCATTCCAATATCAAACCGGGAAGAGCCTTGCAGAAATCAACCGGAAAATTGGTAACATTAAGCAGAACATTACGTCGTATCTTGGAGTTCCACTTTTGAATCAAGTGGAGCCATTGGATGCACAAAATGAACTATTGCCTAGATGGAGCGGTCCTGTGTATGACCATACGCAGGTCGTTGGTTTGGAAGGTGATGCGAGTAAGATCAAACAATGGTTATTTGAGGCTGACAAGGGCATACTAGCTATTGGAGTTGTGGGAATGGGTGGACTTGGCAAGACTACTATTGCTCAAAAAGTATTTAATGACAGGAAAATTGAGGAGCGCTTCGAAAGGAGAATTTGGGTATCGGTTTCTCAAAAATTCGATGAAGAACAAATCATGAGAAGTATTTTACGGAACTTGGGAGATGCTAGCGTAGGAGACGACAAGGGTGAATTATTGAAGAAGATAAATGAATATCTTTTAGGCAAGAGGTATTTGATTGTGATGGATGATGTGTGGAGCTTGGATGTTACTTGGTGGCTCAGAATTTATGAAGCATTGCCAAAAGGAAATGGAAGTAGTGTCATCATTACTACGAGGATAGAGAAGGTTGCACAGAAGATGGGAGTGAAGGAAGCAAGATCACATTGGCCCAAATGCCTCAGCAAAGATGACAGTTGGCTGCTATTTCGGAAGATTGCATTTGCGGAAAATGGAGGTGAGTGTATGTATCCAGAGCTAGAAAATGTTGGAAAGGAGATTGTTGAGAAGTGTAAGGGCCTTCCACTAGCAATCAAGGCCGTTGGAGGAATAATGCTTTGTAAACCATCGCGCTATCATGAGTGGAGGAGAATTGCAGACCATTTTCGTGATGAGTTAGCAGAAAATGATAACTCGGTTATGGCTTCTCTACAATTGAGTTACGATGAACTTCCATCTTACTTGAAGTCATGCTTCCTCTGCTTGTCACTTTACCCGGAGGATTGCATCATAGTCAAAGACCAGTTGGTCCATTGGTGGCTTGGAGAAGGTTTTATTCCTTTGAGAAGTGGTAGATCAGCAATTGCAGCAGGGGAAGATTGCTTCTCAGGGCTAACAAATCGATGTTTGCTAGAAGTGGTCAACAAGACTTATCATGGAACAATCTCCACATGTAAAATTCATGACATGGTACGCGATGTGGTGATAAAAATGGCGGAAGATGATGCATTTTTCAGACCGGATGGTAGAAATTGCCGCCATTTGGGCATTACAGGTAGTATGCTTCAGAAGGACAATCATAAGTTGAGAGCATTGTTGTCTACAACTAAGACCGGTGAAGTGAACAAGATTGGTTCACACACTGCAAAGAAATTTTGCGAGTCTAGATACCTTCGCGCAATGGATATTTCAAGGTCAATCTTCAGTATGCCTCTCTCTAGTCTTTTAAATCAGATTGGATTTTTGCAACACCTAACATACCTTAACTTAAGCAACACGCATCCATTGGTTCAACTCCCACCTTCGCTCGACAAGCTTAACAACCTTCAGATATTGGATGTCAGCTACTGTCAAAACTTAAAAACATTGCCTCCCTGCATTGTGACATTCAAGAAGTTAAGGGTTTTAGACATAAGCAATTGCGGTTCACTCAAATATCTACCTAAAGGCTTAGGAAGGCTTTCAAATCTTGAAGTGTTATCAGGATTCAGACCCGCCAAATCAAGCCAGTTAGAAGGTTGCAGGATCGGCGAGATCAGAAATTTAATTCGACTTAGGACACTCGGGCTTCAACTAACCTGCTCCGATGAGATTGGAGATACTGAGGTCAATGTGTTGATAAATCTACAAGAACTGCAGCATCTGTCAATAAGTTGTTTCGATAGTCACCACAATGATGATCTCGTCACCAAGCTTGACAAGTTGTTCCCTCCTCAGCAGCTCCATGAGCTGAGTCTAAAGTTTTATCCCGGAAAGATTAGTCCAGTCTGGCTCAATCCCATCTCGCTTCCTATTTTGAGGTACCTTTCGATATCATCAGGCAATCTTGAGAAGATGAATGAAAGGTTCTGGGGGCTTAATGACAATGCTGTTTGGAAAATTGAGGGCTTAATGTTGGAATCTCTTTCGGATTTCCACGAAGAATGGGCGAGGGTTGGACAAGTTATGCCGGCGTTAAGAGTTGTGATTGTAAGTTGGTGTCCGGAGTTGGTGTCCTTTCCGATTGAGGATGTCGGGTTTAAAGGTGGTGTCTGGAAGGAAGAAACGAAAACATGAAAACTCCATGTGCCATTGTTGAGTTCTAGTCTATGATGCACGGATACTTCTGTTTGGTCCCGTATTTCGTATCCGATACTTGATCGGATACGATACTTACCCGATACTCTCGGATACTCATCCGACACATATCCTGGTTGATGGACACGAATTTGACATGATGGATATGCGTATCCTACATTTAGGATACACGCATCCCACTTTTAAGATACATTTACACTTTCAAAAAAAGGTAATGAGGAAGAGAAAATTAATAGGAGACATCTATAATTGAAATTTGCTAAATAAAAAGAGCTTCACTATAATTAAAACCATGAATACGACTCTCACACTTCTTCTACTGTATAAAGAGGATTAGATTTCGAATTTTCCTTCTTTAACAACTCAAATGTACTTGAATTTGAATGATGAATTATGTTTTAAAATGTATATTTTTGTTGCTATATACATTTTTATTTGCCGTATCCATAGCGTATCGTATCTTAATTTTTAGAGATTTTCCATATCACCGTGTCGTATCGTATCGTATCGCCGTATCCGTATCCGTATCCATGCTTCATAGGTTCTAGTAAATGTTCAGTTCAGTTTTCCTTCTTGTGAATAATCATATGAGGCTATGAACATAACTTCGTGGTATATGTTGCATTGATGTCATTGTTCATTTGTTACATTGTGTAAATCGTTTGGTTTTCTGTTCATCTTCATGGTTCTCTTTTATCTACGACGGAACTTGACCTAAAAGATTATAAAGACTCGCATTTACGACACGGCACCTCAAGGACATCAACTCAAAGACAACGAGCGATCAATTTACAAGGATACCAGCCATATGGGTAATGGCTCATTTGAGATTTGTTTTATAGGGCTCGTTTGAAAATACATTTAAATGAAGTGTTTTTAGAAAAAATGTGTTTGAATTCCGTGCACTTCAAGTGTTTTTCCAATATTCTCTTACATTTTCACTAAGGATTAGTTCCATAAACATTTCACCAAAAGTATTTTCAGTCATTTTAAAAGCACTTTCAAATGAGTACTAAACATATATATACATGCTCATAAGCGTTTTTGGAAAAGAAAAAAAAAAGAAGCTTGAAAGTGCCTTTATGGCTCATAAGAAGTAAAAATAATTTCTTCAAAAAGGGTTGAGTGGTAAGCGAAATTGGGTGTTTTGATTGAATTGTGAGTGCAATCTAGAAAACCTACGGTAGGGAAAGGTGCGCTGAAAATAGTATTATTTGGGCCCAAGCCCAGGCCCAATCATATACTCTCACCCGAACACCGAGTCTTTTTTATCAAGAGTCTTCTTCTCCAGAACCAAAACCTCCCCTCAGTGGTAGTTCGCGCTTGAATTAAACCCTTAACTCTAGATCTGTAATTCTCCATCGATCACTGAAGCACAGTACAATCAGCTTCCAAATTCGAAGAATTTTCAATTTTCAGGAATCATGGATCCCGATTCAGTGAAATCCACTCTCCAAAATCTAGCCTTTGGAAATGTAATGGCCGCAGCGGCCCGCAATTACCAAAAGGAATTGCTCTCCAACGAGAAGGCGGCCGCCACGAGCTCCGCCAACCAGGAGGTCGACCTTGACGAGTTGATGGATGTAAGTTCCGAGTTTAGGTTCGATTTGATTCAATTCTGCATCTTTCATGTACATTTCAAGTTCCCAATTTGCAAAGCGATGATTTGTGTGATTATTTTGGATGGGTAGGATCCGGAGCTTGAAAAACTGCACGCGGATCGGATTAATGCTCTAAAGGTTCGATTTTTTTCGTGTTTGATTGATTTGGGGATGTGAGGTTCTTGGATTTGTGTTTTTGTTCGGAGGGTTTGGTTTAAATTTTTTAATTTTGGATAGAAAGAAGCTGAGAAGCGAGAAGCTTTGAAGAGGAAAGGGCATGGAGAGTACAGGGATATAACTGAGGGGGATTTTTTGGGTGAAGTTACCGGAACCGAAAAGGTCATCTGCCATTTTTATCACCGGGAGTTCTACAGATGCAAGTAGGTGCATTTTGGTCTGGAAAATTATGACATGAATTAGTGAGTGTGTTTCGAACTTACGTTGCTTCGTTGTTTCTAGGATAATGGATAAGCATTTGAAGACGCTTGCCTTGAAGCATGTGGATTCTAAGTTCATCAGGCTGGATGCAGAGGTTGGTGTGTGTTGAGAAAAATTAGAGTACACAGTATAAGTGTTGGAGCGATAAACAAGTAAACAAATTACTTGTATTACACTCACAAAATATTACAACATTTTACCTTTTTCTGTTGTATCCCACAAAGATGCATCTGACTGCCTTCTTGTCAAACTTGCTATGTAGATGACTAGGAACAAACGTAGCACACGCAGCTAAATACTCGAAAGTAGCTACCTATAGGTTTCATATCCCACAGTTTCTCAAAGGGCAATACAAATTCTAACCTTGGTTGAGGAAGCTTGTTGATCACATAAGCGGCAGTTCTAGTGGCTTCATCCCAAAACCTTTCTGGTGCATTTTTCCCATGTAGCATACACTGGCATATCTCTACAAGATGTCAGTTCTTCCTTTCTGCTACACCATTTTGTTGTGGTGTGTTGGCACATGCGAATTGGTGGCGTATTCTACATTCCCGTAGAAAAACTCATTCAAGGTATATTCTCCTCCATTATATGTGCGTAGGCAACGAATCTTCTTTCCCACTTCTCCTTCAACTGCCTCCCTAAACTCTTTAAACTTTGAAAATTTGTCTTAATTTTTCTTACATGAAGAAAACTCACACGTACCTGGAGAAGTCATCAATGAACGTCACCAAGTATTGCATCCCACTTATTAATGGTTGCTTGACAGGCCCAAACACATCGTAGAAAACCAACTCTAATGGTTCTTTTGCTTTGAACTTCGACTCCTCGTATGGTAGTTGATGAGTTTTACCATATTGACATCTTGCACAAACTGTGTTTGTTCTTACATCAAGCTGAGCTAGCCCCTTAAGCATTGACTTCATCATCATCACATTTAGCTTGTGATAGCTAACGTGATCAATCTTATGTGCCATAAATTTGTTGTATTTTTCTTCCTTGTCTTGTTTACCTATGCAGTTTCTGCTGACATTACATAGACTGACTGTAGTTGCCGTCCCTGAGATCTTAAGGTGCCGATACACCTTCACATCTTGTGGACCAAACAAGACATAATTTCCTAGTGATGTCAAGTGTGGCATTGAAAGCAGATTTTTCTTCGTACCTAGAACATGGTAGACGTCTTGAAGCGGCACCTGGTTAGTGTTGTACTAGGACACAATTATCGTCCTACCGATATGAGCAGTCGGTAACCTCGAGTCAATGGTTGTCACCACCAAGCGGCCTCCCTTGTACTTAGATTATGCAACTTCTCGTTATCATCCGTCATGTGATTTGAAAAGCCTTAATTGACGATCCAATCATTGTTGTGGTCAATCGATTATGGACTTCTTGTTGTGCTAACTCCTGATCCATCATAGCGAACGATGCTTCGCTTTTCTCCTTTGGTCTGGAAGTCTGGAAGTAGCAGCATTGTTCTCTGCATGCCTTTTAAACCAACAATCCTTCGTCGTGTGGCCCTTCTTTCCACAATTGAAGTACATGCCCTCAAACCTTTTATTATTTTGGGACTGGCCATGGTTGCCGTGATATTTTAAAGCTCCATCTGCTAAGAACTTTCACCTCCTTAATGACCTTTCGCCTTGTTATCATTTCTTTTAGATCCACCATCAGCATGTTGCTTAAAGCTTTCTTTACTTTTGTCGGTGTAGAGTGCTTCTTCCTCACCTCTTGACGAGACCCCGCCCATTTGCTTAGCCAAGGCTTCTTGATCGGCAAGCAAATTTTCAAACTTAACAAGTGATGGTCTGGTTGGCCATCTTTGTACAGGGGCAACAAAGCCTCGGTATTCGGGTCTCAACCTATGGATAATTATTCTTTCTATCCTGGATTCCACAATGGCAATAGTAGGATCTAATTCAAAAATTTCACAGCATTGACTTTACCACTCTTATACCTGTTGAGAAATATTAGAGTAAACAACTCTAATATAAGTATTGGAGAGACAAAACAAGTAAACAAATTACTTGTATTAAAAAATAACAACACAAATTCTCAAGATAGTTTGAAGTTATGACACTCTTTCAGTTTCTAAAGACATACTTTAGAACACTCACTTTTCTTACTTCTCACTTGCTTCTCTTCTTACTTTCTTTTTTTCTTAATTCGTTACACAACGACACACACCTATTTATAGGTGAGTTTGCCGACTTAAACCATTGTCCACCGACTTAGACTTTTGCTAATGACTACACAAGTTGCTAGCTTCTAGGTCATTTTAACAAACAAACCTATATTATATTATAGCTAGAACTTTCTAGCTTGCTAATCAAATATGCATGCTTCACCGACATAACCTGCTAGAATTATCTAGCATATCCAATATGTGTGCACCACCATTTTTATTGCTAGATTATCTAGCAAAATCTTATGCATGAATCTTCTAGAACACCAAGAGACTTCCATGATGGATGGTTGAGGAAAGCACTCTACGGTCTGAAACAAACACCAAAGGTGTGGTACGTTAAGATTGCAGAATTTCTCACACAAAGTGGTTACTCTGTGACAAATGCATATTCTGGCTTATTCGTTAAAGCTAATAGAAGAAAGTTAGATGTCGTATTGATGTACGTGGATGACCTAATCATCACTAGTGATGACGAAACATAAATTTGTCAAACAAAGGAGAATTTGTCAGTTCGGTTCAATGAAAGAACTTGGACAACTCAAGCACTTTCTTGGACTAGAGGTTGATCGAACACAAGAAGGGATATTTCTATGTCAACAAAGTATGCAAAAGATTTGTTGCAGAAGTTTGGGATGCTTAATTGCAAGCCCATCTCTAACATCGACGGATTTGAAGGCCAAGATGTACGCACATGAAAAGGACTTGGAAGATGCAACAATGGATGGACAATTGGTAGGTAGTTTGATCCACCTGACTCTAACTCAACCTAACATTTCTTATGCAACTGGTGTGGTGAGTCGTAAATGCAAAATTTAAAAAAGCCTCGTCTAGAAGTGGTTTGACTATGGTCTCTTGTACAAAAAAAGAGAAGGCTATAAGTTGGTTGGCTATTGTGACACAGATTTTGCAAGAGATCAACCACTAGGTATGCCTTCAGAATTGGTTTTGGAGTAGTTTCGTGGTGCAATAAGAGACAGCCAACGATATCTTTGTCAACCACGGAAGCAAAGCGTAGGGCGACAGTGGTGGCAACTCAGGAAATTATGTGGTTGAAGCAACTAATGAATGATATGTGTGGATTATGAAGTGTCATTATATTGCGACAATCAATCAACAATTTGTTTAGAAGAAAGTCCGGTTTTTCATGAGAGAACTAAGCATGTGGAGATACATATTTTATCAGAGAGAGTTCTACAACAAATTGAGATGTGCCTAATTAAGACAAACAATCAAGTTGCGAACTTGTCCACAAAAGGTTTGAGTACCAGCAAGTTCGAAAACTTTCGTCATCAACTCAACATGGATAAAAGAATGAGCTAGTGTTGATGGGGAGTGTTAAAGATCAACGCTAGCCCATTAAGCCAGCCTATCATGGAAGTCCTTGGTGTTTTAGAATGCATAAGATTTTGCTAGATAATTCTAGTAATGGAAATGGCAGTTGATGCATATTGAATGCGCTAGATAATTCTAGCAGGTTATGTCGGTGGATCATACATATTTGATTAGCAAGCTAGAAAGTTCTAGCTATAATATTGTTTGCTAGAATGATCTAGAAGCTAAAACTTGTGTGGTCATTAGCAAAAGCCCAAGTCGGTGGGCAATGGTTTAAATCGGCAAACTCACTTATAAATAAGTGTGTGTTGTTATGTAACGAATTAAGAAGAGAAGAAAGCAAGTGAGAAGTAAGAGGGTGAGCGTTCTAGAGTGTTGTCTCTAGAAAGTGAGTATCATAGCTTCTAAATTCTGTCTTTGAGAGTGTTTAAATTTTTTAATACAAGTAATTTGTTTGCTTGGTTTATCTTTCCAGCACTTATATTAGAGTTGTGTGCTCTAATTTTTTCTCAACAGTGTGAACTTCATTCCCCCATTTTGTGTTATAGTTGATGCAACTTTTCGTGTTTACTCGGATTGAGCTTTCTTGATTGCAACCTTCCGTTTTTTAGTCGTTTACTTTTTAAAGGGTTTAGAATTGGGAATTGAGTATTTGATGATGAACTGCAGAATGCGCCGTTCTTCGTCACCAAGCTGGGAATCAAAACTTTGCCTTGTGTCATACTCTTCAGGTCAGGCAATCTCTGTATTAATTACTGTAATTATGTATCCATGTTCATTTCGAGCATTAAAGAGGCATACCAGCATACACCATTTCGCTGTTGTATGAAAAGGCAATTGAGCAACGAAAGCTGGAAATATAGTAATACCGCAATGATTTGAATTTGCCACAAGAGCATGTGAAATCCGTCATGCTAATTTCATCATACACTTGGATCTTCATTGAAATTATTTACGGATTCAAAGGCTTGGCGTTTGCAGAAAAGGAGTTGCTGTGGATAGGTTGGTTGGATTTCAAGAAGTGGGAACGAAAGATGATTTCAGCACAAGGGCGCTCGAGGTTGCACTAATCAAGAAAGGTAATGGCTTTGTCAAGCGTGTTTTCCAATTCACATCCTGTTGCGGAGTCTCTAAACTGCCAATTTAACAGGTATAATTAGTGAGAAGAAAGAAGACGATGATGAAGATGATGGATATCTTGAAGGCGGTCGTAGGATAGTGAGGTCGTCTGTGAATCTTGATTCGGATTCAGACTGAAACCGGATCATGAGTTTTCAAATGCGTTGTACGCTTGTACACTTGTGACATCTGATTTATGTTACCATATGATTGGGATCGGTTTTGTTTTCTCTTTTCGTGGAACACATTTGCAGTGGAAATATTTTCTTCCAGGCATTCATTTTGTTATTTATGTTAAGTCAGTCACTGTATCTAATCCTCTTTCTTAAATTGTGTACCACACGTTGGTTTGTCGTGAACAAACTACGCTAGCATAGTAAACCAATTGCATAGAAATACGATTTTATTGCTAAACCCTCAGTTTGAGATAAACTTTACTTGATATATACTCTGTTTACATGCAAGTTCTTCTCCTTGGTAAATGGTAAATGTAAGCCGGTTCTGAGATTTCCGTGTGCCTAGGGCGACAACGAAAAAGAGCTGAATTAGGAAATTCGGTATCCAAATATTTTGTACAGAGCACGAAATAATCAACCCAAATCCTGGTTTTTAAAGAAAGTTCAGAAAAAAAAAATCTGATTTGTTGAAAATACTGGTGGGTAGGGAATGCCCACATTACTTTGGCAGAAGTTTTCAATGTCCATAAAAATGGAAATTGACTTTGGATGCAGGAGATCATACTTTTCTAAAGGTATGCTGTAAATTTTCAAAGTGTAAGAAGATATTCATATGGAGTTGCTCTATAAATAGAGCACTCCTACTGTCATCGATGTACATACAGAGAGAATATACAAAAAGAAAGAAAGCTTAATAATATCATATATTCATCCCTCTTTTATTTGTCATCCCCTAGTGCTATAATTTCAATGTGACATTTTACACTTGCTTCGTTCTATTCACTAAAAAGGTTATCCATCTAACTTTAACATATTTGTAACACGTTATCAGTACGAGTCTCTAAAATATAACTATTTCTCATTCCTCTTCGCCGAACGAAAGAAAAAAAAATGTTTCCTCTAAGGTTTTTACTGTTCATCTTCTTCCTCTACCTCAATTGCTCGGTATACTCTCGTGACGAACTGTTTGCTCCATGCCTGTTTCTAGTTCTCAACCTAACGGTTACATACATCTTTGATTTCTTGTTTGGTGTAGATATTGATTACTAATCTAGTATTTATTTATGTTGATTTTACTGCAATCCAAGATGGTGCGGTACAATCACCCATCTTGAACTGCAAATTTAATCTTACTGTGATCCAAGATGGTGCGGTATCATCGCCTATCTTGGACTGCAGATTTAATTTTACTGCAAATTTTAAGTGGAGCGGTGTAATCGTCCGCCCTACCCTGCATATTTAATTTGCCTGCAGTTTAATTTCATTGCAATTTTAGGTGGTGTGGTATAATCGCCACATTGTTATGCGTATTTAAATTTTCCTGCTACTTGAGTGGTGCGGAATAATCGCCTATTCTATGTTACATTATTTCAATGAGAATGGTGCGGTACAATCGCTCTCCTCATTCACTCTGAAAATCTCGAGCCAAAAGTTTCGAGTGTTTATCATTTTGGCCTGAAGATAAAAATGAAAAATTTGTAAGAACCAGAAGTTCTAACACTATATTCCTCCAGGAATACATATTGTTGCAAGTTCTTACACATCTCATTTTCTTTCAGAAAAGAAAATGGCGAAGGTTGATTATGCTACCCTGGACATTACCGGGAAGAATTACCTTACCTGAGTACTAGATACCAAGATCCATCTGGAAGCAAAGAATCTTGGAGATACCATCAGGGAAGAGAGCAGCTCATCCTCTCAAGAGCAGGCGAAAGCTATGATTTTTATTCGTCGCCATCTTGATGAGACACTAAAGAGCGAGTACTTAACGATTAAAGATCCGTTAACTCTTTGGAATGCATTGAGAAGCAGATACAATCACCAGACAATGGTGATTCTTCCAAGAGCTCACTAAGAATGGACTCACCTAAGGATCCAGGATTTCAAGTCAGTGGCAAAGTACAATTCTGCGTTGTTCATAATTACCTCTCAGCTGAAGCTCTGTGGGGATACTATTACTGAGGAAAATTTGCTGGAAAAGACTTTCAACACATTTCATGCCTCTAACGTGCTCCTGTAGCAGGAGTATAGAGCACGAGGCTTCACTTAATACAACCAGCTGATATCTGTGCTCCTGGTAGCTGAACAGAACAATGAGCTCTTGATGAAAAACCATAATTCCCAACTTACTGGATTTGCACCATTCCCAGAAGTGAATGCTGCTTCCCTCGAAGTGAACACCACATCCTCTTGTGGCGATAATCATAAACGAGGACGTGGCCACAAGCGAGGTCGGTGGAACAGGAAAGGCAAAAACCATGGTGGTCAGTTTCACAACCAAGTTCTGTCACATCCCGGCCCGGGTCCACCACATCCTGGGCCCGTTCCACCACCGTAGCACGATATTGTCCGCTTTGGGCTTACCATTCCCTCATGAGCAACTTCCCAGTGGGTTACCCATCCTGGGAGTGCTCTGGCCTTCTTCTCTCTTAACTTCGGAGTTCCTACGGAACCCGAAGCCAATGAGCTCCCAAAATGCCTCATGCTAAGTAGGGATGGGAATATACATTTAAGGATCACTCCCATGGGCGATGTGGGATGTCACAATCCACCCCCTTTAGGGGCTCGACATACTCGTCGGCACACTTCCGACCAAGGATTGGCTCTGATACCAATTGTCACATCCCGGCCCGAGGTGGACCTCTTCCTGGGCCCGCTCCACCACCGTAGCACGATATTGTCCTCTTTGAGCCCCGACCACGCTCTCACGGTTTTGTTTTTGGGAACTCATGAGCAACTTCCCAGTAGGTCACCCATCCTGGGAGTGCTCTGGCCTCCTTCTCGCTTAACTTCGGAGTTCTTACGGAACTCGAAGCTAGTGAGCTCCCAAAAAGCCTCGTGCTAGGTAGGGATGGGAATATACATTTAAGGATCACTCATTTGGGCAATGTGGATGTCACAGGTTCCAAGGCATAATTCAGGCCTGAGCTTTAAAAATGTGAATCGCCATAAAGGCAAAGCTCACATGAACAATGCTCCCAGGAACTCTGAAGGAGCCTGCCATAGGTGTGGTGGCAATGGGCATTGGGCGCGTACTTGTCGTACCCCAAAACATCTGGTGGATCTGTATCAAGCCTCCCTCAAGGAGAAAGGTGTCGAGACTAATTTTCTCGACCAGGCTAAACCAATTGATATACCTGATCAAGTGTGTGACTTATCAGGACAGTTGAACACAACCCACCTAGATGTTTCAGACTTCATTGTGGAAAGGGAGAATGAAGTATACCGGTCTGACTAAATTGTTTATGTTTGATGTACTTTTATTATGCTAAACTTGTAGTTTAAAACTGGCATTTCAGATTCAATAAAAGTAGCATGTAAATTCTTGTTATAACTTGCTTTGAACTCTGATTTCCTTACTCAGAAAGCATGGATAAAAACTATGGTCATTCTCAAAACATGAGAAATGGTGGAGACATTTGTCTTGCAGACTGCGCAACTATGCATACAATACTTCGTGATCGAAAGTATTTATTAAGCTTAATGCTTACAAGAATAAGGGTAACAACAATATCAGGCAAATCAAATGTAATTGAAGGCTCAGGGAAAGCCCAGATTATGTTACCAAATGGAACAATATTGTCCATACAGAATGCATTGTATGCTACTCGATCTATTCGAAACTTGTTGAGTTTCAAAGACATAGGTTTAAATGGATACCACATTGAAACGAAAAGTGCAGAAAATGGGAGTATCTATGGATTACCTCCAATGATACCCAGAAGCGTATATTGGAGAAGTTACATGGTTTGTCGAGTGGATTGTATTATACATACATAAAGACAGTTGAATCACATACTGTCATGAACCATTAGTTCATTGATTCAAAAGTTTACATGCTTTGACATTACCGTTTGGGTCATCCAAGATCCACCATGATGCGTAGGATCATTACCAACTCTAATGGACATCCATTATTGAGCAGAGACATTACTATCACAAATGATAACTCTTGCAAAGCTTGTTCTCAAAGGAAGCTGGTAATCAGACCATCACAACTAAAGGTTGATGCTGAATCCCTATCATTTCTGCAAAGAATTCAAGGGGATATTTGTGGACCTATTCAACCATCTTGTGGACCATTTCGATATTTTATGGATTTGGTTGATGCATCTACCAGATGGTCACATGTTTGTCTCTTGTTTACTAGAAATGTAGCTCTTACAAGACTTCTTGCTCAGATAACTAAGTTACGAGCACTGTTCCCAGATTATCCCATTAAGTCAATCTAACTTGATAACGCTGGTGAATTTACGTCTCAAATTTTTGATGATTATTGCATGACATTGGGCATTGATGTTGAACACCCTGTTCCTCATGTCTATACTCAAAATGATTTGGCAGAAGCATTGATCAAACGGCTTCAGTTAATAGCTCGCACTCTGCGTATGAAAACCACATTGCCAGTTTCTGCATGGGGACATGCCATCCTACATGCTGCATCATTGGTTTGATTGAGACCTATAGCCAACCACCAATACTCCTCAATACAACTCGTGTTTGGACATCAGCCAAACATTTCACATTTACGAGTTTTTGGTTGTACTGTTTATGTGCCTATTACACCCCCCCGCAACGCATTAAAATGGGACCTCAGCATTAACTAGGAATTTATGTGGGTTTTGATTCACCATCTATCATTAGATATTTGGAACCTTTGACAGGTGATATGTTTACATCTCGTTTTGCTGATTGTCACTTTGATGAGGCAGTCTTCCTGTCGTTAGGGGAAGAAAAGACTGTTCCAGAAGAACGGAAAGAGCTGACATAGGTTGTTCCCACATTGTCTCATTTTGATCCTCGAAGCATTCAATGTGAAAATGAAGTAAAAAGAATCGTTCATCTTCAAAGCATTGTCAATCAAATGCCAGATGCATTTAATGATGCTATGAAAATGCAAAATCACATATACCAGCTGCAAATGCACCTGCAAGAATTGATGTCCATGTTGGACAAAATAAAGTGGCAGCGAATGATTCATCTGGTGCATGCCTGAAGCGTGGTAGACCCTCAGGTTCAAAAGATTCAACCCCTCGAAAGAGAAAGACAAAGGCACAGCTGAATCCAAATGAAATCATTCAAAAAGAGAGAATGAATGACAAATCCACAATTCATGATTCTGGACTTCCAGAAGAAGAAAATGTCCTTGATGAGACACATGTCCCTGAAGAGATAGAAGTACATGAAAGTAAAGAAATCTCCATAAATTATGCATGCACTAATGAATTGTGGGATCATAATGAAATAATTATAGACGATATGTTTGCATTTGCATTAGCCACTGAAATCATATTAAGTGATGATATTGAGCCCCGCTCTGTTGATGAATGTAAACAGAGACAAGATTAGCCTAAGTGGAAAGATGCAATCCAGGCATAATTAAATTCCTTGGAAAGGCGAAATGTTTTTGGACAAGTAGTCCAAACCCCGCCTAATGTAAATCCCGTGGGTTACAAATGAGTATTCACAAGGAAACGCAATGAGAAAAATGAGATTGCAAGATATAAAGCACGATTCGTTAATCAAGGTTTTTTGCAAAGACCTGGAATTGATTATGAGGAGACATACTTTCCTGTAATGGACGCAATTACGTTCCGTTACTTAATAAGTTTAGTGGTTTCAGAAAAACTTGACATGCGACTTATGGATGTCATCACTGCGTATCTATATGGAGAATTAGATACTGACATATATATGAAAGTCCTAAAAGGACTTAAGTTGCCTGAAACAAGTAACAAACCACGAGGTATGCTCTCGATCAAATTAAGGCGATCATTGTATGGGCTAAAACAATATGGATGAATGTGGTATAATCGTCTCAGTGAGTATTTGATCAAAGAAGGGTATATCAACAATGTCATTTGCCCTTGTGTGTTCGTTAAGAAATCCAACTCTGGAATTGCTATAGTGGCAATATATGTTGATGATATGAACCTAGTTGGAACGCCTGAAGAGTTCCATAAAACTGTTGAATATCTGAAAAGTGAATTTGAAATGAAAGACCTTGGAAATACAAAATTTTGTCTCGGCCTGCAAATCGAGCATTGTGGTAGTGGAATTTTGGTCCACCAATAAGCTTATATTGAAAAACTCCTGAAGCGATTTGGCATGGACAAAGTTTATCCACTCAGCACGCTAATGGTCGTTCGTTCTCTGGACATTAAGAAAGATCTATTCCGTCCAAAAGAAGATGATGAAATGGTCCATGGTCTAGAAGTACCATATCTCAGTGCAGTAGGTGCTAGGTGCTTTGTTGTATTTAGCACAATGTACTAGACCTGATATAGCTTTTTCAGTCAACTTGATAGCAAGGTATAGCTCTGCTCCAACAATTCGTCATTGGAAGGGTGTCAAAGATGTATTGCAATATCTTCGTGGGACAACAGACATGAGTCTCTTCTACTTAAAGAACTCCACAAATGACCAGGTCCTTGTTGGATATGCAGATGCTGGTTTCCTCTCTGATCCGCATAAAGTCCGCTCACAAACTGGATATGTGTTCAAGAATGGAGATACAACAATCTCATGATGCTCAACAAAGCAAACATTAGT
Organism: Malus sylvestris; assembly: GCF_916048215.2. Taxonomy (NCBI): domain Eukaryota; kingdom Viridiplantae; phylum Streptophyta; class Magnoliopsida; order Rosales; family Rosaceae; genus Malus; species Malus sylvestris. Next base: position 10,704,377 of record NC_062261.1, on the reverse strand, counting down.
TGCTACATCTTCAAATAATTTAGAAATACTTGCTTGACATGAAGCAAGTCGTGAATGTTCTTGGTTAAGATCAATGATCCATCATATCAGGAATTCATGTGGTCTAACTTTAAAGATAGACACTCCAACTGTCATTCATGAAGATAATGCAGCCTGTGTTGCCCAAATGAAGGAAAGATTCATCAAGGGCAATAAAACTAAACACATATCTCCAAAGTTTTTCAATGCACATGAGCTCCAGAAGGTTAAAGTTATTGAAGTCAGACACATCCGTTCTAATGAAAATCTGGCAGACTTGTTCACCAAGTCTCTACCAAAATGCACGTTTCAAAAGTTAGTGCAAAGTATCGGATTACGTCGACTTACCAAACAGCTAAATTTGGAGAATGCGGAATCAGGGGGAGATACATATCAGGGGAAGCATCCATGATACATGCGTTGTACTATTTTTCCTTCGATTATGATTTTTCCCACTAGGTTTTTCCTATCAAGGTTTTAACGAGGCAATATAAGCATATTTAACACTATGCCAACAATCCAGGAAAAGTTGTACTCTTTTTCCTTCGCTATGGTTTTTTCCCACTGGGTTTTTCCAAGCAAGGTTTTAACAAGACAACTGATGTTGATATATGGGCATCCAAGGAGGAGTGTTGAAATTGACTTTGGATGCAGGAGATCATACTTTTAAAAAGGTATGCTGTAAATTTTCAAAGTGTAAGAAGATATTCATATGGAGTTGCTCTATAAATAGAGCACTCATACTGCAATCGATGTACATACAGAGAGAATATACAGAAAGAAAGAAAGCTCAATAATATCATATATTCCTCCCTCTTTTATTTGTCATCCCCTAGTGCTATAATTTCAGTGTGACATTTTACACCTGCTTCGTTCTATTCACTGAAAAGGTTATCCGTCTAACTTTGACATATTTGTAACATGATTTGATATAAACGTACATTTGGATGAAACGATTTAAAAGAAGGGAACTTTAACGAAAAACACCCGGTACTGTTCACTTTAACGAAAAACCACATTTTTACACTAAAAAGTCAATACTGGTACTATTTCACTTTACCCTTTATTTTGTCCTTATCATTAAAACTCAAAGTTTTCAAGTCTTTTTCATTAGTTTTCCTTTAAAAGAAAGGGTGTGGATTTTATAATAAAGTAAGAAAAATGCATAAAAAGTTAACTATAAAAACAGAAAGTACAACTGTGTTAGGACAACATTTACAAATTATCTCGTAAACAAGTAACAATCTAAGATTTATAATCCGTTATTTTTAGTTAGAATAAAAGTTTGTCATGCATGTGAACGTCGAGCAAGATACATTCTCACAACTTAAGATCTATGATCCGTTATTCATAGTAAAATCAAACAATTTAACTAGGTAATCCAACTCTCAAGATTTTTCTTCTATCAAATCCCAAATACGTAGATTTGGAAATCTACGGTTCTATATGAACACTCATAGGAGTCTGCTGGAGCGCTATATAATGGGAGGATGTTGGTTTCTAACTTCTTATCCCCAAAAATAAGGCAGCAGGTGAAGAAAAGAGACAACAAATACACAATGTATATCTCTCTCTAATCCAGTTAGTTGAAACACTTATTTTGTTGCATTACTATTCTTTGTTTTGGTTTGTTTTTTGTTGGTTCGAGGTGCCTCTGATTTTATTGATATAGCGATCTTTTAGAAGTGATTTTAGATAACCAAAACCGATTTTCATAATATTTAAGAGGAAAAGTTAAAATGCTTCTGGGTTAGAAAAGCATCCGGTCATGCTTTATAAGAAAAACACTTGCCAGATGTTTCTTTCAAGAAATATTTCAAGTTCTTTTCGATTTTTTATTAAATTTTTCAATGTATTACGATGGAAGTTCTTCAAAGTTTGTTTTTCAAAGTAACATTTCTAAACGAGCCCGATATTAGTAAGCCATGATCAAATTACATGCCCTATATTGTTTCATGATTATTGTTAATAAAATTGTTCTCATACCGTCGAGATTTTATAAAAATGAAAACAAAACCATACATGAAATGAAGGCAATACAGTTTTACCGGGAGAATCAAAGAGACGCTATTTAAATTTGAGTGGAGTTGCCTGGCGTTTCGCCTTGTGTCGAGACCTCGTCAAACATCAAGCTCTGAACTGAATCGAAACCTTAAAAAAAGAAAACAAGATTTACTAATTTTCTTCTGTCTGTCTTCCAAACATGTCTGCCTCGCTGTCTCTCCGCCATTTTCTAAGAACTCTCAAATCCCAACTAGGATTCAGGATATTTATATCCATCCTTTTCCCTCTCCCCCAAAACCCCATTTTTGTTTTTTTTTCCGCCCCCCAAACACTGTGTTCACCAGAGGACAGAGGTAATGAAATCAATAATAATTCTATTAATTCCATTTTGTTTTTCTGTCTTTTTTATTAAAATGGCGACCCAAGCCAACAAGGTTGTCTGCTTTGCAAAGAGGTTGTTTCCACGACTTGAACTCGTAACATTTCGGTCACAAAAAAACAATATTTTCGTTGCATCAATGCTCGGCCTCTTTCTGTCTTTATTACTGCACAATTTTATTTGAATTAATTTTAAGAAAAACTAATAAAAAATGTTTGAAAACTTCGAGTTTTAATAAAAAAGATAAAAAGGTGTTGTAAGTGAACAGTACCGATAATGTTTCGTTAAAACTCCTTTAATTTTATCTTTAGTTGTATTTTCAAATTTTAGTTTAGGCTGCATTGTGGTTGTGATTTTGTGAGTGGGAATGTAAATGCAAGCATTTTGTTCAATTGGATTTCCCCTTTAAGTTTTCTCATTTTTGTTACTGCTAAAATTTACTTGGAAGTAATTTGCTTTTCTAGTTGGGAAATTGCCAAAACGATCATTTTTTCAAATTCCAATTGCAAAATAATCAGTTTTTCAGTATGTCATTATTATTTGGTCACTATGTCGTGGATATCTTATTTTACAATTGGGGTTTAATTTCTGATCATTTTAGACGATTTTCCTCTTCGGTTTGGTTTTTTTATTTTTATTTATTTTATTTTATTTTATTTTTAAGCTGCATTTGGTTACAAGTGGGACTGTAATTGCAGGCATTTGGGCAGGGTTTTGCTTCTGGGTCTGCATCTGTGAATTGTGATACGATTGCTTGATTCTTCTTCCGCCCTTCAGCTACTACTTTCGCAATGTTTTCGGACAATTAAACACCGTTTTCCTCACAAGTAACACCATGTCTGGACCTCTACCAGGTGATATTTCATTTATAATCAACGTATTTTCACATCTTGATAACTGTATGCTTCAAACGTGAGGACTTGTCTTGAATTTGTAATGCGCGTTGCCACTTTAAAGGGACCTTAGGATGTTGGAATGAACAAAAATCCTTGGAATTTAATGCATTGATAGGTAGACTTATAAATCTTTGCATATTAGGATGCCTCGCGTTTGATGCGCATAGATATGAATCTCTTATGTTGTGTAATTTTCAGTATCTGATGCTGAAATCTCTGAGGAAGATAGAAAGACTAAAGTCGGGTTGTTGAAGAAGAAGGCAATGAATGCCTCTGTTAGGTTCAGAAATTCTTTTTCAACAAGGGGTAGAACAAGCAGTAGTAAAGTCTTGTCTATCGACATTGAGGATGTGCATGACTTAGAGGAGATACAGGCTGTTGACTCGCTGCGGCAGGCTCTTATATTGGAGGAGCTTCTTCCTTTCAAGCACGATGATTATCATAAGATGCTCAGGTTTCTTCCTCTTCTTGTTCCACTAGAAGTTTTTGTCTTCGATGGTTTTTATGATAGATACTTCATTCTTATTCAATCTAACTTAACCATTGGAAGACAGATTCTTGAAGGCCAGGAAATTTGATGTCGACAAAACCAAGAAAATGTGGTCTGACATGCTCGAGTGGAGGAAGGCATTCGGTGCTGACACAATCATGGAGGTATTCTCTGTAGAAATAGGTGCTTAGGCTTTTGAAGTTTGCTAATTATTTCATTTTACTTCTTTCCGTTCGATTTTTATGTTTGTTTTCTTTTAGTAAAGAGCAGAATTTCTTTTGTTTATATTTGTCCATCAATCTAGTTACTCATGTATCTATCTTTTCTTCTAGGACTTTTACTTCAAGGAACTCGATGAAGTCTTGCAATACTACCCCCAAGGACATCATGGCATAGACAAGGAAGGACAACCTGTGTACATCGAGAGAATAGGCCTCATAGATGCGACCAAGCTGATGCAAGCCACAACTATGGACCGCTATCTCAAGTACCATGTGCAGGAGTTTGAAAGGACATTTGCGGTTAAGTTTCCAGCTTGTTCAATTGCAGCAAAGAAGAACATTGATCAAAGTACAACTATCCTCGATGTGCAAGGAGTGGTATGTGATAACCATAACCTCTACTTTTACTCAGCAAATGATTTGAAAAACAAAAAACTAGAATCGCCAATGGAAAAACAAGGGAAAAGCTGGTATAATGTTTATAATTGTTGCTAAGATGTGCTAAGATTTCAACTATAAGGGATGTTACTTCAATGAATCTTGAGAGGCATACGTGTTTTACGCAGTTTGCATATGATGGTGCAAGAAAAGCCTTTTTTCCTTCTAAATTTGCTTGAAGTTATATGCAAGTTAAATAATTTTTTTTAAAACATACTGTAATGCCTCAGGGATTTAAGAATTTCAACAAAGCTGCCAGGGAACTTATTACTCGCCTTCAGAAGATTGACGGTGACAATTATCCTGAGGTACTGCCTTAACATCTTTTGGTCTATAAATTTCGGGAACTTCAGAACATATTTTGTCGATGGCAGAATTATGATGCCACATAAATTGTTGTTTTTACCGCAGACCTTGAATCGCATGTTTATCATCAACGCTGGTTCTGGCTTTAGAATGTTGTGGAACAGCGTGAAGTCGTTCCTTGACCCGAAGACTACAGCAAAGATTAATGTGAGTATATACATTATGATGCTAAAAAGTGCTTGTTTTCGTCAGGGCTACATTAATCGGGGAAAACTATCATCCTCCAGGTCCTTGGCAACAAGTATCAGAGCAAGTTGCTTGAAATAATTGATGCTAGGTAAGTCTGTTCAAAACGAGGCAGACTTTTTAGGATCTTCACTACCATATAAGCTGCTCCATCAGTTCGTTTATTTTGATGTACATATTCTGGCTTGACTTTGCTCCAGCGAATTGCCCAAGTTTTTAGGAGGTACATGTACTTGTTCTGATCAAGGAGGCTGTATGCGTTCGGACAAGGGACCCTGGAAACAACCTGAGATCGTGAAGGTAGATAAAGACCGTTCTGTATCTTTTTTTTTTTTTTCCCCCTTTATGCATCATTACTACTATGCATTATTTTAACTTCTAATTTAATTAGAATTCATAAGTATCGATTTATGTACTTGCAGATGGTTCAAAACGGCATTCATAAATGTTCAAGAAAACCTGGAGTTCAAGTAGGTCTTACTTGAACATATCTTCTGCTTTTCTTTTTCCTTATAAACCTGCCCCTAGTTGACAAGTTTTTTTGGATTGTCACATTTCGGACATTAGATCATCTCAAAATTCTCAGTCGCATGATTTTTGAAAATATTCTGGTTCGTAAATGTCATCTATACCTTGATCATATAATCTTCCTAGGGACTCGGTGCAGCTCTAAACATCGGCCGTTCCACTCCTAAACTTAATCATGCACTTTCTCGCTTCCATGAAGAAGTAAGTGCAAAAAGCTTCCAAGTTCAATTTAATTTTCAACCGAGCAATTGTCTCGTACACTGAGAGCTTTCCTTTTTTCATGTATATGTTTCTAAGCATAGACACACATATACTTGTTATCTGCGTATCTTGTAGCTGAAGTTTCCCTCCTCTCTTGTCGCGACAGTTCTAACTTCCTCTGTGAAATAATTTTCGCAGGTATCCCTAGCCAAAACTCGCGAAGCGTCTTTCAGGCGCGAGGACAGTGTCTCGATGGTTGGTAAATCCGTGGATTCAAGTTGGCCAATGGCGAAGGGGAATGTTAAATTTGCCCTCTCAAACGCTAAATCATCTAAGAATTTAGGTGACCTTGTATATTGTGTTTCCTTTCCTTTTCTAGCTCTAAGATATTCCGTAGGGTCTGAGTTTCCTTTACTTGCAGCAGGAGATTGTTTCACCAGGAACAATGCTTGCAAACTTCCTGAAGGGTTCGGCTCTCAGATTATGGCTGCTATTCTGACGTTTCTTATGGGCATTGTCGCCATGGTCAGACTAACACGTAGCATGCCGAAGAGGCTCACTGACTCCACCTTCTACTCCAGCACTGTCTGCGACGGTGACACAATGGTCAAAGGCCAGGGCTCTTCACACGCTGCCATCTCCGGCTCAGATCTCATGACTGTCATGAAACGCATGGCTGAGTTGGAAGAGAGAATGACTGTTTTGAACATGAAACCAGCCACCGTGCCAGCTCAGAAGGAGGAAATGCTGAATACTGCTCTAGGCCGGGTTGGTGCCTTGGAGAAAGAGCTTATGGCAACAAAGCAGGTAGGGTTTCTGTAAGTTCCTCTATAAATCATGAAACATAATCCAATAGGAAAGTAAAAATCTGTCATTTGCATCAATCACTAGCAGGGTACTATTAACGTTAGATGTGTATGATCTTCATTTGAATTGGCTTCTTGTTTAGGCTCTCGAGGAGTCGCTTACCCGGCAAGAGGAACTCTTGGGCTCTCTTGACAAAAAGAAGAAGAGGAAGAAGAAAATGGTGAGCAACCGAGACGAAAACATCACTTATTCGGCTTTTAGGTGGAGTTTGTGACATTTCTAATATGTTTTGGGTTGTAATGCAGTTCAATATCTGGTGAAGAATGTTAGACACAGAAGAAGATATGTTTTGGCTATCAAAACCCCCCACCCAAATGCGCCCCTGTACTCTACTTACTGTTCCATCAAACTCTTACCACTTACATTATGAATGCACAAAGTTTTGGCCATGTGCATAGTTTGCAAGTTTATCACTTTTAACTATTATAATTTATGTAAATATCTTTATTTTTTCAATATAAGTTTTCGATAGGCAATAAATATTGGTCTAGCGATACTCAGTCTCTATTTTGTTAAAGGAATCATGCATTCAAATCTCATGGACGGACAATAGTTGTTGGAAAAACTATTTAGGGATTGGTACAAACCCAACTGGATTTTGGAGCATGCATGATCTGATCATGTTGTAGATAACCTAATTTTAACGGACATTCAGTCTCTATTTTTGCTGGAGTCGGTTTTGAGTTCCAATCTTGTCGGCGATAGTTGTTGATGTAAGTATTAATTGTTTGGTACAAACCCAGCTGGGTTTGTTTGGGTGCATTACGCATGATATGACATCATGATGTAGACAAAGACTTTGTGATTTGCTTGTTGGGAAGCAAGTGAGAGTTGAGCTACTTCTCTTTAGATTATTAGATCTAGATGGATAACAAAATAGGGTTTGCTCATGCGGGTCCCACCAAGCAAGATAAGCAAAACTCAGCAAAGGAACCGGCCTGGCAGCTACCGCATCTCCACGTGGCTGCGCCGGTTGCTTGAGAGGTGGGGGAGGGCGGCGGAGGAAGTGTGCGTTTAGAGAATGTTTCTTTGAAAGATTCGCACGAGAGAGAGATTACTGAATTGTAGGGAAAGCAAAGACAACACTCTTCACAATCTTTACCATTTCTTCAAGTTGGACTGCTTCCCTTTAGTTTTAGGCTTTTAGCCATTTGGTTTGGCTTAAGCCAAGTCCACCAAAAGCAAAAGGGTTTAATAGAGTAACATTACACGTAACTATCTATTTGTACAACATCTCTCTAATAGGTTGGGACAGCCAACATATGTAAGTTTTATCTTCATTAAAAAGATGATACAAATGATAATACAAACATGTGGTAAGAGTAGCATTTTTTACCTTAATATTCCCTACACATATAATTATACATCAAATATTACAATATTAATACATTATATTCTTTTTTATTTACATGTAAATCATGAATCAATAAGATAATAAGAGCACGGTATGATCAATATCACAAAATTCTTGCGATCGTTATTAGCATTGATTTCTAAAATCAAATGGGTTAAATATGTTTCCTTAGAGGTCAGATTACACAAAGCATTCATGTATTATGTTAATGTTCCTTTTGTGGTGCATAACTCTTAATAATACCATTGTAGTTAAGTATATGTTACCCCAGTGGCAAAGTCATATAAGAGTAAGGAGGGGCGGTCACATGTGGTCCTATATGCTAGTAAATAGGGTGTTGGATTTTTATCCATGAGTCTGGTTTGAAACTCCATCTTCCTCTAAATTTTTATAATAATTTCGAACTCTCCCACTCCCATTAATAATAGTAAAATAAAAAATTTAAGATATGACCAAACTTATGGAACTTAGCATTATAAAATGTACCGATGAGTACGAAGTAATAGGTCTCCTAAAATTACACGTTAGAAATACTTAAAAACATCAACTACCAATTGTTTAGCATTATCTAAGAGCATATACATCCTTATTTCCAAATATGTCAAAGGAGATGAGATGGGTTCGTAATTGAAGAAGAATGGCGGAGATGACTAGCATTTCTTTATCTTGTCAAATTGGACAACAATTTTGTTAGTGGTAAGTTTCGTCAATGAGTAACACAACTTCTACCTTCAAATTGAACACAGTTTTTTCATTACATTTCTTCTTACTATGAAAAATCTCATATTAAACTTCATCAAATAACGAGTTTGATATCTAATTATTACAACTAGTGTATTTTGTAGCTCCTTAACTCAAGTCATCCACCCCTCAAGTATAAAAATATGAATGAGGATCCTCAACGGATACTCAAATCGTATCCGTTCATCGTACATCGTGCGGCTAGAAATCATTTTAAATATTTTTATTTAAAATTAAACATGAATAGTATTTGACGAAAACTGACCGTACGATATATGATGAATAAACACGATTTGATGCTCCTCGGATCCTCACAAAGAGGATTTGGAGAAGATCCTCATTCTAAAAATATCATTGAATCAAAGTATAAAAATAAAACATTTACCATATGCAAAAATAGATAAGTACAATGAATTCTTGTGCCGTTCATGGTATAAATTTCCAATTAAATAGGGTTGAAAAAAGGTACATTTGCAAATTACAAAAAGGGTAAATTATACTTTACCTCCACAGGTTTGGAATCAATTTCAATTCCTTACAACATCTTTAAAACATTTCAATTTCATACATTTACTTATCATTTTATTTCAATTTCATACATCTGTTAGAAAATCTGTTAAGCAAACCGTTAACTGATGATGTGACAAATATGGAATCCATATTTGTGCTGACGTGACTGTTACATTTGTGCCACGTGGTAAAAAAATAATATTTATTTTAATTTAATAGGTAAAATATTATTATATTTTAAATGAATAAAAAAATTAATTTTTTGTCACGTGACACAAATGTGGCTGCCACGTCAGCATAAATGTGGATTACATATTTGCCACGTCATCAGTTAACAGTTTACTTAACAGATTTTCTAACGGATGTAGGAAATTGAAATAAAATGATAAGTAAATGTATGAAATTAAAATGTTTTAAAGATGCGTAAGGGATTGAAATTAATCCAAAACCTGAGGGGGTAAAACGTAATTTACCATTACAAAAACGAGTGAAGTGTGAGATGAACTGATAAGCCAGCCGAGCTGAACCGGAGCCGTCAACCGACGGCGTGATCGTAAACTCGAGAGCATGATTTTTTAGTGTTTGATTGATTGTGCATGAAGCAACAAAAACGAGGACCGAAAGAAAGCGTTGATCTTTTAAGCTGTCGTTTTTGTGATATTATACATATACACCCACCCATTTTTGCCGTGTTGGTGTCATGGGTTTGGCTCCTTCTCCTCTCTCTCTCTCCCCCAATTCCCCCAAACCCCCCAAAACCCAAAACTAATTTGCATTTAACATTAACCCCCCCTCTCTCTCTCTCTCCTCCCTCTCTCCTCCCTCTCTCTAAGATCTCTCTCACTGATCACGACGAAATAACGAATCGTAACTCGTGATGATCTGATACCACTGTGAGCTTTTGAGCCATTTATATAAATATATATGTATTTATATATAGATAAGGGAAGATCTATTTACAAGCCAGTTACTTGTCCCCACGACCTTTGAGGATCTCTCTCTTCTCCTGTTAATGTTGCTCGCCAATTATTGAGGTTTGTTCTTCTTTCTCTTCTGGGTTTTTTTTTTTTTTTTTTTTTTTTTTTTTTGCTGTTGAATTTTGTATAAAGTTTTAGAATTTAGCTATGAATTCGTGAATTGGGTATTGGGAAAGTGAACTTGGGAGCCTTCATGTTGGTAAAAAGTAAAACTTTGGTTTCTCAGCTAGTGTTTTGATGTGATCGATATTCTACTTTAAACTAATTTAAATTCGGGGGAGGGAGTTCGAACTCGGGGAATAAGTGTGCTTCTCAGTTTCAGTTTTGAGTTTGGTTTCTTGGGTAGTTTTTTAGGGTGTGTGGAAGTTGGAGAATTTGTGGTGTGAATGGGATTGGAAAATTGCTGGGTTGAAAAGTAAAAGAAAAAGATGAAAAAATTAGGAGTTGAAAGTATAAAAGGAAGCCAAAAGTAGAAGTGAATTGTATGTAATTAAAAGTAGGAAAAAGTAGCAAGAATATTATCATAAACAGGGAATTGTAAGAAGTAATTATGTTTTATGTTATGAGGGGTTTTGAGTGATTTGGATCATTTTACAGTGGTTTGCAGGAAAATGGCAACTTTAGTTGAGCCTCCGAACGGAATTAGGCAACGGGGGAAGCATTATTACTCAATGTGGCAGACATTGTTTGAGGTTGACATCAAGTACGTACCAATCAAACCCATAGGGAGAGGGGCATATGGTGTAGTGTGCTCGTCAATCAATAGGGAAACGAATGAGAAAGTTGCAATCAAGAAGATCAATAATGTGTTTGAGAACCGCATTGATGCGTTGAGGACTCTGAGGGAGTTGAAGCTTCTTAAACATATCCGGCACGAGAATGTGATTGCTCTGAAGGATGTTATGATGCCTATCCACAGGACAAGCTTCAAGGACGTGTATTTCGTTTATGAGCTCATGGATACGGATCTTCATCAAATTATAAAGTCCTCACAACCACTTTCCAGTGACCATTGCAAATACTTTCTGTTTCAGGTACAGGCTTTCTCTTAACTTGTGTTATTTTATCTCATTAATTCTTTAAGTAGTCATCCTAATTGGTTGATGCTAATTTTGAGCTGAATTAGTTCATGGAAATGTAAACGATTCTGGAAAAGATTTAGGAACTGAATGAATAGAAAGCATGTTACCAAAGCACATTTTGACCAAGTATGAGGAGATGTTTCAGCTTCTTGCATTTTCTTATGTAGAACTTAACACTCCGGGGTTTCTATGCATTTTAAAGCTTCTAAAAGTTTGATTTGTTACCAAGCTTCAGTTAATTTGTGAGTTCTATTCTTCTTATAGTTATTCTGCTTGTGACTAATCTGATTCTGCATTGTAGTTACTTCGAGGGCTCAAGTATCTTCATTCAGCAAACATCCTTCACCGGGACTTGAAGCCTGGGAACCTGCTCATCAATGCTAACTGCGACTTGAAAATATGTGACTTTGGGTTGGCTCGAACCAGCGGAGGTAGTGGCCAGTTCATGACAGAGTATGTTGTCACTCGCTGGTATCGTGCACCGGAGCTGCTATTGTGCTGTGACAATTATGGAACATCCATTGACGTCTGGTCCGTAGGATGCATCTTTGCTGAAATTCTTGGCCGGAAGCCAATCTTCCCTGGAACTGAATGCCTCAACCAACTAAAACTAATTATCAATGTTCTTGGTAGCCAGCAGGAACCTGACCTTGCATTCATTGACAACCCAAAAGCCAGGAAGTACATCAAATCATTGCCCTATTCTAGAGGGACACATTTGTCCCGTTTATACCCTCAAGCTGATCCTTTAGCTATAGACTTGTTGCAAAGGATGCTTGTGTTTGATCCAACTAAGAGAATCTCCGTCACAGAAGCACTCCAACACCCTTACATGTCAGGGCTATACGATCCGAGATCCAATCCTCTTGCCCAGGTTCCCATCAGTCTCGACATAGATGAGAATATGGAGGAACCAATGATTAGGGAGATGATGTGGAACGAGATGCTTCACTACCATCCAGAAGCTGCTCAGATGCTTCACTATTATCCAGAAGCGTCTTTTGTGCATGCCTAGGTAAACTTTCAAAAGGCTTTCCTGTTTCTTTGTGCAATGTGTTTATTAATTATAGAAAACCTTGCATTAGAGAAACGTATTGTTGGTCTATCGTGTAACTCTGTGTATTTTTACGCTTGTTATTTGTAGTCTACGGCTATGAATCTGTATTACGGATAATGCATGTAAGACATTCCTGATTATAACCAAGGGAATTGAATAAAGACGCATCCATTTTTATTCCATTCTTCTCTTCTGTTTTCATTCTCTCTTTAGGTTTCTTTACTCAAAGGCGACCCTTGCTCAAAGCTTAGTGTATATGCAGAAGCATATGCTGGTTTACCAGAAGGCGAAAGGAATAATCGTTCCTAGAATTTCACTATATGATTTGTGTCATTTGCTTTGTACTTCTGTGGTAGGCACTAATCGGAGACTACGACTGCCCTAGAGCTATGAAAACTTGACAGAGATGTCGAGAAAGAGGAGAAATGAGGGATGAAGAACGGTGGAGTAACAGTGGTGGGAGGGAGGTCGAAGATGTCTATGAAATGCTACATAAAATGAAAAGGAAGAACTAAAACAAACTTTTAAGTTATAATTTCGAATTTCTATTTTAATCATCGTCCTTTGTTTATCCCTCATTTGTACCTCCACCCTTCTTCGTCCCTCTTTTCCTCCATGTAGTTTCTCTATCGCGAACAAAAATTGAAAACTAAAAACTATTAACGGAAACGTTATTCCTTAGAGAAGAAAACCATTATGGATGGATAGCAGAGTGGTTAAATAGCCCCTCGTTTTTGTTTAGAAATTGGTTGGTCAATGTCTACCGGAATTGAATATAAAGTTGTCTGAAAACTATTTCGTTTTTACTATTTTGTTAACAATAAAGAGGAAATATAAGAGAGAAACGATGGACGGCCAGAGGTGGAGGATAAGTGGTGGGAATGAAGTGGATATAGAAGAATACACAAAATAAAAACAAAAAACTATGTCTATTATATTTTCTCTTGTTTTTATTTCCTATATTCTTCTCCTTTATTCCTTGAACCTTCACTCACCATTCTTCATTTCTATATGCATTCTCTCTTATGTAGTGCTATCCACACTCTTTTTTACTTTTTACACTCGTTTTAATTTCCGGTCATCGAATTGGATGAATTGAAGAAAATAAAAAAAACAAAAATTAACAATGAGTATTTAAGAAGTAAAAATATAGCATCACCCTATTTCTAAAGCTGCTGCATGGATATGCTGCCTTTTTAAATTTATTTTGGCAAACAAACTAGGGAAACATCCACCATATATATTTATATCCTACTATATACACACAAAAAAAATTAAAAACATGACACTCAAAAGTGCACTTGAAAGGAAAAAGAGCACACAAGTTGAGACCCAAGGAAAGAGACCTCCACAGAAGAAGTTGATGAGCATGGATATTTATGTCTGCCAACTTTTCTTCTCAACCCCTAACTTCCCACCACTCACTGACCTCTGCTCTGCCCACCGCTTGCCTGCCTGGTTTCCTCCCCCTTCTTTTTTCAATGACACTAGGGGCCAGGCCCTCCAAGGCAACTTGCAATACCATATCCTTTTTTCATAGAAAACTTTAATGAAAAAATTTCGGTATTGTTCATTTTAACGAAAAATAAGGTCCAAAAAAGACTTCAAATATGCCCTGAGTTGCTTATGATTTCATTGGCTTTTAGATTCGGTAGCGATTTTGGTACTGTCAGTTTAGCTTCTCACACTATAAATGATTTGTTTTATGCATGAGTCTTTCAAAAGTATGATTTTTCATGTACTTTTTGCTATCTCATGCTTTTAGCATAATATTTATAATGTTAGCATGAAAATTGATATTAAAATATGAGATGTCAGAGATTCTATAGAGAGTCTCATTTTGAAAGTCTCCTTGGCATTTCACTTGTTTCAGAATTTTTCTATACAGAAAAGAACAGTGCCATGCACGCTAAATTTATAGGAATATTTGTGCTCAACGCTCTAAATTTTGGTGTATACTCAACATACACTTAATCATTTGTCGCGTGTCCTTTCAATTAACCTTGATTAATTTTTTTCAAAATTGAAAAAGTAACATTTATTGTGAACATTAACTAGAGTTAGGTGAAAAGATACATGACAACTGATTAAGTGTATAGTGAGCATACAACATAGTTATGGCATTGAGCAAAAATGCCACCCTAAATTTATGGGACAATTTTTTCTCACTATCATAGTGTATGCTCACCATACACTTAATCATCTGTCACGTGTCATTTCACTTACTTTAGTTACTTTCACATTAATTTTTTTTTTAATTTTGAAAAAAAAAATTAATCAAGGCCAAATAAAAGGACACGTGGTAGATTATTAACTGTAAAATAAGCATACACCATAGTTTATAATGGAGGAGAAAAATGCCCCCTTTAAATTTGTAGTGTGAAAGTCAACAGGCTGGTTTGGTATTGCTGTACTTTGAAAAAAAAAACTGCTTCTGCTATGTTGTGAGAATAAACTCATTTTTGCTGCTTCGGATTTTTAGCTTTTTTTACTCAAAACTATGAAAATAAATTATTTTTAAATATTTAACAAACATCTTTTTTAGCTCTGCTTTTTTTTATACGCATTTTTATAAAAAAAACACTAGTACTTACTATTGCCTTTTGTTCAGTGTTGAATATGAAAAGTGTGCTTGGGGAAAAGTAACTGGAGCTGGCATCTTTAAATGAAAGATTACCTAAATCTTAAGCACATGGCATACAAAAAGTGGAATATCCTCTCTCTCTCTCTCTCTCTCTCTTCCTCCCCACCATATATATATATATATATATATATGTATGTATGTATGTATGTATGTATGTATGTGAGCGTATAACAAGTTAAATGGGGTAGACCTCAATTACCAATAAAAGTTGAGGAAGGGTCCAATAAATCATATGTGTTTTCCAAATTCAAAAGTTCAAAGTCCTAAGGAGATTATTGTTTATAGAACAAACAAAATTGGTCACCTAAAATCTTAAATATCTAAAACATGCAATTCATGCTCAAATAAAATTACAAACATCAAACATGAGAATTGACTGAAAACCAAAACCATCAAGATTTTAATTAGAAGCTTCTAGTGCCCTCGAGCACGGCATATTCAAAAGTAATTTGAGCATTCCTCGAGGGCACGAGAACAGCTTGACAAGGACTCGAGTGGCTATATTTTTTTTGACTTTTTCTTTTTATGAAACGCATCTCCATCGCTGGGCAGCCAATGACCACTGGTTTTGGGGCCTAACCTGTGAAAGACGTTACCCTTCGTATTATTGATTAATTGGATGGGGAAAAAGATTCTCGTCGGATCCTTTTTTTGAGGATTTAAAGATTTTGTAATTGTGATCGTTCATCGTATATTATATGGTTAGAAATTATTTTAAAATTAAATATAAATAGTATTTAACAAAAACTGATCGCACATTATACGATGAACAATCACGATCACGGAATCTCTAGAAAAAAAAGATCCGACAATGATCATTTTCCATTGTAAGGGACCATCTCTCAGAATTCTGACCACATGCGCATGCCCATGTACTGTTGGTGTTGGGATTCAACAAGAACAGCAAGTCAGAACTATGTTAGCACAAGACTCTTGTGCGACTTTTGGTTGGTGTAACCTAATTTTGCAACACTTGTCCACTATATGATGGATTCTTGAGGGAAAAAAATATCATCTTATGTTAAAAACATAAAAACATGTTCATTTTTTATTTTTAATATCAAATTTAAAGATGAGTGATCATGCATTTTTTAATCATTTGGTAATCACAATTCGTCTATTTTTATTATGCAAAGATTTACGATTCATAGCTGCTTCAAGGAAATGCTTACATGTTATAACTTATATTGTTACATAATAATTTAGGCTTAATTGTAACAATAATCCATAATTATAGCATTGGTTAAAGAAAGTATTTCTCAAGTTATATATCAATATATAATTCAGGGATGATTGTTACATAATCTTAAGATGAGATGAGAGACACAGTTTCTCTTAATACGTTTCAGTTTACAAGTTTATCCTAACCATTTCATACTGAATGTGTGGTACAAAAATCGGTGGAAAATATTGACTCTTTGGAGAATACATATCCGATATGCAACTGTGAACTTTTCAAATACTGAGGACTTGGCCATTAAGAGTCACATTCTATGTTATTGCTTTTTCCTCATAATTATATTATATGAGACAATCAGACATGTTCTTAAATTGTTTTTGGTAGTTTATATATTTTAGGTGGGCATTGCTGGCCTATATATTCAACCCTCCACCACTCTTCAAAACCTCCTCTCCATTATCTTTCCTGCCTACCCCAAGAATTTGATCTCTTTCTCTCTCTTCTCTCTCCTCTCCTGGTTCTGAACGCCTTGTGTCTGCTTCAAATTTCATAACCTCTCTCCCGGTTCTGAAAACCTTGTTTCTGCTTCAAAGTTCATAACATTTGTTCTTCTTCTTTGTCTCCAATGCTTAATATACAAACCTACAGATTTAATCATGTTTCCGGTACTCAGTGAAATCCTGCTCTCTGGGTGTATGATAAACTCCACCCTCCTTCGCAGAACCCACCTTGTCCAATCCTTCTCTGTTGTTTTCCTCTACTGGTTTTACAACATTTTATAAACAATTTTTACTTTTTTCTTAATTATTTTTTAAATCTAGCATCTGCGTTCTTCAAATAATAACTCTTTAACTTTCTTGGGTAAGAGAAAAGTTTAGATTTTTTTGGTTTTTTATAAGCATATAAGTATTTCACACATGGCTTCTTCAAGTGGGGTTTCTTCAGAGTCAAGCAAGCTCCAAAACTCAGGATCTGATGAAGATCTTAACCAAGTCATGGACCAGAGAAAGCGCAAAAGAATGCTGTCCAACCGGGAATCGGCACGTCGATCCCGGATGCGAAAACAGGAGCATCTGACTGATCTGACGGCTCAGATTGGTCTCCTGACAAGGGATAACAACCAGATCATCACATCCATGAACGTGACCAACCAGCTTTACATGAAGCTCGAGGCAGAAAACTCAGTCCTCAGAGCTCAGATGGATGAGCTCACAAACAGATTGCAGTCTCTCAATGATATTATGGATTGTATTAATTCAAGCAAATGGATCTATGAGGAAGAAGATAATCATAATATTATTGGTGGAGGTGATGGGTTTCTGAACCCATGGGGTACTGGCTTTTTGAATAATCAACCAATCATGGCCTCTGCAGACATGTTTATGTGCTAAACTCAGTCGGGTTAATCATGGATTAAGTGAGAGATTAGTGAAATTAATTGAGGTGTAAGTTTTAACTACTTAGAACATCCATGGCTTTTGTAAATTTGTTCGTACAATGATTGATGGGTAGGTCATGGGTTGTTGTTTTACTGTTGAACATGTAAGGATGTGTAAGCGATACTTCCGTTTTCCTTTTGGCTTCTGTGTTTGTTGCCAATTTATTTAATAAAATACTTCTTGTTTGTATACATTTTGCTTCTTTTTTTTTTTAGGCAATACATTTTTTATTTAAATTTCCCGTGTCAATAATGTTGGCATATACTTTATTTTATTTTCTTAGAAATTAAAAATGTTGGCATATTGTGTGCTGGAATTTTGTGTGGTTTTCAAAGTTGGAACTTGGATGATAAAGGTTAGACAAATTTAGTGGACTCTAAAGTTTTTATTTTTATTTTTTTTATATTTTTTAAGAAGCTCTTTAGATATATCAATGGACATTAATTTTATAAAAATAGGCCATGATTAAAACACAAATCTAGGTTAGTTCTATCCCCACACTCAGTTTTATTTTTCATACATCCTTCCCAATTTTCGGTCATTTGACCGAATGAATTGAAGAATATCAATAGAAAAAATGAATAAGTGTATGTGGAATGAAAAAATGGATGTGCTAATAACACTATCCTTTTTCTTAAAAAAAAATAGCACTATCCTTAATCTAAACTATATTAAATAGAACATGTTTATCAACTAAAAATCAATAAAATTACTGTTATACCATTTTATACATAATTGAACGAAAATATTAGAAAATAAAAAATATGAGTATTAAAGTAACTTCGAAACAATTAAGTTTTTGCTGTTTTTCTCCTTCTCCCACTAACACATAACCATAGTTTTACTTCTCCACTTTCTTTCTCTCACTTCCTACATTTCTATTTATTAATTTTAATTTTATTCAAATTCCTTTTTAAATTGTCTTTTTTTTTTTAACAAATGGTATTATCTACGTTGAAGGACTGTAGGAATGGGCTAAGCATCACAATAGACAAGCAATAATGTGGTTCAAATTCACATTTTTAGCGAAAATCAAACCTAAGACCTCTCATATATTTAAACGCACACAAAATGGGTGGCTTTTATCCAGTCATTTTATATGAAGAATAAAATATAATATTTAAGGATACCCTACAGTCAATAGTTAACAAGTCCTCACATGTCCCATGAACTATTCTCTTTTAAAAAGCAAAAAATGGTCATGTTAGAAGATAAAATTGAAAGTTTATCAAGCAGGAATCACATTTTTATTTTATCAGGCCATGAGAAATGAAACAAAAATGTCACATTGACCAAAGTCTTAATATTAAAGTCAGAGAAGATGTGCCATAATTTAGTTAATTATCAGCTAGCTATAGTTAATTATCAGACTCCCAGTTAATTACCAGCTAGCTAACTACTAGTATACTATTACAAGCATGTTATTGTTGGTTGGATATCTTAGTTGCGTTAAGAAAGTAATATTTTGATGTATTCGAAACACAGCTATGCGATGTTATTGTTGTACTTGAATTGTAAATAAGTGTCTCTATTTATTATTAATTTATTCTAGAAATGGAACATATGAATCCTACAACACATCCTTATTATAACATATAAAATTATACACCACATAATTTGTCTTTCTAATAACCATAAAAATTTATCGTATTAAGAACACTAGCTATTTACCATATTATGTTCCTTCTCTACATATCGCTTGAACAAAACAAAACAAGATATGATAAAACAAACTTCATTAAAGACAGGAAAAATTACAAATGCGGTAGATGGACTAAAGTTCAAACAAAACACAAAACCATTAAAAAAACAAAAAGGGATAAAAGAGTAAAAAGGCTCAAGTAAAATGAGAGTTACAACTTAAGATCCAACGGGAGGCCCACAAGAACTTAGGCCCAAAATGAGAGCTACACCTTTGTTTCGAAGTGAATCTTTCCACATTTGCCCAAAATTCTCGGCATGCTAGTTCAGCAGTGGACTATGAGTGTAAGGTCTTGTGTTAAGATTGAGTTCAACACTTTGAGATCTAGTTCATGATTATGGGTTGGAAAGAGGATCGAAAGCAAGAAAGAGGATCGAAAGCAAAGGAGAGGAAGGAAAAGCACGACTAGTGTCACATTCTAGACCGGCTCCGCCGTAGCATGATATTGTCCGTTTTGGGCCCCGACCATGCCCTCACAGATTTGTTTCTGGGAACTCACGCGAGAACTTCCCAGCGGGTCACCCATCTTGGGAATGCTCTCATCCGAATTTGCTTAACTTCGGAGTTCTAATGGAACCCAAAGCTAGTGAGTTCCCAAAATGCATCGTGCTATAGGAGGTGGGCATGTACATATAAGGCACATCACCCCCTCTCCGTTGGTCGATGTGGGATGTTACAATCCACCCTCTTAGGGGCTTGATGTCCTCGTCGGCACACTCGCACCGAACAACATAGTGACTCTAATGCCATTCTGTCACATCCCAAATCGGCTCCGCCGTAGCACGATATTGTCCGCTTTGGGCCCCGACCACGCCCTCACGGTTTTGTTTCTAGGAACTCACGTGAGAACTTCCCAGTGGGTCACCCATCCTGGGAATGCTCTCATCCGAACTCGCTTAACTTCGAAGTTCCGATGGAACCCAAAGCCAATGAGTTCCCAAAATGCCTCGTGCTATAAAAGGTGGGCATGTACATATAAGGCATATCACCCATCTCCGTTGATCGATGTGGGATGTTACAGTGGATCTTTCAGATCAAATTATGTAGAATTGTGGTGTGACATCCCACATCGCCCAGGGGAGTGATCCTTAAATGTATATTCTCATCCCTACCTAGCACAAGGCCTTTTGGGAGCTCACTGACTTCAGGTTCCGTAGGAACTCCGAAGTTAAGCAAGAAAGATTTGTCACATTCCGGCCTGGGCCCCCACCACATCCCAGGCATGACTCCACCGTAGCAAGATATTGTTCACTTTGGGCCCCGACCACACCCTCACGGTTTTGTTTTTTGGAACTCACACGAGAACTTCCCAGTGGGTCACCCATCCTGGGATTTCTCTCGAGCGAACTCGCTTAACTTCTGAGTTATGATGGAACCCGAAGCCAGTAAGTTCCCAAAATGCCTCGTGCTAGGTAGGGATGAGAATATACATTTAAGGATCACTCTCCTGGGCGATTTGGGATGTCACAATCCACCCCCCTTAGGGGCCCGACGTCCTCGTCGGCACACTTCTGACCAGGGATTGGCTCTGATACCATTTGTCACATCCCGGCTTGGGTCCACCACATCCCGGACCCGACGTCCTCGTCGACACACTTCCGGCTAGGGATTGGCTCTGATACCATTTGTCACATTCTGGCCCGGGCTCCCACCACATCCCGGGCATGACTCCGTCGTAGCAAGATATTGTCCGCTTTGGGCCCCAACCACGCCCTCACGGTTTTATTTTTTGGAACTCACACGAGAACTTCTCGGTGGGTCACATATCCTGAGATTGCTTTCGCGCAAACGATTGAATTCGTTTATGGAACCTAAAATTTCAATGACAGAGATGGGTTCGTTTTAGAGTTATCAAAGATTGTGAAAGATGGGATCACATTCCCATTGCTGATTGATCTTTGCGCAAAGGCTAGTTTGCCTGCACCACCGAGCCTTATGCGCCTTCCACCGGAGATCAAAATGAAGATTCTAGAGCCATTGGTTGGTGTTAACATTGCCAAGGTGGGTTGTGTTTGTAATGAGCTGCAAAATCTTGGTAATAATGATGAGTTGTGGAAGCAGAAGTACGCTGATGAGTTCGGTAATGGTAATGGAGGAGAAGGAACCGGAGGTGAAGGAACAGTGACTAATTGGAAGTTTAGATTTGTTGGAAATTGGGAGACTAGGAAGCAACAAATGAAAGCAGTAGTGACGTGGAGATCATTTGAGAGGCCTTATTTCAACCGTATCAGGAGGAACCCTAACCCGTTTGTACCTCCAAGGATTGGTGGAATAATTGGTAGAGATTATGACCGTTTTCCACTCTTTGGTGCAATTGATCCTGCTGGACAAGCACACCCTCTTCTACAACAACCTCGAATATCTGGTATGCGGTGTAATTTTTCACCCAATTGCGATCTGGGAGGGTTCAATATCTGATCTGGGCGCTTGGAAGTTGCTGGAACTGAAGCTGCAGGTTCATGTTTCGTATGCATAGTATATATAATAAGCATCTTGTTTAATCTCCAGCTAGTATTAAGACCAAGTTATTGTAAATTTTAGCTTTTTTTTTTTCTTCTTGTTGATGTGAAATGTGTACATCGTTGTTGCTTATGTTGATTACAGTTGCATTTTGGATATAATCGAGAAGGAGGCCAGAGCACTCCCAGGATAAGTGACCCACTGGGAAATTGCTCGTGAGTTCCCAAAAACAAAACCGTGAGGGAATGGTAAGCCCAAAGCAGACAATATCGTGTTACGGTAGTGGAACGGGCTCGGGAAGTGGTCCGCCCCGGGCTGGGATATGACAAATGGTATCAGAGCCAATCCCTGGTCGGAAGTGTGCCGACGAGGACATCGGGCCCGGGCCGGGATGTGACATGTGGACCCTACTGTTGATTAAGAGTTGACTTTTGGTCAATATGAATTCGGTAATGGATAAAAGAATGAATTGTGAACTACGAAAGACTTGATCCCGCTCAAGGGTACGTAAGCAGTCTAACAGTGTTAGATGCAGCCTTAAATAATCAAGAATTAGGGGGGTGTATTCAATTGAGAATTTGAGAGATTTTAATGGATTTATAAATCCATGGATTTTTATGGAGTTTAATTGATTTGTAGAGATTCTATATAAAATTTTAATTCAATTCCCTCGAAATCTCATCGGGAGAGGTGAGATTTGTGGATGCTTAAAATACATTATGAAATTTCTCTAATTCCCTCTAATTCTTCAACTTTCTCAAATTCTTTAAAATCAATTTCTAATTGAATACACCTAGAATGTTATGAACTTTTTTAAAATCCTAATTAAATACACCCGGATTTCTAAGGATTTTAATAAACTATCTTAAAATTCTAATTGAATACACCTTGAATTTCAGAGAATCACATAAAACCCTGATTGAATACCCCTAGATTCATTAAAAGAATTAAAATCCCTCAAATTCCCAATTGAATACACCCCCTTAATCTTTAGAATGGAAATTAACATAAGAAAAGAAAATGGTGATAAATTGAGAATATAATCATATGTCTTGGTTAGAGAATTCTGGAATTAAATCATGGGTGGAATTAAGGCATTTAATTAAAGAATCACGATTAATGGTAGTTAAATAAACAAGAGTTTAATTGGGCCCATCATTGAAATTATTTCCCGAAAATATATATTTCGGGAGCAGGACGTTACAGACAGAGGAGATGGAGGAAGGAAAACTAAAAAACAAAAGGCAGTGCAAACCGACGAAAAATGCTAGGGATGTGGCGAAAAATGCCTAAGAAGGAGCATGAAGCTCAAATCTGAGATAAGCTCAAGAATAAATAGAGACCAAGCTAAAAAAGTTTGGGAAGGAAAAATGAAAAGATAGAAAAAGGGAAGAAGAGAAAGAGGGAAGTAGGAGAAAAGGGAGGGGGTTGCTGTCGGCACCCAAGCTAAAAAGGTTTAGGGCCTGCGACTATGACTTTTCCTTTGTGTTTTCAGCGAGAGAGAATGGAGAGCTTCTTTTTATTTTTTTATTTTTTTCAATATGAATAAATAAGGCTTGTGAAGTTAGAAGTAAATAGTATTTGAATACAAGTGGATAAACGCTTAAAAAAATTTCTTGCACTTCTATAATAACATATGACATACCATTCATATTCTAAATATATTGTAAAATCTCGCTATCCATGGGGCCCAGCCAAGGCAATAGTTGCCGCCCACTACATCATTTGGAAAAGAAAGGCTAAGCATGATAATTAGTTATTCTTAATTGATAGGTTGATAAGAGCATGTGGCCAACCAATTATGACACCAATGCTCACATGAGCAAGAAAGTTTTAATTATAATAAGCGAAATCCAAAGCGTGTTTAGGGTTTTTTTAATTCTCGATTAAGATTAGGCTTTGATCATCTTTGGAGTACCTAATAAATTAATTATTGGCTTGACATGCCTTTCTTTTTTTCTTCTTTCCTCTTTTGAGTGAGGACTTGTCTTCAACTAGATTTTACCTAGTTTATTGCCTTCCAAAGGGACGTCATGTATAGTGCACATTTGTTTTTTACATTGGAACGAGTTGAAACCTATACTTTATTTTTGGGTAAGTCTTCGATAATTCAGATTACTGGGCTGTCTGGTTTTATATCAATTAGACTGGCAATTAAGTAAAAATAATATATCATACAATCATAAATGTTAATTTTTCGTACTAATGAGTAGTTCATATATTGAAAAAAAAAAATTGTGTATTTTGATCTTAACCAATTAATTACTTTACTCTTGCTCAATTCTAACCCATTACTTCACTCTCGCTCGCCACTTAAGTTGACCATCGCGGCTTATATATTAAAAATCTTTGGATGCAAGGAAACACTGACATCCTCTTCAATAAATTGATAAGTAATCAACTCCTATGGTGATTATGATTCTACTTTGGAAAAGAGATGGATGGTGTCATTTCCTTGTTTTAGGTGCCAAAAATGTGGAAATCGGATCCTCTTTGTGAGATTCCAAAGATCTGTGAATCATATCTGTTCATCATATATCGTACGGTTAGAAATCATTTTAAATATTTTTATTAAAAATTAAATACAAACACTACCTGACAAAAACTGACCACACGATGTATGATGAACGGACATGATTTACGGATCCCTATGATCCTCACCAAAAGAATCCAGAGAGGATCTTGTTGGAAAAATGTGAACCGAACCACTAAAAAAAAAGTGATTTATGCACTCTCGTATTTATTTTTAATATGAATAATGTTAGGAAGACTAAAATTTTAAAACAAATTTGCAAATCAAATGATGTGTTATTAATAGGAAATAAGTATATTAATCAACACTTAAGTAATAATTCAATCATCAACATCCACATCATTTGGTTTATAAATTTGGTCTCTCTAGTATTATCCTTTTAATATTTAGATTGAACCAATCAAAACAGAATCAAACAAAAAAAATAAACTTAGAGCACTTGAGTACGAAGAAAAAGAGTGTAAAAATTATTTTCACACTCAAAATTGGACCAGAGATTGAATTTGAAACTTCCTAACATATATAAGTTATAATTTCAAAAACCATTTGTTTGTTCATATTCCCTTTTAATGGAATAGGGTCCTATTCGGATCCTCTTAGTGAAGATCCTAAGGAACACTTCATCATGTCCGTTCATCTGTCATCATGTGACCATAAATCTATTTGATTTTTTTTATTTAAAATTGAACAAAAACAGTACCTAAAGAAAATTGGCCGCACGATGTATGATGAACGGATACGATAAAGGGATCCCGAGAGGATCTTCATACCCTTTTAATAACATTTTTTTTAGTGCATCAATATAGTTTTACACTAAGGACAGGAAATAACATTAATCCAGAAAGCAAAACAACCTCCAAGTATACTCCCCTAAAGGCTGTGAAGGGGTATCCCAAACATCGTAAAATTAAGCTTCCAAAACTGCAAGAGGCCACTGAATACTATGATCTGGTGATTTTCTTCTTCACTTAAAAGTGAGATGTCTTAGATTCGAATCTCATGAATTCGATACCAAATTAGACTGCTCATTGTGTGACTTAGCCGAACTCTCCTTTCTCTTAGTATAAAAATATTGACGTACTAAAAAAAACTGCAAGAGGAAGACCTGTACGGATGGGAAATGCTACCAGTTCCCTAGAAGAAGCTCTGAAGCTTGTAAAAAAGGAGGAAAAAAATGAACAGAAAAATATGCATCTACCGTCTTCGTATTCAAGCCAGATGAAGGTCCAGATTAGGGTCTGCTCATCTTGTTGGAACACCCAAAACTTTGGGCAACCGCAGCATCGTATGATGTATCCCATACCTTAATATTCAATCATATACCAAAATTAGCAATCGGGATCCACCGTAGAAGAGCCGCCTTTCAAAATAATTTTGACGGATGTGACTGTATGAGGTAAAGTGAATAAAAATTAAGAAAAACTAATGAAAAGGGTTTGAAAACTTTGAGTTTTAACGATAAGGACAAAATAAAGGGTAAAGTGAATAGTAGCAGGTTTGACTTTTTAGTGTAAAAATATGGCTTTTCGTTAAAGTGAATAATACCGTGGACTTTTCGTTAAAACTTCCTAAAAATTAATCTTTGAAGAGATTAATAAGTAACACATTTTGAATTGTGAGAATAAAGTTGATTTTCGAGAGTTGTGGGCGTAAATAAGCCTTAAAAATTCATCTTTCGTATCACGTAGCAGATTTTCCGAATCCACTCAACAAATGGTGATCAGCCCAATATCACTATGCCACAGACAAGGCCTATTGGACCCGTATGTGGGCTACCACAACTTGCTGAAATTGGGCCGGTTCAGTAGTGCTTACGAACCAATGGAAAATATCTATTGACGTGGGACCCGATAAACGATAAAATCCTCGGCACCTATCCAGTTACTAAAGTCGGTAAAAATAAGATCAAGATTAACCAAATACCAACACGTGTCGAAATCTGACACGTCTCACCATCCCAGTTTCAAGAGATATTTTTTAGTATGACTGGCAGACAAAATAATACATCACGTGTCATTTTACATATGGTATGACATGTGTGTTAAAATGTTAATAATTTAAAAAATAAAATTTCTCATCACTTACATAAAAAAACGTAATGTACCGTCCGTGTTCATGTAACAATAAAAATTTCCCCAGTTTCAATACACGACGGATTTTGATGTACGGATGTAAGCTAGTCCCCAACTATCGCATATGGACGCGGTGGAACCGTCACGAGCCTTCAGCTTGACGACAAAAGAATGGATCTTATTTTGTTCGACTCTAACACACTACACGTGTCGTCATAAAAACTGCCAGGTGTCCTCAGCTGCTAACGTGGCATGAAGGCATGGATTTACTCTAGTGCATAACATGCTTTTCTACGCGGTTTGCCTATATAAGCATCCGCAGCTGAGATCAAATTAGTCGGAAATATTTCATCAAATTGCAATCAGTTTGAAACAATGGCGCACTATCAGAACCAACACGGTGCAACACCCCAAGAAACAGACCAGTTTGGAAACCCAATTCAACATGGCACTACCGGAGCCACTGGCTTCGGTACCGCCACAACCGGGTACGGGACTACTAACGATACGTACACAGGAGGCCAGCAGCAACAGAAAAGAGGGATGATGGACAAGATCAAAGACAAGATTCCAGGGACTGGTGGGGCACGTAGGGCTGACGACCACTACTCATCGCATGCCCATACCGGTATTGGCACGACTGGAACTGGGTACGGGACTACTGCCGCCCCCTCCACCGGAGGGGAGTACCGTGAAAGGGGGTTGATGGACAAGATCAAGGACAAGATTCCAGGGACTGGGGGCCGTACGGACCATCCTACACCTTACGGTGGGACAACCTACACCGGAGAGCACCAGCATGAGGGGATTGCGGACAAGATCAAGGACAAGATTCCGGGGACTGGGCATAGGGATGATGCCTACTCATCACATACGACCTCCACCACCGCACCATACGGTGGAACCACCGGACAGCACCACTCCACCACCGGACAGCACCACTCCACCACAGCACCATACGGTGGAACCACCGGACAGCACCACTCCACCACCGGACAGCACCACTCCACCACAGCACCATACGGTGGAACCACCGGACAGCACCACTCCACCACCACACCATACGGTGGAACCACCGGACAGCACCATGAAAAGAAGGGCATCATGGACAAAATCAAAGAAAAACTTCCCGGTGGACACCACTAAATACAAATATACGCATATCTGTGAATTCGTATATTTGAATTATAGGGCCTGTCAGTTGTTTTAATATGCTAATAATCGGTGCTTGGCGTGACTGTGTGAACTTTTTTCTTACGTGCACGAGTGAGCCGCGAGCGGTTCGCAGTGTCGTTTGTGTTTTTGTAGTATGTACTTTGTATGTCGTTTTATCAGTGGAGCAATTACATTCTGGTTTCTGTTTAGGCGTTCTTTGATTGAAAATCTTACTGTACCAAAAGATAAGTTAAATAAACATCCAATTCTATAAATTTTACTACGCCTCCACTGAAATGGAGCATAATCTAGAGGAGGGATAATCATTCTCCGGCAAAGTCGAAACTCATAAAATATCATTAAATTCCATACAAGGGATACATCTCCAGCAAAGTCAATATTTTTTTTATAATTTTGATGGCAAGACTTCCTTTATGTATAGGTCGGGCACGGTAATCGTAAGCAACCTCTTCAAAGATATAGCGCAAATTAATGTGTATAACCTATTAGATGTAGAGAGTATCACCTCTGTTTATGGTTTAATCAAATCCATTTTTAGGTAGTAGTTCTATTCTAATTACAATTAAAAATTGCTTTCTTATAGACTACATGCGATAAAAACGAAGATGGTTCGAATCAATCTTAATCTAACAGTGATCATCATTCATCATAGAGGACTTTGTAATCCACGCTTAAATGTAGACAGTAGAGAGTGAAAATTGAAGAAGGGTATATTCAAGAGAAATAGTTCTAGCAAGTAAAATGGACGAGCTACTTTCGAATGAATAGTAATTTGCTTGAAAAATAATTCTATTTAAAACACATTTGCGTCAAAGAAAATGCTAAGGAGATATCTTTGTATAATCTTGTGTATTACATAATGTAACAAGTGATCGAACATGTCAAGTTAATTAATTAATTTTATTTAATATGTGATACATAATATAAAAAGGTGGTCTTTCTAACATTACACTTGAAATTAATTTTTAACATTATTTGTTTTTCAACAAATCATATTATCTACACTAAAAGTGAGAGTACAGACTTAACCTTGGACTAGTAATAATATGGTTCAAATTCGTTATTTTATGAAAATTAAACTTTAGACCTTTCATATATAAATAAAATAAAATTCCAATAAATCGTAATATTATGTGACCTACTTTTATTTTGAAGTGTAGAAAATTTGTGTGTAGCAGAAGATTTAAAGGTGTGGAGTTTGTCGACATTCTTTTTATTAATGTCTGGGTTGTTCTAATCAAAAGAAAAATTAAAACGACAATATAACTTATAGGGTAATATCTTAGAGAAACTACATTTAGAAATAAAATTTACAAATTAAATAATATGTCACGAATAAAAAATAAACACATTTATTAATATTTAAATAATAAATATTATTAATTTTCATATTATTTAATTTCCACACTTTTTCTATAATTTTAGTCTCTATAAGATTATCCTTTTAACTTATAGCATGTCGGTAAGACCTAGAAGATCTACAAGTTTATGACCAGTAGATATACCAAATTACCAACCAGTCAATAAGACCTAGGCTAAAACCAATAGATACTACCCACGTGGGAGCTAGCTAGTGGAACAAGTACAGAGGGCACGTGTCACCAATCCCATGGTCACCAGGGGAGCAGGTATTCGTATCGTTTTCTTTTTTATTGTTCAAAGTTCAAACAGGTATTCATCTCTCTTTATCCATATGCCCCCACCCCCCACCCCCCACCCAAAAAGCAACAAAATATCTTGCCGACGTTAATTTTCACTTGTCATCATTTTCCCAGCAGTGCCATGTCTCCAAGTTGTTAAAATGCCTTACGCTCACCGCTATATCTGCATGCCTTGCTGGTGCAAATCAGTTGTCTATATAAACCAACCAACCCAACTCCTAATCAAACACATCATCCCAAGCAAATCACTAATACTCTCACTGCAATTGTTGTATTAGTCGCAAAACATTGTTACTACAGTTAATCTGTTTGTTGTTCTTTTGAAAAATGGCGAATTATGGTTCAACACCCGAAAAAACTAACGAGAACTACGGGAACCCGACTTATAACGGTAGTGCAGGAGCCGGTAGGACCGACGAGTTAGGGAACGTGGTTCAACACGGTCGGACTGATACTGGCTACGGGACTGCTCATGCCAAGCCTGGTGATGAAGTGATTGTTGGACGTCATGGCGGCCCTGCCGTACTTCAGCGCTCCGGAAGCTCTAGCTCTGTAAGTTCTCCTCTTTTCACCTCTATATAAATGTAGTTCTAAGTTAATTCATTAGATGCATGAGATATGCTACAAATCTATGCGTACTATGAATAAACTTTTCTTGTAAGAGGTACTTATGTTGCTAGAAAAATCAAAGAAGTAATAATTTTCTATTGTCAAATTTAACATTTTTGCAAGAAAAATTGCGCGCACCAACGATGGGCTCATTAGTGATCTAAATTAATAACATATTACAAATTCGTATCTTGAAGAATATTGTTCGGAAAATTAGTGTATTTTATTCCCTTGTTAGATTTATGCATCTCTGCGCATTTTGTTTTTTCAATTATCAACACGATCAATGTTTCAAATTCAAATATTACATCAACATGTTATCTTACCAGATGGAACAATTTCTTAGGGTTATAAGTATGATATGTGCATTATATTTACATATATTTTTTGTAACAAGGTCTAACATTCTATTATTGTAGTCTGAAGATGATGGGCTAGGTGGAAGAAGGAAGAAGGGACTAAAAGAAAAGATAAAGGAGAAGCTACCAGGTGGTGGTAACAAAGATGACCAGTACACTCATGGAACGCAGACCACTACACCTTACGGCGGTGGGACGACCTACACAGGTGAAGGAGAGCACCACCAGAAAAGGGGTGTGATGGACAAGGTAAAGGAGAAGCTGCCAGGCGGTGGTAACAAGGATGACCAGTACTCTCATGGAACGCAGACCGCTACACCTTATGGTGGTGGGACCACCTATGCAGGAGAAGGAGAGCGCGACCAGAAGAAGGGTGTGATGGACAAGGTGAAGGAGCAGCTGCCAGGCGGTGCTAGCAAGGATGACCAGTACTCGCATGCAAAGCCGACCACCGGTGCACATTACGGCGGTGGGACCACCTATGCAGGAGAAGGAGAGCACCACCAGAAAAAGGGTGTGACGGACAAGGTAAAGGAGAAGCTGCCAGGCGGTGCTAGCAAGGATGACCAGTACTTGCATGCAAAGCCGACCACCGGTGCACAGTACGGCGGTGGGACCACCTATGCAGGAGAAGGCGAGCACCACCAGGAGAAGGGTGTAATGGACAAGATAAAGGATAAGCTGCCATTTGGTGGCAGCAAGGATGGCGAAGGAGAGCGCCACCAGGAGAAGGGTATGATGGACAAGACAAAGGAGAAGCTGCCAGGTGGGCATAAGGATAACCAGTATTCTCATGACACGTCAACTACTGCTGCAACTTATGGTGGGACAGCGAACATAGGAGAGCACCAGGAAAAGAAAGGCATAATGGAGAAGGTCAAAGAGAAGCTTCCTGGCGGCCACAAGAAGTAGATCATCATCTTTACTCGTGTAACTTTGTGTCTGGTGTATAATAAGGGAGTGCCTGGTGTGACCTCAGCTGTGTGATACGCAGTCGTCCAGCACTGTCTTTTATGTATTCTGTTAAACATGTAACTTTGTGTTTCGTTCCCTTTGTATGAATAATATATTTGTGTGCGCTAATTTCTGGGAGCTGTATTATGCTAAGTGAAATTTAATGATTCGGTACGTATGACGTAACTTTAGTAAAACCGAAATAGCTATAAGCAAAAAATAAAAATTTGATATACTCTGAACATTAATAATCCTAATTGAAATCATCTAGATAGAAATTGAAATCATCTGAACCTCCATTAAAAATCCTAATTGAAATAAGAGACGTAGTGATAGTGAATTAGCGAAGATTTATGGTAGGGAGAGTGAAGAGAGAGACATGCGTCCTCCTCCTGACCCGAGCCCCCAATTTGAAACCCTAAGCCCCAATTCGAAACCCTAACCTTAATTCGAAATCCCAAACACAGAGAATCACTTGAGAGAACCAGAGGTGGGGATGAAGTCGTGAGATGTGGTGGTTGCTGGAGTGGAGACAGTTCGTCAGAGTGAGATTGTTAAACGGTGGGTGGCTGCTGAGCTTCGAATCCGAGAAGGAGAAAGAGTCTGAGACTAAGTGAAGGCATATGAGAAAGGCAAAATGAAATGAGAGAGAGTAGGATGTCAGCTCGGTTTTAGATTGAGTGGAAGGAAGGGTGGTTTCGGTTTTGAAGTGAGTAGGGGTGGTTTCTGGGTTGTAGAGAGAGAGAGAGAGAGAGACAATACGAGAGAGAAGATATGGAAAATAAGTGAAAGATAAAGGGTTAGGTGGTTTATGGGTTGTAGAGAGAGAATACGAGAAAAATGACTGATGAGACAGAAAATAAGAGAGAGACAGACATAGTTCTGTATAGAAAACAAGCACCCATGACCCATTCATCCTACTTCACCACACCACACACCCATCCTACTTTTGTCAGCACCACACCACACACTAACATATATATATATATATATATATATATATATGTTACATTAGCAAAGTTCGGTTCGGGAATACCGAATTATTCAAAGTGTGAGACCGAATCCCAAACCAAAATATTCGGGATCAGTTCGGTTTTGGTATCAAAATTTTCGGGATTTTTGGTTCGGTATTTTTTCGGTTCGGTTTCAGTATGGTTTGGGATTTTCGGTATTTTTTTTCCAGCCCTAAACATAATGCACCATAATTATAAAAATGTTGTTGTAAATAAAAAAAATTCATGCACCACCGTACCACGCCGTAATATAAAAAATAAAAAATAAAAACCTTTCACATGTGTAAGTAATAATTCATGTACCTCAAGTTATTATTAGTGAATATCTTTTATTTTTTAACTATTAATTTTCATACAACAACAACAAATTTTTTTCCCATTAAGTAAGGTCAGCTATATGAATCATAGAACGTCATTGCGCTTAGTTCTGTGTCATGTCATCCGTTAGATCCAAGTACTCAGTCTTTTCTTAGTGTCTCTTCCAAAATTTTCCTGGGTCTTTCTCTACCCCTTTGGCCTTGGACCTCTGTCTCATAGTCGCATCTTCTAACCGGAGCGTCAGTAGGTCTTCTTTGCACATGTCCAAACCATCGTAGCCGAAATTGAAGGAAAGATGAGAGAAAATCGGTTACGGTGGTTTGGACATGTGCAAAGAAGGCCTATTGACGCTCCGGTTAAAAGATGCGACTACGGGACAGAGGTCAAAGGTCGAAGGGGTAAAGGAAGATCTAGGAAAACTTTGGAAGAGACTCTAAGAAAAGACTTAGAGTACTTAGATCTAACGGAGGACATGACACAAAACCGAGCGCAATGGCGTTCTAGGATTCATATAGCCGACCCCACTTAGTAGGAAAAGACTTTGTTGTTATTGTTGTATGAAAATTAATAGTTAAAAGATAAAAGATATTCACTAATAATAACTTGAGGTACATGAATTATTACTTACACATGTGAAAGGTTTTTTTTTATAATTTTTTTTATTTTTTTATTTTTATATTACGACGTGGTACGGTGGGGCATGAAATTTTTTTATTTACAAAAACATTTTTATAATTATGATGCATTATGCGCGATGTACAATGTTTAATGTTCACATTAAACCCTATTGCCTTTTAAGAATTTCAAAAAGTACAGTTGAACCAAAAGAAGATAAAAGTAATTCACCATATTTTAGTTTTGAATGAATTTAAAATTTAAAACTTAAAAAAAACAAAAACAGAAACAAAGTACTCCCATTGGTGGGTGGTTTCATGTTTTTGCTTCATTTGTAAGCTATATGTTTTAGTTTATTTATATACAATTGGTATCATTCTTCTAATCACGCGCCTCTAAAGATGTCTTGCGTTAGTTGTTTTTCATTGTAATTGTTAAGATATATTTTTCTAAAAGTATGGTACCAAGTATGTATTAAGAATACAAATGTAATTACACCTACAAGAGATAATGCTTATAGACTAAGGAAATTTAGTTAATTTTGAAGGTTTTTCTTGTCTGTTAGTTGTGATAGCTTTTGTATAAATACCCAAAGTGTAATGTTATTCATTTGATGAATGGAAAATTACTTTTCCTAATATGGTATCAACCACCTTTGGTCTCACGACACCTCTTCGATCCAATTTTCCTGCTTCTCTATGCACCGCCTAATTTTCTTCGTCTTCTCCAATCAATTGATCGATTTCTTGATCTTGACCATGCTTTCTTCTTCAACCTACAGTTATGGAGACCTCTGCATCTCCTTCTTCGAAATCGGATTCTCCTGTTCCTTCGTTTCCTAATGTAATTCCAAACCATAACTCTGCAATTTCTTCTTCCATTACAATCCAAAATATTGGATCCATGGTTCCGATCAAGCTCACTACTACAAATTATCTGACATGGAACGCTTTGTTTGCTCCGATCTTCCGTTGTTACAAACTCACTAGTCTAATTGATAGAACTATGGCGGCAGTGCCCAAATTTCTTCTTGATTTGTTAGGGAATCAGATTGCAACTCTCAATCCAGCCTATGTCACTTGGTTTGAGAATGATTAAAACATTCTTATCTGGATTAATTCAACTCTTTATAAATCATTAATTCCTTTCACGGTTGGCGTGACTTTTGCTCGAGAACTTTGGGCGAAATTGGAATCACGACTTTAAAGGTTTCTGCCTCTGTTACAAATAATACGTGGATAATTGATTTTGGTGGTACTGAACATATGACTTGTGATTCTAGACAGGTACAAACCTTAAAACCATCCACCAAAACTATCGTGAGTGTCACCAACTGTAATCTTGCCCCTATTATCGGGGAATGAACTGTCTCCCTTTCATATACCCTTAGTCTTGATACCGTGCTTGTTGTTCATTCTCTTGATTATAATTTATTATCTATTTCTCAAATAACCGTCGCCCTATATTGTCTTGTGAGTTTTTGGCATTCCTTTTGTGTCTTTAAGGATATTCGGACTCGCAAGACGATTGGTTATGGTATTAGAAGGGGAAACTTTACTACTTGGAGATAACATCGAACAGTACCCAGATGTTGACACAAGCTATTACTGTGGAAGGACCTCAAGGGGAGCAGAACAAAGCTTTGAAGGTTTGGTTGTGGCATCATAGACTTGGACATGCTTCTTTCGGTTATTTACGAAAGCTGTTTCCTAAAATATTTCTTAAGAATGATGTTTCTAGCTTTAAATGTGGTGTTTGTGAATTGGCTAAAAGTCATCGTACTTCGTTTTCGCCCAGTTTGACAAAAAGTTATGTTCCATTTATGATAATCCATTTTGATGTTTGGGGACCATCTAAAACTGCTACATTTGGTGGTGGTTATTGGTTTGTTACTTTTATTGATGATTGCACATGTATGACTTGGGTTTGTTTGATGAAGTCCAAAAGTGAAGTTACTTCCTTGTTCAAGCAATTTCACAAAATGGTGCAAGTGCAATATAAGTCACGAATATAGGTTCTCAGAAGTGATAATGGTGGCAAGTATGTGAAGTCTGAACTTTGTGCCTTTTGGGAACATTAGGGTATCGTTCATCAAACTATGTGTCCATATACTTCACAACAAAATGGAGTTGTAGAACATAAGAACCGTCACCTTCTGAAGTTTGTTCATGCTTCCTTACTCGAGGCATGTCTCCCGTTGTCATATTGGGGAGAAGTTCTCACCTCATATGTGTATCTCATTAATCATGTTCCATCCCGGTCAGTTGATTTTCAAACACCACTTCAGGTTCTCTCTTCACATGTTGATGCTCATGTAGTACCAAATCTTCCACCTTATGCGTTTAGCTGTGTGGCCTTCGTTCATCACAATAAACAACAGATGAGCAAGCTTGAACCTCAAGCCTTACTGTGTATGTTTGTGGGTTATGCCTCAAATAAAAAAGGATATCGCTACTATCACCCTCCGACTAAGTTGTTTGTCACTGTGGATGTTGTATTTCATGAAAACGATATGTACTTTGTCCATTCCGAGTCTGGACTTCATGGACAGAATCAAGTAGAAGTTCAAACTCTTGATTATACTATTCCTGATATAGAAATTGTGAATCATTTGGATTTAAGTGGTGATATATTGGAGACAAGTGGTGATGATTCACAAGAAAATAATATTGTGAATCATTTGGATTTAAGCGGTGATGTCTTGGAGATGTCTTGGAGACAAGTGGTGATGATTCACAAGAAAATAATGATGTGAATAACTTGGAATTAGGTGGTGATGTCTTGGAGTTAAGTGGTGATCATTCACATGAAAACAATGTTGAAAACTTCGAAAGGGACGAACCGACACAGCTGGAAAATGTTGTACCTTCTTCACCATTGGACAACTCTTTGCCAACTTCCTCACCATTGAACAACTCAGTGATGCCTGCTATCTCACAATCGGTCTCACCACCTTTGAGCCCTAATATCCATAATCAATTATCTTCGCTCCCGGATACACCACCACCATGTTGTCTCCCTAACTGTGTCAACCAAGGTATTCCTAAACTTACTTGCGAAGCAGACCTTAAATGCAAAACTAGGTACCTAATTAATAGACCAAACCCAAAATCTAATGTGTTATACCCGTTAAGTAATGTTGTGTCTACCAGCCACATGTCAGACTCAAGTAAGTCATTTGTATATCAATTATCTACTATATCTATTCCTAACATTGTGCAGAAGGCTTTAGCTGATCCACGTTGGCAAGCAGTAATGGATGAAGAATTGAAGTCTTTAAAGAAGAATGTTACCTGGGAGATCACAGACTTGCCAGCTGGTAAAAAACCTATGGGATGCAAATGGGTCTATATTGTAAAATACAAAGCTGATGGGACGGGAGATCGCTTCAAGGCAAGACTGGTAGCAAAAAGGTACATTTAAAAATATGGAATCGATTATACAGATATTTTTGCTCATGTGACCAAAATCAACACAGTCCGTGTTTTGTTGTCCTTGGCTGCAAATCTTAATTGGCCTTTACATCAGTTCGATGTGAAAAATGTCTTCTTGCATGGAGATTTGACAGAAGAGATTTATATGGATCTTCCACCAGAATGTAATGCTCCAAATAATTACAAGAGAAAGGTGTGCAGGTTGAAGAAATCCTTGTATGGTTTGAAACAGTCTCCTCGAGCATAGTTTGGAAGATTCACAAAATCTATGAGAGCGTTTGGTTATAGACAAAGTAACTTTGATCATACTCTATTTTTGAAAAGGAAAAATGGGAGGCTTACTGCACTCATTGTGTATGTAAATGATATGGTGATAACATGAAAATATCCGGAAGAACGTACGGCCTTGCAAAGATACATGTTTAAAGAATTTGAGATGAAGGACCTTGGATCCCTAAAATATTTTCTAGGGATTGAAGTGTCGAGAAGTACTTCTGGAATTTTCTTGTCTCAGAGGAAGTATATTATTGATTTGTTGCACGAAATCGGCATGTCAGCTTGCCAACTGGTAACTACACCATTAGAGAAAGGATTAAAGCTTAGCGTTGATCCTAATCAAGTGCCATTAGACAAAGGAAGATACCAAAGGTTAGTATGACATTTAATGTACTTGGCACATACAAGACCGGACCTTGCCTATACCTTAAGTGTAGTGAGTCAATACATGCATGATCTTGGAGAACAACATATGAACGCAGTGATGAGAATCTTGCGGTATTTGAACGGAAGTCCAGGAAAAGAAAATTTATTTAAAAAGAATAAGAATCTTAGAATTGAAGGTTATACTGATGCAGATTGGGCAGGTTTAGTGGATGACAGACGCTCAACATTAGGTTACTTTACATTAGTTGGGGGTAACTTGGTTACATAGAGGAGTAAGAAACAAAATGTGGTTGTCTGTTCCAGTGCAGAAGATGAATACATAGGTATGGCCTTGGAGATTTGTGAAATTTTGTGGCTTAAGCTTTTGTTAAGAGATATGGGTATGGAACATGATCAACCTATGAAATTATTTTGTGATAACAAAACTGCCCGTGACATTGCACATAACCTGGTACAACATGATAAAACAAAGCATGTTGAAGTTGATCGATTCTTTATCAAAGAAAAATTAGAAAGGAAGATAATTAAGGTACTGACAATAAGAACAGACCATCAGTTAGCAGATATTCTCACAAAGGCTGTTTCAAGTCATAAATTTTCAATTTTCTTACACAAGTTGGGCATGTGTGATATATATGCACCAACTTGAGGGGGAATGTTGACTTTTGTGTATATATTCATGTAATCTTGGGATTCTTAGTTTATTATGATTTTATGTAAATTATTTCTTTCCTTAATGATAGGATTGTAACATCTTATAAATCCATCCGTGAGAGATGACTAAAGACACATTCATTCCAAACAAAATCATTCTCTTCTAAACATATATAAAGTCTTTGGCGTCTATCCGAATCTTCAATATATAGATAAACAACAATCAATTATATGGTAAAATCTCGCGCAACTGGGGAGAAAATGAAACTGATTACAAATGTAAAATGAAGTCGACCTTCTTATGATTGAGTTATATAATATGAACCTTCACAATCCAAAATACACAAGATTATAGTAATCATGTAAGATAGATATTGAATAGAAGAAAAAAAATGATTGCTTGGGCCATAAGTGCTTTTGGGCAAAGGGGGGGACAGTAATATTAAATTATTAATCGAAGATTAAGAGTGTTTTTGGCTGATGTTTCTAACAAACCGAGGAATACATAGAGTATGGAGAAAAACCATGTCTTTGTACGACATCTTACCACTCACGTCTGCATTG
Source organism: Malus sylvestris (assembly GCF_916048215.2). Lineage (NCBI taxonomy): Eukaryota > Viridiplantae > Streptophyta > Magnoliopsida > Rosales > Rosaceae > Malus > Malus sylvestris. Next base: position 10,666,012 of record NC_062261.1, on the reverse strand, counting down.
GTTGTGTTGTTGAAGAAGATAGAAAATCTTCCTGGCTGAAACATTCTTCTCAAAAAGTAGTCGGGTGGAAAACTGATGCATCTTATCCCTTGTGGTATGTGGCCTGCAAAATTATTTAAGTGTACCCATCAAGTCAAATATTTTCTGCAATGGAAATCCATCTCTTACTTCTTTGTTTTCTTTTTCTGGCCACTGAAACGGCCCTATCAACTCTCTAGTGCATGGAATCGTTATCGGATTAATCTTTCTTTGGAGAAGCGAGATCAGTTTTCCCCCCTAAAGTGCTAGAAATTTTTAGTTGTGGCAGGAACACGAGTGGTACACCACGTGTTTTTATGTAAATGGTAAAAAAATTTATTTTTTAAGTTATTAACTTTTTAACACACATATCCCACCATTTATATAACGACACATGGTGTACCATCTCGTGTGACGGTTACACTGAAAAATCTCTCTTAAAGTGCATGTCGCCTTCTACCTCCTCTGGATTTCTAGAGTCGCACGAATGGTTTTACATTCTAAAAATGAGGAGAATGCGAAATGGGTTGTAGAATGAGAGAGCGACGCTTCCTGGGAGAAAACTGGCTGTTGTGAGGATCCCATGTTTTCATATGATCAAATGATTATAGAGTTAATCCACCAAGAACAGCTTGTCCTTCTCCTTCGTCCATGCAACACCTTCCCATATCAACAACCAACCAATCCAACAATTAGTCAAGTAAAAATAATTAATCCAAGATAAATGAACAAATTGAGATAATTAAACTCCAGATTAGATCACGTTGAATCAAAGGAATCAATAGAATTGAACAAATTAAATAAGACAAATGTGCAAATAGAGCAATAAAACTCTGGTTTCTGTTTAAGCGTTGTTTGATTTGTAATCTCATTAATCAAAAAGTTAAGTTAAATAAACACCCAATTCTTTAATTGTACAACGCCTCCATTGAACTAGCTAGTGGAGTATGATCATTGTCCGACGAAGTCCAAGGGTGGATAAATGGTTATATTAATCCTATTTAAATAAGAATCTTACACTAATTACAATTAAAAAGTACAATCTTATATACCTGCAATAATGACTAAAATAATTTTGAATTAGTTAACTCTAATTCGCTGAGGACTCTGTAATCCACACTTAAACGTAGAGAGTAGATAGTGAAAATGGAAAACCACAGCAAGTGACTCAGTGGTAAGGGCATAGATTGCAGCTCCCCAAAAAACAAAAAAATATGGAAGGTCCTGAGTTCGATGCTCTGAACTGAGTAGTTTGTTTGACTGTAGTCACGAGCAGAGTGAAAATTTCCATAGTCTTTTCGGACTCAAAAGGAGTAGATAAAATGACTTACCACCAATTGTCTCCTTTTTTTCTAAAAAATAAATAATATATATAGTGAAAATGGAAGGAGGGTATATTCAAAACAAAAATAGCAAATAAAAAAAGGACGAGCTACTTTTGAATGAATACTGATGTGCTTGAAAATAATACTATTTGAACACATTTATGTCAAAGAAAATGTTGAGAAATTTTTGCACCATTTTTTATGTATCACTTGATGTGACAAATTATACATATTAGATTTGTTTGTACCATACTTGACTAATCCCGAAACTACTGAGCACCGATCAACGTTATACTGTTAAGGACCCAAAAGAGTTTCCCTTCAACCAGGAGGCCAATCACAGCGCGACACATGTCGACATCAGAAGCCAATCATAGCGTGACACGTGTCAACATCAGAAGCCAATCACAATACAACACGTGTCAATGTCAGAATGAAACTAGAAACTCTATTCTATAAATAAAGATCATTCTCTCACAATATTTCCTAATGTCATTTGTACTAAATCATTCACCAGTACTCACTAAATGAGAGCTTGAACCTATGTACTTGTGTAAACCCTTCATAATTAATGAGAACTCATCTGCTCCGTGGACGTAGCCAATCTGGGTGAACCACGTACATCTTGTGTTTGCTTCCTTATTTCTATCCATTTACATACTTATCCACACTAGTGACCGGAGTAATCTAGCGAAGGTCACAAACTTAACACTTTCTGTTGTACCAAAGTCCTCACCGAATTTGTGCATCAACATTTGGCGCCGTCTGTGGGAAAGACACTTATTCCCACTCTCTTCAGCTTTGCCAAGCTGGTTTCCACCATTCATACACTCTTTTTTGACCAGGCATCCATTTCCAACATGTAGAGCGAAGGAAGCCACAGCACACAGAATGACACCTCTCTTGCATCTAGTGCGAAGCAACGAAAGAACGAAGGAAATAGGTTGCTCTTCAAGCTAAAGTTGATAAGCTAGAAGCTCAGAACAACAAGATAGCAATGAAGAATGAGGTCCTCTAGGAGCAGTATGAGAAGCTCTTTGAGATGCTCCATGAAACTAGGCGTACTCAAACATGCGAGCTCGTTGTCCTTGTGGACATTAACCATCATCTGGGTGCCCCTCAACACAGAGGGTCACCTCCATTCGACATGGGTATCCCTGATGAGGAGCGAGCTAATCATCAAAACATTGATCAACATGAGATTTCTCTCAACCCAGATGTTTCGACCCGAAGTAGAAGAAATGGAAGAAGACACCTCCTTGCAGAAAGGTTGGAAGGATCGAAAGCCGTTTATCGTGACTACCGAGACTTCCTAAAGCAACGTCGAGAGAATCCCTTCCACATATGCTCGAAGATCAATGACCCAAGGGTTTCTGAAAGATTCGGTCCCCTCCCATAACCTAGGCCAGCTGCCAATGTAGGGAAGGAACAACAGGTCCCAAAGAAGCATGAAAGTACGGGGGACTCTGAGGTATTCCGATATACTCGCCATATAAGTCAGTACGGCGAGTCGAAGAAAAAACCACATGCCCATGCTCAAACTTTCCTACTTCCAAGAGGCGATTGAGACTTACGAAAGAAAATTCCAGTGGTACATAACTCCACTCATGACCCCCTTGTCCTAAAGCTCATTGAGGAAGTAAACAAGTTGAAGGCCGAACGTCAGGCCAAGATACCTGACTGGAACCAACCCCGGCATGGCCCTCTCACAAGAAAGATCCTCGACACCCCATTCAAGCAAAGACAAAACAAAAGCTTGGTTTACAACTCTATACTGGAAGGGATGACCCAATTAAACACCTTAACCTCTTTGAGTCCACCATGACATATCGGATACACACCGACGAAAAACGACGTCTTCTCTTCCCCTCCACCCTCTCTGGCGGAGCTCTAAACTAGTATTGCCGTCTTCTACCTGAGACAGTAGACTCATTTGAGGAATTGAGGAAACTGTTTGCCTCTCAATACATCTTCTAGACCGATCACTTACATTTTGTAGATGACTTGTACACTATTTGCCAGAAGCCGGACGAGTCACTACAAGAGTATGTCGGTCGCTTCAGCCATGAGTATTCTCGATGCGCTGAGGCAGATGACAAGATCGCCTTCAAGGCCTTCACGGCAGGCCTACGTGATTGTTTCTTCAAGTACATGATCAATGCCAACACTTGGAAGACTTACTCTGAGGTGATGACACATGCTTACAACCACGCCTCCACCGAAGCAAGGACATACCAAGGGAAGCCCCATATGGTTAACCCCTATTAACAAATGGGAAGTGGAAGTCAAGTTATACCAAGTGATGAGATATTGGCCATTCAGACACCCATTGTATCATCTCTTGCCTCATTTAGCTACTTGCTAAGTCACCAAACGTATCTGTCTCTTGGTAAGAGAAATGATTTTTACTTTCAGCAAGCCCATTACAACAAGAAGGATAAAAGTTTGTATCAAGACAACCAGGGGTGAACGTACTGTCGACTATTATGACTATAGGGTCAGCCTTACTCTTTCAAAGTGGATGACTAAGTACTGAAGGAAATGCTATTATAAGAAGGCATACACGTTACAAATGTTTTAACCCTCAACCGCTTGAGATCTTTTGTCACACAAGTCATTCGGAAAATATTTAAAGAAGAGGGAATTCAGAGAACTTCTTCTGAGTCTTTTGCGTTCCTAGCACTGGAACACTGGGTCTATGCTGACCTACCCTTATACTCAAACTCAGAGCTTCAACATGCGTACTTTGACACAAAGTATGTGATACTAAGTGTTACAACCAACATGGTTCACATATCAAAAGCATGAATCCCTTCATGCATAGCAAAACATTCATAAGCATCACTTATATCAATCAACATAAATATTATACATTCCAACACATCCATACATAAGCCAACTGTGCTTCGAAAGGGTTCAACATACTTTGTGTCCTTGACACTTGCTACAATGTGCCTCGACACCTTGCCCTTATTCTCACCAACCAGGTGATGAAATATGAAGAAGGAACTCATCTTCATGCCACCAACCAGGTGATGAAATGTACAACCAGTACTATAATATCATTTGGCAACTTACCACTCATGCCACCAACTAGGTGAAGAAGGAACTCATCTTCATGCCACCAACCATGTGATATGTACAACCCGTACTCTAATATCATTTGGCAACTTACCATTCATGCCACTAACCAGGTGAAGAAGGAACTCATCCTCGTGCCACCAACCAGGTGATGAAATGTGATGAAAGGTGATGAAGGAACTCACCTTCGTACCACCAACCAAGTGATGAAAGCAACTCACCATTCATTCCACCTACTAGAAGATGTGTGGTATAACTTATACATGTGAACTCTTAGCATTCACAAATAATCAAAAACCCTCAAGCTTGACAACTTAACTAGGGGAGCACTTATGCCCAACAAGAGTTATAGTCACCAACAAAGTCTTATTACAAGTCAACAACAACTTCAGTGCATGGCATACGAAGATCAAGCTATTCAGCTCTCTTGCATCTGCTTCAGACATTTCCCCTCTGTAACAATCCAAACACTACAACTCGTAGAAAGCTTCACACTCTTGATCAAGACAGTGTGAAGCAAAATCAATTTATGGTGCCAACAAGAGTTTCATCAATGTAGGGCAACCACAATTCTCAAAAGCTTTACATACTCTTGATCAAGACAGTGTGAAGCAAAACCAATTTATGGTGCCAACAAAAGCTTCATCAAAGGAGTTCAACCACAATTCTCAAAAGCTTCACACACTCTTGATCAAGACAATGTGAAGCAAAACCAATTTATGGTGCCAACAAGAGCTTCATCAATGGAGGACAACCACAATTCTCAAAAGCTTCACACACTCTTAATTAAGATAGTGTGAAGCAAAACCAATTTGTGGTGCCAACAAAAGCTTCATCAATAGAGGGCAACTACAATTCTTAAACCTTCGAAGCAAATTCAATTTATATGGTTCATCCAAACCTTCGACTACTACAAGGTGTGGCTTGCATCACAATCTCTTACTCAACAGTGTGGAAGCAAAATTTGTATATATTGTCTCTCCCAAATTTTCAAATTTCTAGTTTCCCAAAAAAAAAAAGAAAAAAAAAAGGAAATTCAACAAAGCTTCATCAATAGAGAACAACTACAAATTCTCAAAAGTCTTCACACTATCTTGATCAAGATAGTGTGAAGCAAAATCAATTCATGGTACCCAACAAAGCTTCACCACAAAAACTTCATCAACAAAAGCTTCATCAATGGAAGACAACTAGAAATTCTCAAAAGCTTCACACTATCTTAATCAAGATAGTGTGAAGCAAAATCAATTCATGGTACCCAACAAAAGCTTCAACTCCAAAAGCTTCACCAACAAAAGCTTCATCAATGGAGGACAACTATAAATTCTCAAAAGCTTCACACTATCTTGATCAAGATAGTGTGAAGCAAAATCAATTCATGGTACCCAACAAAAGCTTCAACTCCAAAGCTTCACCTACAAAGCTTCAACTTCAAAGCTTCACCAACAAAAGCTTCACCTACAAAAGCTTCACCAAAAAAAGCTTCACACTATCTTGATCAAGATAGTGTGAAGCAAAATCAATTCATGGTACCCAACAAAAGCTTCAACTCTAAAGCTTCACCTACAAAAGCTTCACCAACAAAAGCTTTACACTATCTTGATCAAGATAGTGTGAAGTAAAATCAATTCATGGTACCCAACAAAAGCTTCAACTCCAAAGCTTCACCTACAAAGCTTCAACTCCAAAGCTCAACCTACAAAAGATTCAAAAAAAAACCTTCACCTACAAAGCTTCAACTCCAAAGCTTCACCTACAAAGCTTCAACACAAAAGCTTTACCCACAAAACTTCAACATAAAAGCTTCACCCATAAAAGCTTCACCCACAATAGCTTCACCCATAAAAGCTTCACCAACAAAATCTTCACCCACAACAGCTTCACCCACCACAAAAGCTTCACCCCCAAAAGCTTCACCCACCACAAAAGCTTCACCTACAAAAGCTTCACCCATAAAAGCTTCACCAACAAATGCTTCACCCACAAAAGCTTCCCCCACCACAAAAACTTCCCCCACCACAAAAGCTTCACCCATAAAAGCTTCAGCAACAAAAGTTTCACCCATCACAAAAAGCTTTACCCATAAAAACTTCACCAACAAAAGTTTCACCCACCACAAAAACTTCACCTACAAAGCATCAACACAAAAGCTTCACCTACAAAAACTTCACACTATCTTGATCAAGATAGTGTGAAGCAAAATCAATTCATGGTACCCAACAAAGCTTCAACCTCAAAGCTTCACCCACAAAGCTTCACCTATAAAGCTTAAAATATATATATATATATATATATATATATATATATTCGGAAATTCAAAATTCGAAAATTTAAAACAAAAAAAAATTGAAAAAAAAATAAAAAAGCCTAGGCCTCCTCTTCTTTGGGCCTAACAACTTTTATAACAAATATATATGAAAAAGGAGTTTTGGGCTACCACTTAGAAAGGAAAATTGTGAAGTTTTGTTACTTTGGAAACTTGGCTACTAGCAAGACACCTCCTTCGTCAACTCCCTCAACCGGAGACTTCGGGGACTCCTACCATATGCTACTGCACCTTGATACTCGGAAGTTTCACGACCACTCAGTGACTTGGATTTTTTCAAGTCTCCAACCGAGAAGTTTTCCTCACTTAGGAAATTAAGGGAGGGAGCATTACCTCAACCTACATGCTTCACTCACAAAGCTTCAACATACAAGCTTCAACAAAAGGAAAAATTCAAGAAACTTAGTGAAGAAGGTCTTGGTGTATTTAACACAATACGTTGAAATGAAGCAAAGCTTGTTTATTGATATCTCCAATAAGTTACAAATATGTACATAGACATGAATCAAAATAAACAAACAAGAGGGAGCCTTCACAAAGGTTGCTTAGGAGAAGTCTCAGCAGTCAGCAGAGCCCCAAAAAGAGGAGGCACTAGAGGGTGATTATTCGGAGCCTCAGTACTAGGCAAAACCCCAGAAGGAGGAGGCACCGAAGGTTGATCATTTGGAGCTTCATTACGCGGTACAGCCCCAGAAGACGAAGGCAATAAATGCCTTTAGAACAAACCCACAAACCTCTGATGATCAAGTAAAATCTAATAATCAGATTCCTGCAGCTGGTCGAGCTTCCTTTTCATGTTTGTAGCATAGCCATGTGCGAGCATGTGCAACTGTTTATTCTCATGCTTGAGCCCTCTGATCTTCTATTTGAGACTTATCACTTCAGCCGCCAATGATTCAACTTGGCGGGTTCGAGCACATAGGCGTTGGGCCATATTAGACACAGAACTTGCACACTGAACACTGAGAGCCAAAGAATCCTTAACAGCCAACTCATCAGACCATTTGGAAAATAGTCTGTTATCTTTGGGAGTGAGAAGGTTTTTGGCCACCACCGCAGCGGTCATATCATTCTTCATCACAGAGTTCCAAACGGTAAGAGGACCAGTAGGAGATAAGAAGGATGGGTGTCGTATGTTGTCTTGAGAAGGCATGGCTGCCTCTTCACCAAAGTTCAAGTCAAAACGACGGTCGGATGGGCCAGACATTCTCAAAAATGATGAAGGAGAAATGAGGTGCAATAAATCTCTGAAGTAAGGGGAAAATTCCTACAAGCAATAACTCTCTGAATGTACTCCTTGCACACAATTGGTGCCCTTATAAAAAAAAGAGCAACATGGCTGTTGGTTCAAAAATCGAAGATGCACCACTCTCCAGATTCCGAAGAAGCACCACTTTCCACATGCAACATCAGCTCCTCAGGCACCACAAATAACTTTGCCAAAGATCTCTGAAAAAGTTTAGACACATAAATTTTGAAGGTCTAGCTACGCTACTATTACCCACAAGGGTAAAGGAACAGCACCATTGCTTAATAACTAGAAAGTCTCAATGTGTGTCAACCTCCGTGCTCTGTGGAAAGACAGACTGGCAAAAATGCCCAACCTTTACTCACATTCGAGAAAACACTACCAACAAGATTGTTTGCTCAAAAACTGAAGAGGAACCACTCTCCGAATCTCGAGAACCAGACTCCTAACAGGATTACTTTCTTAAAAATCGAAGAGACACTGCTCTCCGAATCTCAAGAGTCAGACTCCCAACAGGATTGCTTTCTCAAAAATCGAAGAGGCACCGTTCTCTGAATCTTGAAAGCCAGATCCCCGACAGGATTGCTTATTCGAAAACCAAAGATGCACCGCTCTCCGAACTTTGAGAGCTAGATTTCCTTGGATAAAGCTTGTCTGCAATCTTCACACGCAACATCAGCTTTCCAGATACCACAGACCACTTTTTCAAAGCGCTCTGACAAAGTTAAAACATGTGAAGTTTGCAGCTCCCACTACATTGCTATGACCAAGAAGGGTAAAGGAATAACATTATTACTTGCTATCGAAGAGGCACCGCCCTTCGAATTTCGAGAGCCAGACTCCCAACAAGATTATTTTCTCAAAAATCGAAGAGGCACCGCTCTCCGAATCTCAAGAGCCAGACTCCCAACAGGATTACTTTCTCAAAAATCGAAGAGGTACCACTCTCCAAATCTCGAGAGCCAAATCCTTGACAGGATTGCTTGTTCGAAAACCAAAGAGACATCGCTCTCCGAACTTCGAGAGCCAGATTTCCTTGGATAAAGCTTGTCTGCAATCTTCACACGCAACATCAGCTTTCTAAATACCACATACCACTTTTTCAAAGTGCTCTAACAAAGTTAAAACACGTGAAGCTTGCAGCTCCCATTACATTGCTACGACCAAGAAGGGTAAAGGAATAACATTACTACTTGTTGTTAGGGAGACTTCTATATATGTCGAACTCCATCCTCCACGGATAGGCAGACCTGCAAAAATGCTTAACTTTTCCTCATATCTGATAGGGCATTCCCAACGAAGCCTCTCGAAATACTCAGCTTTCTTCCTCCCCCAATAATACCTATGCAAACCAGCCACACCAGAGCAAGAGTATCTTATATCATCAGGGTCAAAAGCAAGAGTATCCCATATCATGCCTTTTCCCTGTCTTTTCCTTTGCCATTGTTCTTAACTGCAAGACAAGAAGAAAGAAAGCAATCAATCAGCACTTGGAATCAAGCTTCCAGTCAGGAACTGACTGCCTAGAACCCCTTGCCTGATTACTTACCTGGCATTGCTCTCGAGTACTCATCTTCAACATCTTATGCTTCCAGAAAAGATACCACATCTGCCTGAGGAACAAATAGGGCAAGTGAGAAGGATACAAGGAAGCATATGGAGACAAGCGCAATAGAACACATGCTAATTCATCTATTACTTCGTCAACAACAAAAGTATCCCATATCATCAAGGTCAAACGCACTCTTGATTTGATGGATTTGTTTTGACCCTCAAATTCTTGAGTCGGCCTTATACTCTGGAGGAAACCAGAAAACCCTCATGCCTAGTTTAAGAATAAGCCTGTGGAAAATTACTTCTTCAAAAGAAAAAGTATCTTATATCATCTCTTCTCCATTTGCTTCTCCTTATCATTGTTGCTGTTTACGACACAAGGAGAAGGAGAAAAATCAACCGGAAGCCGAAGTCGAACCTCCGATCCAGGTTGCTTGCTTGGAAGTCGGATTGCTTACCTTGTCTGTTACCTCTTTCAGCAAATCTCTTAGCTTGGCGACTTGGGGGACTCCTACCATAGGGTTTTGTATCGCACTTGACCAAGCTCGAAACTACAAGTAAGCTTCAAGTGAAATTGATACATTACCTTGTGCATCTTCATCGGTTAAAGATACCACCCCTGGATGGAGGAAAAGTACTTCCAGAGAAGATGCCACATCTACGTATGAGACGGATAAGGCAAGTGAAAATGATACCACACTTCGGTACTTAGAAGTTTTGTGATTACTCAATGGCTTGGATCTTGCAAGTCCCCAACCGAGGAGCTTCCCTCACTCGGGAACTTAGGGGAGCACTGTTTGTACCACACTTGACCAATCCCGAAACTACTGAGCACCGATCAACGTTATACCGTCAAGGACCCAGAAGAGTTTCCCTCCAACCAGGAGGCCAATCACAGCGCGACACGTGTCGACATCAGAAGCCAATCATAGCGTGATACGTGTCAACATCAAAAGCCAATCACAACATGACACGTGTCAATGTCAGAATGAAACTAGAAATTCTCTTCTATAAATAAAGATCATTCTCTCACAATATTTCCTAATGTAATTTGTATTAAATCATTCACTAGTACTCACTAAAGGAGATCTTGAACCTATGTACTTGTGTAAACCCTTCACAATTAATGAGAACTCATCTACTTCGTGGACGTAGCCAATCTGGGTGAACCACGTACATCTTATGTTTGCTTCCCTGTCTCTATCCATTTACATACTTATCCACACTAGTGACCAGAGCAATTTAGCGAAGGTCACAAACTTAACACTTTCTGTTGTACCAAAGTCCTCACCGATTTTGTGCATCAACGAGATTAATTAATAAATTTTATATCATTAGATGCTAATTATATACCTGCATCATTTGTTACATTATATAGTACATCAATATGACATAAAAATGTGATCACACTCAAATTAATTTTATGTAAAAAATATCACTTTTATTTGGAGTGTATAAAATTAGTGTGGAGCAGAAGATTTAATGGTGCCAAGTCTGTCGAGATATGTCTAAGTTAGAAAAGTTCTATTAACACACTTTTGTTAATTTTTCGTCATAGATCTTCTTCAATTTATTTAATTAAATAATTGAAAATTAAGAAATATGTGTGAAAAGTAAAAAAAAAACTATGTGAATATTGTAAAAAAAAAAATGGGATCATACTCAAATTAATTTTTGTGTAAAAAACAGTATGTGAATATTGTAATCTAAATAAAAATTAAAACGAGAAAATAACTCGTAGGATAGTGTCGGTAAGATCAAGAAGACCTAGAAGGCTATCACCAACAGACATGCCAAATTACCTAGTCAAAAAGCTCTCAGTTTCCCAGCAAAGTTGTGAGTTTGCATTTTTTTTCTTTTAAAAACGAACAGGTTGGTAACTTCACTACAGTAGTTTGTCTTTTTAAGAATGAAAAAAGCTTACAGAGGTAATTTAGTTTTCTCTTATCATCATGGTACAATTTATCAGTCGTAGAAATTGAACTTAAAACATGTTACGTAGAATATAAATTTAAAATTCATCTCTAAATCATCTCGTAATGGCTTTAAGTTATTAGTCTTATGACTATAGGCTTCCTGAGAAACTATAGATTAAATTTGAAAGAGAATTGTTATTAGCATTCAAAAAATCTCATTCTAAACTCAAAACTTTATATATTAAAAAAGAAAAATACATTTATTAGAAATGTAAAGTGTAATTTTTGAAGTGCACTTCTCATTTGAAATTACTAGACAATATGACGGCTAGAACCAAAAGAGAGTATCCACGTGGAGCTAGCTAGTGGAACAGGTACGGAGGGCACGTGTCACCAAATCCATGGTCACTAATGGAACAGATATGTATATCATTCTTTATCCATATGCCCGACCCAAAAAGCAACAAAATATCTTGCCGACGTTAATTTTTCACCTGTCATCATTTTCCTCTCAGTGCCACGTCTCCAAGTTGTTAAAAAGCACTTACGCTCACAACCATATTTGCATGCCCTGCTGGTGCAGGTCAGTTGTCTATATAAACCAACGAACCCAGACCCAAATTAAACACATCATCCCAAACAAATCATAAGTATTGTCACTGAAGATTTATTAGTCGCAACTTCGCAAGGCATTGTTATTACAGTTTCATTTGTTTGTTTATCTTTTGAAATATGTCGAATTATGGTAATACAACAGCCGAAAAAACTACCGAGGAGTACTTCGGGAACCCAACTTACAACGGTAGCGCAGGAGCCGATAGGACCGACGAGTTCGGGAACGCGGTTCAACACGGTCGGACTAATACCGGCTACGGGACTGCTGATCCTAAGACTCGTGATGAAGGGATTGTTGGGCATCATGGCGGCCCCGCTGTGCTTCAGCGCTCAGGAAGCTCTAGCTCTGTAAGTTCATCTCTTTTCACCTCCATATATATGTAGTTCCAACTTAATTCATTAAATGCATGAGCTATGCTGCAAATATGTGGGCACTATGAACAAACTTTTCCCTAGACGTATGTTACTAGGAAAACCAGACAAGCAACAATTTTCGCTTGTCCAATTTAGTACTTTTGCAAGAAAAACTGTGCGTACTATGGTGAACTTAATCAGTGATCTAAATTAATAACACAATATTTGACAGTATAAATGTCTTATCTCGAACAATGCTATTCGGAAATTAGCGTATTTTGTTCACATAACTTATGTATCTGCGCATTTTGGTTTTTCGAATATCAACACAATCAATGCTTCAAATTCAAATATTGCATCAACATTTTATCTTACTAGATGGAACAATTTCTTTGTATTCAAGTATCATATGTGCATTATATTTACATATATTTTTTGTAACCAGGTCTAACTAACATTCTATTATTGTAGTCGTCTGAAGATGATGGGCTAGGTGGGAGAAGGAAGAAGGGACTGAAAGAGAAGATAAAGGAGAAGCTACCAGGTGGTGGTAACAAGGATGACCAGTACTCTGGTGGAACGCAGACCACTACCCCTTACGGTGGTGGGACGACTTACAAGGTAGGAGAGCAACGCCAGGAGAAGCTACCAGGTGGTGGTAACAAGGATGACCAGTACTCTGGTGGAACGCAGACCACTACCCCTTACGGTGGTGGGACGACTTACAAAGTAGGCGAGCAACACCAGGAGAAGGGTACGACGGACAAGATCAAGAAGAAGCTGCCAGGTGGGAATAGGGATGACCAGTATTCTCATGACACGTCAACTACTGCTGCAGCTTATGGTGGGACTGGGCGCACCGGAGAGCCCCAGGAAAAGAAGAACATGATGGACAAGATCAAAGAAAAGCTTCCTGGTGGCCACGCCGAGTAGATAATCATCCCGTTTCACATAACTATAAGTAAATGCCAGTCTGTATAATAAAAGAGTGTCTGGTCGGACCTCGGTTGCGTGATCCGTGCGTGGGTGATCCATCGTTGCGCACTGTTGTTTTGGTTTCTGTTATGTGTAATTTTGTGTGTCGTTCCCTTTGTATTAATAGTATATTTGTTTTTGTTATTTTTGAGAATAGTATTATGCTTTTAAGTTTAACTGCTACCCAGTAAATTCAATGATTCAGCAGGTATTACTTAATGTCAATAAAAACGATATAGCAATCAAGTAAAAAGAAAATTTTGATACGTTGAATTATATAGTTAAAAGCTAAAAGATATTCACTAATGATCATGCAAGTGATCTACTGGTACCTCTCACACTTGTAAGTGAGGTTTTGAGGTTTTGAATTAAGTGGATGACGAATTTGATATCAAATTAAGTTATTCATTGGTTAAATAGCTGAATTTTTTTTTCTTGTAAGTGTAAAAATGTCAATGGACAAAAAAAAAAATAGCAAAACCTAAAAAATTTTAAAATTTTAAATACAAGAGAAATACATAGAGATTTAAATTTTAACATGAGATTTCTATTTTAATTACACTGAAACGAACATAACTAACAAAACAATCTGCCATATTCATCAGCTAATTTTTATTTAGCTTAACAATTATCCATTTTTTCTTTTATTTTAACATAAATGAATGGAGCAAGTAGCATTTTACCATAATAGTGAAAAAATGTTAAAATTTTTATATGAGGACGAAATCTTGGATAATCTAACAAAATCTGTAATTTGAAAAGAAAAAAACATAAAAGAATGAAAGTGTTTATTTTCTCTTTTATCTCCTCACGGCTGGAGATAAACACAAAGTTGCACTGGTCAAAGATTAGGACATCATCAATATGACTTTTACAACACATTGACGTGTAGTCCAAAAATGCTATACACATAAAGATGAGTTCTTCCTTTGTCAACGGGAACCTATTTAACGAGATGATATATGTTAGGTCCAAAAATTTTATGTACAAGTTTAATTACATCTCGAAGTCCGGTTGTGTAAAAATAAAATAAACTAAGTTTACATAGAAAAGTAAAGAAAGAAAACAAAGATGGACATTTCTAAAAGAGAAATTTGTTAAAATTGACCAGAAGATTGGCCAGTGCGTTCAGCGCAATCTTCATGAGGCTAGTAATGTTCTTCAACCTTACACTAAAAGGGGAAGTTATAACTGCACTCATGGAAAGAAAAAAAAAAGATTTAAGAGGGAGACAACATGAAAGTGGGAGACATCGTAGAGGAAGAGGAATCAAGACAAGATTGCACCAGACACAGCAAATTTTTCTCTTAAGTGTGAAAAACCTTGATTCTTAAATGAGGAATTATCCTCACCTTCCACGGATTTCTTCAAGTTTTCCTTATATTCACTTCAAATTTCCCATACCATTAAGAACTCTTAAGTTAGCCATTCCTAAAACCATGCAAGCATGTACACATTTTCTTATGCTAAATTGATAAGTTTTTAGCTTTCACGCCCAACTTCATTTAGGCAATTCATAATTTTTCATAATTATTCAGTCATTGAGTCATTGAATTAACAATTGTTTCTTAAGATGCACTAATTCTTTTAAAGTATCTTAGAACTTAGTACTGGAAACGAACTAGAGGAAGTAGAAGTTTCCACATGGCCAAAATTCAACTAGATCAAAAAGTTCCCAACAATGTACAAAGATTATCCAAGTGAATAATATTATATATACTACGTGATTCCATGGTTAATAGGCGGATACCTTGTGTAAATCGTTATATTCACCCATCGATTGTCTTATCAAAGTAACTATAAAATATTAATATGAAAATTATGATGGCATTTGTGCTTGTGATGACATTTCATGAGCATTTATTGTCATGCCTTACAACAATAGACTCAAACTCTTCGCATAATCACTGGTTCGTCACCAATATGTGCTTTAATTTTACAAATCCTATACCATCAATTCCAATTTCTTTTCACCATCTTTCCCATCCTCCACCTCCTAGACTTTCCTCAAACCCATTTGATTTCTGATTTGTAGCTACTTTTCTTAATCGTGTTTTGTCGCGATTTTTTCAGGATGTGCATAGAGCTTCAATGCAGGTGATCTTACCACCACCTCTCATGGATCAGAAAAGTGTGTTTTGCTCTAGCTCGGGTGTTTACACCACCACCTCCCATGGATTTGTCTTCGACGACTTTGTTGCCTTTGGTGACTATGTTGCTAATGAGTTCTCTCACTAGCTTCATGTGTTTTGCTACAAATCTGTCATCTATGGTGCTTTGTGAAGGTTGGTGGGGTCGTCTGTCTATCATTTTTGTGGAATTGTTTGGCTGGATTTTTGGCATCTATTGGATGAACGTTCTGCGGTGATACATTCTCGGCGGTTACAAGGAAAATAGGGTTTTCTGTTTATTTTGCTCTTTCTGGGCTCAAACTTTTGGTTTGGGTTTGTTTTGGGGATCCATATTTTCTTTTTGGCTTTTCTTGTAATGGGACCTCACCTGTTGTAAATTTTAGTGTGGTTCAGTAATAAATCTTACACATTTACCAAAAAAAAAAACTTTGCGAAAAGTTGTAACTTCTATATATTAGCTCACTTAGAAGTAAATTTAAAATGACTGAAAAAACATTTTCAGTCTAAATGTTTTTAACCAATTTTTAATAATTCAAGTGGATTTAAAAAAATAAAATAAAATAAAAACTTTATGTGCTTCCTGTAAGAAGCATATATCTTATGCTTCATGCAAGAAGCATATATCTTAAGCTTCTTTCAAAAAGCACTTAAAATGTTTTTAAAACCCACAATCCATGCCATTAGAAGCGATTTTAGTCATTATAAAAGTACTTCTAAACGAAATCTATATGTTGTCGTGATTAATTAAAGATATAAAGAAATCAATAAAAAAAAAGCTAATGAAAATGGCTTCAAAACTTTGAGTTTTAACAAAAAAAAACTATGCTATAACTTTATTTAATGATAAGGACAAGAGGATGAAAAAAAAAACCTAACTAAAAGCGTGTGCAAAGAGCACCCAACCAATCCTTCAGTTGCATAACCCTTTGACATAATCCAAGCATATTTTATTCCTCTAAAATTAAAATTTCAAATTGAAGTGGGTTTCGTTCGATTCAAAACCACATTTGCGGTGGTATGGTTAGGAGGGAGTTGGTCAGGTGTGGGCGTTAACATTGATCTTTATCATGTTTTTTTTAGCCATGCATGACTTTAAAAGTGTGGACATTGATCTCTATCATGTTAAAAAAAAAAAAAAAACTTTTTATTGCATTCTAGTGAAAGAACTTGAAAATCTAGGACGAGTATCTACTGTTAAGTTTCATAAACAATGTAGTATCGTTAAGTTTCTGTTTGGACCCGTTTTTACATTATCGGCCTGAGTAATCGAGGTCGTTGAATGAGAAGGGTTTTAGACCGTTGGATGATAAAGTGGTTGAAATAATTTTTAGTTATTATTGAGAAATGATATTGTGATTTTAATTATAATATTATCTCTTAATAATAACTAGGATATTTAAACCTAATATTTGATATATCCAGTTAGTTGTTTTGGAAAAAGATGATCTGATCCGTCTTCAGAGGAGCGCGCGAGGACATTTGAATAGGCTCATCTTATCAGGCCCCAGGTGCATGCAATCTCCTATGTGATTGATTATTATTAAAACCAAAGTTCTATTTCTGATATAGAAGTGGGTGGTACAATTCAAGTTGACTTGGAATTCATGGATGTGATTGGTGCACGTGGCTGTATCTAAGGGATATGGTGATTATATTTCATCAGTTAAAATTACTTTTTAGAGTTTAAGTTGGTGAATTAGTCATCATGCATGCATGTGGTCTTCAACAGAAGGTTATGATGATGGATAAAGGTTATGATGATAATGGATAAAGGTTATTAGTTAAAAACAAGATTGCATCGGGTTACAAGATGACAACAAGTTTTGATAAGACGTGGGGTTAGCAACCAATAAAGACTTAGAGTCACAGTGCAATTAGGATTGGTTTTCGTGACTTGGGCCTGCAGATATCTATAAATATCAAGCGGCTAAAAAGCCCCTCCAACTCAACACACAAACTACCCTACGCAAACTTTCGCTTTACGAGAAACCTGTCAACAACCTTGAGATTTTTATTTTCTTTTTCACCAGCACATCTTTAGTTTGGATAAACAGCACTGTGAAGGCAATCGGCGAACATCTTCAGTTTGGATAAATAGCATTGTTGCCGTAGAATTAGCCGATCGCGAAGTACCTTAAGTTTGGATAAACAGCACTGCGACGAGACCGATTGGTTATCTATCCAAGTCTTGGTCGAGAAGGATTTTCGAATCCTTATTGGCAGATGTCATCTCATCAGCCTTCTCGGCAAAGTGAGGTGTTACCAGGTTACTACATTCGGCACCCTGGGAGCCGAATTTGATATTGAACTTCATAGAATTAGCAGCCTTGTCTTTAGGCTTTAGAACCCGAAGGCCGAGAGTGTTCCTTCCTCAACCGCAATTGCAAGATCGAGAAGTCAGTAGCGCATCAACGCAACATCAACAAATTTTACTCCTTGACCGAGCTCGGCCAACAAGTTGGCACACCCCGCACACAACCGAATGACGTAGTTAGCTTATTAATTACTCGGCCTGCACACAACGTAGGCTTGGTAGTTTTTAGGGTCAACAGTTTCATAAACAGTGTACAAAGTTTCATAAATAGTGTTGTACCGGTAAGTTTCATAAAAGTTTCATACATAGTGTAATAAGTTTCATAAACAGTGTCGTACCGTTAAATTTTATAAACAGTGTAGTACAATTAAGTTTCAAAATAATGTAATAAGTTTCATAAATAGTTTGTGTAAGGGGCGCGTAAGTCCGCGTGTCAGTTTTTTTTATTTTTAAAATATTAAAATTATGTCTTTTCATTAAAGTTTAAGTCTTTTTCATTAGATAAAATTATAACATGAGTTTTTATTAAAATAAATTTAGTCCAAGTTTTTTTCATGAAAGTTCTTATAAAAAAATTCTAAATTATTAAAAAAATCTAAATCAAGATAATTACAAAGCAAGTGTACGTAGTCACCCTTCATCCGTATCCAAATTCCCCACGTCTATAAAAAAGAAAAATCAAGATAATTACACGGCCATGCATGTGTAAAAAACGTAACCATGCCATGCTTTCCAAGTTCCAATCTTGAACATATCCAAGAGGTCGTTATCTATCAACCACGTAAAGTCACAGACGCGGTGGAGTGTCACGAGCTTTTTAACTCCATGATAAGGACTGACTCCCTTATCTAATCTTATCTATCTGATTATTCTATGCCGACAGCAGGATACACTTGTTCCTCTTTCACGTCGCCAGGTGTCCCAGTAGCCAACGTGTCATCAGGATCGAAGGTCACTATTCACGTAGGTGTAAGAAGTAAGAAACCCTACTGTGACACGCGTGTTTTGTTGGTTCCCTATATAATCCCGCCATATTTTCCCTCCAATCCCATCAAATCCCAAACAAAATTATCCAGACTTCCATACTCAAATTGTGTTATTTGAAAAATGTCGCATCTGCATAATCAACACGGGGCACAGCCAACCGACGCCTACGGCAACCCGATCCAGAGAACCGACGAGTACGGGAACCCACTTGGCGGTGCTACTACAGGTGCCACCACCGGAGGATACGGTGCTCATGACACAGCCGCTGCGACCACTGGTCACGATTACGGCAGGAAAGAGCACCATGGTGTCACTGGCGCGCTCCACCGCTCTGGCAGCTCAAGCTCTAGCTCTGTAAGTGATTTCTTATTTTTTTCTCATATGAAAATGTGATGTTAATTTACGTAGGATTCACTTAATAGCGCGTACCATGATTTTGTCTATTGACCAAGTTATGCCAAAAAGGTTAGGCTTAATTAGGCACACACGCATGAATTTATGTTCAATCCTAATATAAGCACGTAGAAAATTTTCAATGCGCCTGTAGCAAGGTCCAGTACCCCAATATAATTGTATTATTAGAAACTAGTAAAATATTTAATCGATAGTATTAGACCTGGTGAATTAGGCGTGTTCTGATACAATAAAAATTTCTCTATATGTAGGCGGTCCCCTATTGTTATTTGTATCATGTCACCTGGTCAATAGGCAAAAATTTTAATGGTAGCATTATTAGACCAGGTGTATTAGGCGTGTTTCGATTAACTAAAACATTTCTCTGCTCTATGTACACCTTGCAAATGTGGATTGATTTGCAACATTTAGGGTTGAATATATATTCATGAGAATGTTTGTACTGTAGCATGTTTACTAATTTTTAATTAATACAACAAGATAGATTTCATTTAAAACAGAAGTTATTCCCTCGGAAATTTTTAACTTGTATACAATCGCGTAGATACAATTTTTATGCAAGATCCAACTCTTATTGGCAGGATTTGATCATCAATTTCTTTTATACACTAATTATAATATTAATATTGTTAATTAACTTGTAATTCCCTCTGAAAAAGAAATTCATATGTCGGCGTGTATTTATTTTGGTGTAGTCGGAGGATGATGGGCTAGGTGGGAGGAGGAAGAAGAAGGGGTTGAAACAGAAGATAAAGGAGAAGCTCCCGGGATCAACCACGACTGAGACAACTTACGGCACCGCTGGCACCACCTACCCAGGAGGGCACCAACAGGAAAAGGGGATGATGGACAAGATCAAGGACAAGCTGCCGGGTACTGGCCACAAGGATGACCCCCACTACTCAACCACAACACATGCTAGTACGACCACAACTCCCTACGGCGGTGCCACCTACACGGAGGAGCACCACGAAAAGAAGGGGATCATGGACAAGATCAAAGAGAAGCTTCCCGGAGGAAACCAGTAGACATTATATACCATTCCTGTATTAATAAAAGCCTACAGTATGTATACAGTGGTTTAGTGTTGTTGAATCTTATAATAAGCTAGCGGAGCCTGGTGCGAGCTCAGCTCTGGTGCGGCTAATGCACCGAACACTACACAGTATCGTTTGTCTTTGTGATATGTAACTTTGTCTGTCGTTTATATTAATATATTTAGTGCTCGTTCGAGTAACGGTAATTCCGGTTTAACTACTGTTGCAATATTGGTTTAATAAGGTCCTACAAATTAGCAATAAGAACATGAACATGTTATTTAGTTTGCCCGCTTGCAAACGCCTCCGCTGATATCAATATCAAGTTCGAATTCATCTAGAATAGTCACTCGCTCTATGGGCTTGTCACACAAGATAAGTTCACACAGAGAAGAGCCACTCGCTCTACGGTCTTGTCACACAAGACGAGCACGCCGCCCACCTACTGGGAGCGGTTTCATTGATTGATTTGAGGTAGCTGTAGCTTGCTTTTAAGTGTTAGAAATTTTGAGTAGAAATTTTATGATCCCATATTAGTCACTATTAAAAGATTTTTATTTTATAAGATTTTGTCCCTTGTAGAGAGTGAATGGAGTAATGGGTCATAGATCATAAAATTGGGCTCAAGTTTGAGATTGGGCTTTATAATTAAATTTTTTAATTACTTATTTTTAATTAATTAATTATTTTTTATATCAATAGACTCATCTTTTCAGATGAAGTCTGAAGTGATGAAAGAACGCCAGAGAACAAAGCACCCCTTTGAGAAGATGTCTCCTAACAAACTCATCCCATTCTCATACCTGTTGCAAACATGCATAAACCTATTATATATACATCAATCTGCATGACATTTAGAACATAGAAACATAAAATTCTTCTACAATCCCAAACATTCTTACTGAGAGAACCACAAAGAAATTAGCCAGAAGTCAAGTTTTCCGGTGTTGGAATTCTAACTTAGATCATTGATCACAGCCCGTCTTGAATTATTTCATCGGTGGTGTGAAAAGACTAAAGTACCCTTGAGCGTTTCGTGGTGTTGTGTAGATTGGGCTAAGAAAAAAAGGCCAGTTAGCTCTATTCCTAATTAATTGGATCCAATTAAAACTTAAGCTTTTATTTATTTTGATTGGTGACCCAGCTGGACCACACACACTCACACAAACCCTTTCCCGTTGACTTTCTCTCTCTCCTTCCCTCGAATTTTCTGCCATTTTCGTACTCGTATGGACAACACCCAAACCTTACCCTATCTTCACGGATCGACGTCGAGGAGGTTGTTTATGTGTTCCTCGTGAGTCCAGGTGGTCATCTATGCCTTTAGTTTGACGTGAAGACCTTGTTTTCCCGAGAACCAGAAATCCCAGTTTTAAGGCACTGTTCATATGATCGTGAATGTGAAGTTTTTAGGAGATTTTAAGTTGCTAGTGAGCCTTAGGACGTCTTCACAAAGCTTGGAGAAGAAAAACAAAGTGTTTTGGATGTCGGGAAGTTAAGTTTGGCAAGTTTCAATTTTGGCCGAATTATCGAGGTTTATCCGATGAAATCCCATGGATTTCTAGGCGTGAAATTGGTAAGGTTTTGTTCTTCTTGTTGTAAGCTTCAATTTGGTATAAATTTCGTGAGTTTTGGTTGAGAAATGAGGAAGATATGAAGGTTTGATTATTTTCCCAGTTTCAGGCGATCGTAGCGGCTCCGACAACATTCTCCGGCGAACCCAGGAATATGAAGGAGAATATTTTGTCAAGTCTGACAGAATATTCTAATGGCGTCAGGTAACGCATTTAACTTTTGTTAAGGTTTTAACGGAATATTCCTAATGGTCGTTAGGCTCAGTTAGGGTTTGGCCGCGCATGGGAGCACGTTTGGCCATGCCTTGGCCGGTGCGTGGCGGGGCGTGGGAGGTCGGAAAATTTTTCTAAAAATATGAGGATGTTCCTGAGGTTGAGTAAATCATGGTGGTATATTCAAATACCTCATTTGAGCAATGTATGAGAAGTTATTTCTTAGTTTTGTGTATGTGCTTTAAATAATGTTTATTCAGTTATTTCGCATATAGGTGAGACCTATCCTAAGGACGAGTGCCATCAATCGAGGCTCGAGGGCTACGACCCTTCGACATATCAATGAGTGTGCTTTTGGTTTTCCGTATATACCTATAAACTTTGAGATTTTTCCCAAAAAATGAATTTGAATGATTTTACGTTTTGAAATGCCATGTAAAGTATCTGCCTATTTTATTTATGCATTAGTAGTTGCATATATTTATGATTGGTGCTGCAGACGCACAGGTAAGTGCTAGGTAAGTTCATAAATTAAAGATATGAGGTTACTTCAGTTATGTGAGATATGATGTGATGTATTGAGAGCTCATAAACCTGCACCTTGGTGTTAGTGCTCCCGTCCAAAGTTAGGGTACAGTCTTTCACGTGACATTCACCTCTCGCACCATATGCTCACCTAGGATCCAAGTTAGGTGCAAAGGCTTTTCGTACAAACCACTTTAGATGGTTCCGACTCGTAAGTGACCCGCGATTATTCGCACAGCCTTCATGTGATCGTAGCACTAGAGCATATTTATTTTACACCTACTCTTGTCGTACAGACCACTTTAGGTGGTTCCGACTCGTGTGCAAGAATTGATATGATATGATTGAGATTGGTTATGAGCTATAGACTCAACCATACAGTTTGAGTTAGAGGGATTCAGCTGATGCGATACCTGACATTGATATATTTTGTCTGGATTATTTATGGCATTGCATTAAGATACTTTGGCATGGTATACTTCTATGGATTTTCATCTTGAGTATGATTTCTGATACAGCTTATTATTATTATTATTATTAGTATTATTATTATTATTATTATTATTTTCTGGGAAATTATACAGGTTTTAGGGCGAGGGGTTAGAACTTTTGAGAAATGAAATGATTTTGCAAAACTTTGTTTTTGCCTACTCACACTTTCTGTTTTGCGCCCATCTAGGTTTTAGGTGGAAATGCTTTGGTGGCTCACGGGGATTTCAACGGTGGTTTTAACAGAACATCATAAATGTAGGATCACCCTTGAGTGTTGTAAATTAGTACTTGTCCTGCTTGATTGCACTTAGGCTATTTATGCTCTAGTTGTGTATTTCACACTTAATCTCGTTCTAGCACCTTATCTTAACTAGTAAGGCTAGTAGTTTGGTTTTTATTCATTCATATTTCTCTTATATCTTTATTGTTTCCGCACTATGCACATGGTTACTTCACTTCTACGTGACGGCCAACACGCCCTGATTTAGGTCGGGGTGTGTCAATTGAATATTGGTGAAGCAGACGTTTGTAGAACTACAAGCACTGAATAGGGATGAAATTTATATTTCAAGGACATTACGGTACGCAAGCTTTGATTTTCAATTTGTCTGTCTAATATTATTTCGTTATGTTTATACTCTGGTAAATTATTTATTTGTATTTATTATTTATTAACATATATAAATTTATCATTGATTGTTGATATTTATCCAACACCAAGTACATGTGCTAGCGATAGAAGCTAGCTGCAACAGAAGATAAATGAAAAGCTCACAGGCTCAACTACAACTGACACAACATACGGCACCACCGACCCAGGAGGGCACCACCAGGAAAAAGGGATGACGGACAAGATCGAGGACAAGCTGCCGAGTACTGGCCACAAGGATAACCCCCACTACTCACATACTACTACGTCGACCACCACACCATCCGGCGGCGGCACCGCTTACACGGAGGAGCACCACGAAAAGAAAGGGATCATGGACAAGATCATAGAGAAGCTTCGTGGCGGACACCACAAGATATAAATGCAGTGGTTGTTACAATTATATCGGCCATATAATAAGCTACTGGTGCCTCTGGTGTGAGCTGAGTTGTTTGTGTGGCTAATGCACAGAGAGCACTATGCAATGTCTATCTTTGTGATGTGAAACTTGTAAAACTTGTTTGAATGACAATGAGATTACAACTGGACTACTTGGGTGGCGTTTAACTAGTCATACTAGTTATGTGAAACACAAGGAGTCTGAGAGCTTTGGTATGACAAGAATCGTGGAGTTTTGTATGTTGCAGCTGTTCTATTTTGATCCTTATCAAATATATACTAGTATATAGAGTCATGATAGGACTAAAACTTATTAAGAGATAGAGATTATCACTCTTTCTGATAATAGGCTGGACCGAGTGAATCTCTAGCAAAATGGATGGATATATATAGTTGAAGTCCCTGCTTCCTCACTAACGCTCTCAATATTATCTAAAACCCTATTCACTTAGAGAAGAGACTTTCAAGTGTTGGAAGTAGAAGACTTCTTCTTCTGTTGTTTCTTCAATGGCGATGCCTCCAGGTAAGTGTCTTGCAGATTATAAACTGGTGTTTCTCTAGTTATGGTGAATCTGATATTAGTTGGTAATCCTAGGGTAGTGTTGGTATGATGTGTTGCAGTAGTTTATTTATTGATATACTGCTTACATGTGGTATCAGAGCCAACCTAACATGACTAGGGTTCTTTATTTAATATATGGTTAACTTTCGATTTGATTGATCTATATATTTTGATCCTATGTCATTAAATGCTTCCGTTGCATACTTACAAAGAAATTTGCATGATCAATATATTTATATATATAATCAAATATTGCCGTGTATACCTCCAGTTGTGTTTGCTATTTTTGTCTAGAGAAGATCGTTCAAAGAACAATTGCAATATTGGAACACTCAACCCAGAAGAACTTTTGGATTCATGTTTTATTTGTCAAAACCGAACTAATAAATAAAATTTGAATCGTAAACAAGGATCTCAACACCTAATCTGTTCAAAAGTGTTTAGTTTGTTGATTTTGTTGTTGTCTAAAGGATTAGACATGTGATTTATTTGTATCAAGTGAATAATAATCTGCTCAAAAGTGTTTATTTATTCAAGTTAAATAAATAAATCAATCAATGTATAGTGAAATATTGAATTGACAAGATTGCATTCTTCATCTGCTTAAAAGTGTTGGAGTTATGTAAACTGCCCTCGTTTTCAATATTTTGGCTATGCAAATCTAGTATAAATAGTTTCTGTCCAAAGATGATACTATGTTTATATGATTATATGTTGGGAAAAGATTAGGCGTAATCTTTTCTTCTGTTTGTTGATACATAATGACTAAGAACTATAAAAATTAATATTTGGTTTTGTAGCTCCTCATATGACATCTCTCAATTTCAACAATATTGAGACTCTGATCGGTTCTAACTACAAGAAGTGGAAGGAGGATGTTGAAATGGTTCTTGGCCTTATGGATCTCGATTTGGCATTAAGGGAGGAAAAACCTGCAGCTATTACTACAGAGAGCACTGCAGATCATAAGGCAAAGTTTGAAAAGTGGGAGAGAACAAACCGAATGTCCCTGATGATTACAAGGAAGGCTATGGCTCCATCAGTTAAAGGGGGTGTTCCAAAACAAGACAATGCAAAAGACTTCTTGGCTGCAGTTGGGGAAAAATTTAAAGAATTTGACAAGGCTGAAACTGGGACTTTTCTCATTCAAATTACCTCTATGAAATTTGATGGTGAGGGAAGTGTCAGAGAACACATTCTCAAGATGGTTGATCTTGCTTAGAAGTTGAAGGATCTCGAAGTACCCATGATTGACCAGTTCTTAGTTCATATGGCCTTGAACTCCTTGCCTTCAAAATATGGGCAGCTCAAGGTTTTTTATAACACTCAAAAAGACAAATAGGGCATCGATGAACTGATCATTATGTGTGCACAAGAAGAAGATCGGCTCAAGAGTGACAAATCAGTTGATGTGACTTTTGTGCAAGGTGAAAAACGCAAAAAGGACTTCACTCAAAGTTCAATTGTGGTTGCTGGTAAGAAGAAGAAGAAAGAAATTTCTTCTTCATTTAAAAATACTAACATCATCTCTAAAGGATCTCATAAAATAAAGCATGTTAACATTGAACTTGAGAAAGAAAAAGAGTGTTATTTTTGCAAAGAAATAGGTCACTTAAGAAAGAACTGCAATGGCTTCAAGAATAGGCTTGTTAAGAAAGGTAACGAAATAAATATTTTTGTATGTGTTGAGTCTAATTTAGTTTACATTCCTCCTAAAAGTTGGTGGTTTGACACAGGCTGCTCTATTCACATAACTAATTCTTTGCAGGGCTTCTAAAAAACAAGGGTGATAAACAATGAAGTCTACAATGTCTATGTAGGGAATGGCAGCAAAGTTGCTATCGAATCCATAGGAAGTGTCAAATTAGTTCTTTCCTCTAGCTTTATTTTAGATTTGAGTCCAGTACTCTATGTACCTTCCATGAGAAGGAAATCAATTTCTGCATCTAAGTTAGTTAAATCCGGCTTTACATTAGTGGGTGACAGTCAAAGTGTAAAGTTTTTCCATTCCAATGACATGAATAAATTACTTAGTGAAGCATATCTTAAAGTTGATACGTGGCAAATGAATTGTACGTATGAGATTGAATGTTTTAATGTTCAAAGTGCTGGTTCAAAACAAGTGCTCACTCATGAAAAAACCTCAATGCTTTGGCACAAAAGGTTGGGGCACATCTCTAAAGAAAGAATCATCACACTTACAAAACAAGACTTGTTGCCACAACTTGATTTCAGCAACTTTAAAGAGTGTGTTGATTGTTTTAAAGGAAAACTCACCAATACTAGGAAAATAGGGTCAAACCGTAGCCAATCTCTACTGGAAATTATACACACTGATATTTGCGGACCCTTTCCAATTAAGACCATATGTGGAAAATCATATTTCATAACCTTCATTGATGATTTTTCACGGTTTGCATATGTTTTTCTTATTTTTGAAAAATCTGAAGCCTTGCATTGTTTTAAAACATTTCATTTGGAAGTTGAAAAACAACTAGAAAAACACATTAAGATTGTGAGATCCGATAGAGGTGGTGAGTATTTTGGCAAGTTCACTGAGGCTGGACAACACAAATGACCTTTTGCAACTTATCTTGAACAAAATGGCATTGTGGCTCAGTATACTACCCCTGGGACTCCTCATCAAAATGGAGTTGCTAAACGAAGGAATCGAACCCTGAAGGACATGATTCGATCCATGTTTGCACATTCAAAGCTTTCAATGTTTCTTTGGGAAGAAGCACTGAAAATTACAAATTATATATTGAACCGTGTACCGAGCAAGTCCGTTGACATGGTACCATTCGAAGCTTGGACAAGAAGGAAACCGAGTTTTCATCACTTTCGTGTATGGGGTTGTAATGCCGATGCCAGATTCTATAATCCAACAGAGAAAAAACTCGATCCATGGACCACCAGTTGCAAGTTCATTGGGTATTCTGAGAAGTCTAAAGGGTATAAATTCTATTGCCCTAACAGTCACTCGAGGGTTATGGAAACCCATAATGCAAGATTTCTTGAAGATGGGGATGAAACTGACATCAGCATATCAGCAACTACATCCTCAAAATTCGAAGAAATCACACTTGATAGTGACATTATTGATCAACATCCATCTACCCTTATTATTCCCATGAACATGCAGCCATAACCTTTTCATGACAATTCACATACGGTTTATGCAGATGATACAACAAATGAGGAGTATGTGCCCCATGCAGACGTCCAGGAACATGAAGTACATGCACCAGTACAATTAACTGAAGTAGATCTTATGAATGATCCAGTAACTGCAGTTTTTGAATCAAATATTCGAAAATCACAGCGAGTACGTAAGGCAACATTGTTGCCTGATTTTGTATACCTTGTTGATGCACAAAACTGAAGGTCTTGGAACAACGTAAATCCGACCGTGAATCTGCATGAAATGTAAATAACACAAGATGTATCGTGGTTCACCCCAAAGTTTGGGCTACGTCCACACTGATATTGTATTTCTAAGGGAGAGAGAGCTCTGAGAGTGAGAGCTTTGAGAGGGGGTGAGAAGGCCTAGGAATTGGCCTCCCCTAATTGTGAGGGTGAGTGGTCCTTTTATAGAATAAGGACTCATCTTTTATTACATATTTGCCCATTCCTTTATCATATAATTACATTTAAGTCCTCCGAGTATTTGTACGAGATCTAAATACGAGGCCCTAAATATGGTATAAACATAACTAAATGAGGCAGAACATACTATAGGTGATGAAGATGATCCCTTGTCCTACAATCAAGCCATAACAAGTTCAAGATCAACATTATGGAAACAAGCCATGCATGAAGAACTGGAGTCCATGGAGAAAAACAGTGTGTGGAGCTTAGTTCCAAAGCCAATTGGGACAACAAAAATTATTGGTTGTAAATGGGTGTTCAAGACAAAACGAGACTCATAAGGCAACATTGACAAACACAAAGCAAGGTTAGTGGCGAAGGGCTTTACACAAAGGGAAGACATTGACTATAATGAGACATTTTCTCCAGTCTCAACAAAAGATTCCATGAGAATAATTCTAGCTCTCACAGCACATTTTGATTTATAACTTCATCAAATGGACGTCAAGACGGCATTTCTAAATGGAGATCTTGAAGAAGATATTTACATGCAACAAGCACCTGGATTTGTTGAAAGGGGGAATGAGACGATGGTTTGTAAACTGAATAAGTCTATATACGGCTTAAAACAAGCCTCGAGGCAATGGAATAAGAAATTTGATCAGGTAATGGCAGCTTCTGGTTTCCAAGAGAACAAAATGGATGAGTGTATTTATCTGAAAGTCCTTGGTGCGAAGGTCATATTCTTAGTATTGTATGTAGACGATATATTATTAGCTAGCTCTGATATGTCTCTACTACAGTCAACTAAGAGTATGCTCACTCAAAACTTTAACATGAAGGACTTGGGGGAAGCTCGATTTGTTTTGGGAATATAAATTGTAAGAGATCGTGTTACGAAGTCTCTTGGTCTTTCTCAAAGGTAGTACATCGATAGAGATGCTAAAAGATTCAATATGGACAAATGTTCGAATGGAGAATTGCCTATCGGCAAAAGAGACAAACTGAGCAGTGTTTAATGTCCCAAAAATGAATTAGAGAATGAGGGAATGAAAGACAAGCCCTATGCATCTCTTGTAGGGGGTCTCATGTATGCTCAGGTATGCACAAGACCAGATTTGGCTTTTGCACTGAGTGTGCTTGGTAGGTTTCAATCAAATCCTGGTGTATGTCATTGGGTTGCAGCGAAAAAGGTACTGAGGTGTCTCAAAAGAACAAGAGATTTTATGTTAACTTATAGTCATGTGGACAAGCTGGAATTGGTAGGGTTCACGGATTCGGACTTGGCAGGGTGCGTGGACGACAGAAAGTCAACTAATGCATATATCTTTCTGTTGGCTAATGGTGCAGTATCGTGGAAGAGTGCAAAACAGAAAGGTATTGCATCTTCAACTATGGAAGCTGAATTTATAGGGTGCTATGCAACAACTCAACAAGCCATTTGGCTTAAAAACATGATGAAAGGATTGGAAATCGTTGACAGTGTTGAAAGGTCTCTCAAGTTGTATTGTGACAACAAAGCTGCAGTTTTCTTTTCGAAGAATAACAAGAGGTCTTATGCCAGCATATTGATGGACATCAAGTACTTAAAAGTACGAGATGAAGTGAAGAAAGAAACTGTCGAAATTGAGTACATCAACACAAGTTTAATGGTTGCTGATCCAATGACAAAGGCTTTACCAGTGGGAGTTTTCAAGAAACATGTTTTCAACATGGGAGTAAGAGAGGTCCTTGATTCAGTTAATGAGTGGGAGTAAGCACTCCATAAACCGTGTTGGGTTTGTTTCAATTATTTTGTTTACTGATTGACGATTGTTAGTTATCTTGCAAATTTGTTATCGTTATTGATTTGTTTAAATTGGCTTATTATGTTTCTACAAACAACTTTGGTACTGGAATTATTTCATTTTGTTATGTGGAACTGAGAATTGTCAGTTCTTGACGTCATGACTCTCAAAAGTGACATAGTGTTTTTAAGCTAAATATGTATGTGATCACAGAGTGCAAAGTGCAAGCTATTCGTGCTTTGTTTTTTGTGGTCCTATATTTTTCTTAAAGATGACAAGTTACTATGAAGGATCAGTTGCAAGCTTTTGTGAACTGTATGATCATCATGATTCTTATAATATTGAGGCATATCATTGACATTCAAGTGGGAGAATGTAAAACTTGTTTGAATGACAATGAGATTACAACTGGACTACTTGGGTGGCGTTTAACTAGTCATACTAGTTATGTGAAACACAAGGAGTCTGAGAGCTTTGGTATGACAAGAATCGTGGAGTTTTGTATGTTGCAGCTGTTCTATTTTGATCCTTATCAAATATATACTAGTATATAGAGTCATGATAGGACTAAAACTTATTAAGAGATAGAGATTATCACTCTTTCTGATAATAGGTTGGACCGAGTGAATCTGTAGCAAAATGGATGGATATATATATAGTTGAAGTCCCTGCTTCCTTACTAACGCTCTCAATATTATCTAAAACCCTATTCACTTAGAGAAGAGACTTTCGAGTGTTGGAAGTAGAAGACTTCTTCTTCTGTTGTTTCTTCAATGGCGATGCCTCCAGGTAAGTGTCTTGTAGATTATAAACTGGTGTTTCTCTAGTTATGGTGAATCTGATATTAG
Organism: Malus sylvestris; assembly: GCF_916048215.2. NCBI lineage: Eukaryota > Viridiplantae > Streptophyta > Magnoliopsida > Rosales > Rosaceae > Malus > Malus sylvestris. Next base: position 10,635,075 of record NC_062261.1, on the reverse strand, counting down.
TTGGTAATCCTAGGGTAGTGTTGGTATGATGTGTTGCAGTAGTTTATTTATTGATATACTGCTTACAAAACTTTGTTGTCTATTATGTTAAAATGAGTAGCAATAAGAACATGAACATGTTATTTAGTTTGCCACTTGCAAACGCCTCCGCTGATATCAATATCAAGTTCGAATTCCTCTCTCTCACACAGCTGCCCACCTAGAATGGTCACTCGCTCTATGGTCTTGTCACACAAGATAATTTCACACATAGAAGAGCCACTCGCTCTATGGTCTTGTCACACAAGATAAGCAGGCGGTTTCTTTTCTTTTCATTCGTTCATTGATTGATTTGAGGTAGCTGTAGCTTGCTTTCAATTCCATTTCTTTTCATTCATTCGTTGATTCAAGGTTCATTCATTGATTCAAGGTGGCTGTATAGCTTGCTTCCAAGTACATGTCCTAGCGATGGAAGCTAGTAGCATGAACAATCCAAGTTCTATTATTTTTTGATGTCGGCAGTTGCTTTCAAGGTATTGGTAATGTGAGCTATACGACATGTCTAACACTATTTTTGCTGTCGGGAGTTGCTTTTGTGGCAATGTGAGGTATACCGTATACGACATGTATACAGAGAGAGAGTGGGGATAGTTTTACAAATTATTAAAGTTTGGCAAACGGCAAGAACCCTACTGTGACATGCATGTTTTGTTATTTTGCTTATATAAACCGACCCAAATTGTCAGACTTCATCAAAATCAAATCCTCATCGAAGCATATTAAAAAATTTCCAAGAAGAAGAAAAGGTTTCATTGTGTTTTTAGAGAATGGCGCATTTACAAAATCATCAATACGGGGCACCACCCACCGCCGCCTGCGGCAACCCGACTCAGGGAACTGACGAGAACAGCAACCCCTTGGTTCCCCAAGTGGACAAGTATGGAAACCCACTTGGTCATCACGGTGCTACTACTGGCATCGCTCCTGCTGCCACCGGAGAATACGGTGCTCATCACACGGCCGTTGTGACCACTGGCTATGCTGCCACCACGGCAGGTGGTCACGGCACACTTGGTCACGATTACGGCAGGAAAGAGCACCATGGTGTCACTGGCATGCTTCATCGCTCCGCCAGCTCAAGCTCTAGCTCTGTAAGTAATCTCTTTTTCCCATATAAAGATTTGATCTTAATTTTCGTAGGATATTGTAATTTGTACCATTGTTTTGTCTAAAAAGATTAGACCTTGCTAGCAAAAAGATTAGACTTAATTAACCGCATAATTTCCACGAAAATGAATTTGTGTGTAAATCCTAATACAATTAGCCAGGATACTAATGGTATTAATTTTGGGTAAATATGTACAATTATTTGTATCATCTTACTGATTAAATTAGTTTCATGTATTGTACTCCGTAAATGCAAATCAACGTATCACATCTTATTAGAATTGACTATAGTCACTAGAAAGAATAATATTTGCATTCCTCTCCTGGGAATTGAGCTCATTTCCCCAATTGTGTATCTTCATCCTACAAGTTTCATAATCGAGGCCATTCAATTTCTAAATATTAATTTAAAGATTATCAATCCTTACAAAAGTTCATTTAATCGAACATTATTTAGTCATCCAAATTTATGGAATAAATGGACTGTTGATCTTTATAATATATGTTACTTGGTATCTACACTGTTGATATATATGAGATATATTTGAATGACTAAACGATATCATATTCAAATGATTTTTCTACACTGTTGATTTATGTGATACATTTGGATGACTAAAAACGATATTCTATTCAAATGATTTTTGTACACATAATCTTAAATTATCCTATTTAAATGATTTTTGTACACATAATCTTAAATGGAGATTAAAAATAAAAACTGTTATGATTATAAAATTTCTACGATGAAGATAGGTTATGCAAGTATTATTCAATAAAGGCATTCAATTCTTCCGGTGGATTTTTTATGGACTTGGTATCCCAATTTCAAGAGAAATAAGGAATGTAAAATTTCCCATGAAATTGTTAACTTGTATTTTTCTCTTGGTAGTTATATGTTGGGTATTTAATTATTGTGTTGTAGTCAGAGGATGATGGGCTAGGTGGGAGGAGGAAGAAAAAGGGGCTGAAACAGAAGATAAATGAGAAGCTCCCAGGCTCAACCACAACTGACACAGCATACGGCACCGCCGACCCAGGAGGTCACCACCAGGAAAAAGGGATGATGGACAAGATCGAGGACAAGCTGCCGAGTACTGGCCACAAGGATGATCCCCGGTACTCACATACTACGACGTCGACCACCACACCCTCCGGCGGCGGCACCGCTTACACGGAGGAGCACCACGAAAAGAAAGGGATCATGGACAAGATCATAGAGAAGCTTCGCGGCGGACACCACAAGATATAAATACAGTGGTTTGTTACTATTATATCGGTCATATAATAAGCTACTGGTGCCTCTGGTGTGAGCTGAGTTGTTTGTGTGGCTAATGCACAGAGAGCACTACGCAATGTCTGTCTTTGTGATGTGAAAATTTGTTGTCTATTATGTTAATATATCAACTGCATTGGCTGAAACATTTGCCTAGATGATCATATTACTCAAAACCGGCCTTCCGCCATATCAAACATTGCACTGTAATCTTCTTCCATGGTGGAATCTCATGTTATCTCTCACGACAATCTCCCTCCCTGTAACCTAGGACGCGCCGCACATGAACGAATGACAGTGTCCGCAAATCCTAATGTTCTTCATGATCTTAATGGCGGAACCAGAATCTATACTGAGCAATGCATATGCTAAAGCTAGCTTTTCACTATGAGACATTAATATACCCGTCTTTTCTTCGTCTCCCACAGCATAAGCGGCCGAAACCAGGTTTGGCTGGTAGCCATGAACTTGTAATCTGTCCAGAATGTCATCCAACGTCGTCTTAATCTCGGTGTATTCTGGATGGGTTGTTTCACCTGCACAGAACTCATGAGTTACCCCTTGTTTGTTTCAACCTGCAGAAGACCGAATGACTTGAAATACTTCTAAAATACACTATTAGTCATGGGATTTTAAGGAGTTTTCTTGAATTTTTTTCAAAAGATGGTTATAATGTGGGTTAGTTTGGTGTTGTTGTTCTTTTTGAAAAAAATATTTCTGAGAATAAACAGCTGTAAACTAAATTTGTTAAGTGTTTGGTAAATTTATTTTATGTAAAAATGTTTATAACAAATTGCAAAAATAATAGTATTTGAGTGTTGGATAAACTTAATTTATAAAAAAAAAATGCTTTTTTTATTTTACCAAATATATTTGATGCTTCAGGTATTTTAATAAGCTGTTTTTTATAAAAGCACTACAATCTCAAACCAGCTGTCGAGTTGCAACTTTTGGTATATTACAAGGTCAACATTGACACAATAAAAATTAGGAGGACTAAAATAAACTCGGCGTAAATTAGAAAGGCCAAAAGTGAAATTTTGTATTTGATAGAGACGGGATGAGAACGCTGCGTTTTGTTCCTCCCTAATCTCTAGACCCTTTTCTATTCACACAGTGCCAGCACTCCTCTCAGCCCAAACTCCTCCTCCCGTTCCTCCTCTAAACGACGACGTATCGACTCTCTTCTTCTCTCTCGTTTATCGGAAAAACCAGGTAATCGTCTCTCCTCTCTGGTTCTTTGATGATATGATTGTTGCCTTCTTTTTTTCATTTCTGAAAATTTTGAAGTTGAAAGTTTTGAAATTTTAATGGCTGAGAAAAATTTGGGGAAGAATCAGACAATTATTTCAATTTAATTTCGCGATTGATAATATGAATTAACATCTGTTTTAGCGAAATGGGCTATTTCGATTTTATTGAAAAATTTGGGATTCATCTTAAATTTTGCACCTTTATTTTGTTAGGAGTTAAATTTTAATTTTATTTACATAAATTAATTATTCGTTTATGATTAGGCTGATTTGAGCTAAATGGATAGTGATTCTCAAAAGGAATCATTAGAAAAAAGCGACAATGATGAAATTTTCGGAGAAATTGATGAACTGAGGGTAGGAATGGAGGTTAGTGATGAAGCTGAGGCGTACCAGCTATGCAACACCTATGCCTTCAACAAAGGTTTTAGTATTCGGAAAGGTCATCTTCGGAGAGATTCGCAGAACAATGTCCGGCAGAGAGAATACACGTGCTCGAAAGAAGGGTTTCAAGTAGATGAAGACTTGTGTGAAGCGAGAAAAGTTCGAAGATTGGACACAAGGACAGGTTGCAAGGCTGTGATTCGGTTCAATGTGGAAAATGGTGTATGGAAGCTCTCGTACATTAATCCAATTCATAATCACGAGTTTGCTAGGCCTGAAGAGCGACAGTTTCTGAGGTCGGGGAGAAATATACCAAGTGTTCGTGCAACTATACTTGGCAGCTCTAAGGTTGATGGGAGTATACGACCACCAAAGTTGCAATCATATTTGGGAAAGGAATTTGGAAGTGCTGAGAATGTCGGGGTTAGTAATAAAGATTCGCATAATTGTTTGCAAAGGGGGAAGGATGAATTGATTGCAGGGGATGGACAAAGCTTGATAAACTATTTTAAGCATAAACAGATGGAGGATCCGAGTTTTTTCTACAGTGTACAGGTGGATCAGTTTAATCGGATCACAAATTATTTTTGGAGAGACGGTAGATCAAAGTTGGATTATGATTGTTTTGCAGACGTTGTATGCTTTGACACTACGTTTCAAACCAACAACAATCTAATTTGTGCTCCATTTTTGGGAGTTAATCACCACTGGAAGAATATCTCATTTGGTTGTGCATTTTTATTGGACGAGAGCACTGCCTCATTTATGTGGTTGTTTGAAACATTTTTGGAGTCAATGGGAAATAAACAGCCAGTAACCATTTTCACAGATGAGAATAAAGCAATGGAAAAGGCAAGGGCAATTGAGATTGTGTTTCCAGAGACACGCCATCTGTTATGCAATTGGCAAATCTCCAAGAATGCTACACAACATCTTGGTAGTCTTTATGCTGATCCTGAATTCAAGAAGCACTTCTACAAATGCTTTTACGATTGTTTTACTGAACAAGAACTTCAACATGCCTGGGATGACATGATTAAAATGTTCAACCTTGAAAGCAACTCGTGGCTAAAGATGTTGTATTCACTTCGAGATAAATGGTGTCCAGCATTTAGCTCAGATGCTTTCTCAGCAAATATTGGATCAAGCCAGAGGGGTGAGAATACGAACACCATTTTCCATCAAGTTTCCAGAAAAATAGTGGATCTTGTTAGTTTTGTACAGCACTACGAGCAAAAAATAAAAAAGATGCGGTTCACAGAGTTGGAAGAGGATTTTCGTTGTAAAAATGCGAAGCCTCGTCTTAGAGTAAATAGTAGTATATTTAAGCATGCAGCTACTGAGTACACTGTCAAAATGTATTCATTCTTTGAAGATGAGCTTATGAGCATTTTTGGGGTGAGGATGGTGGAAGTTGGTAATGACGGCAACCAATATATTTATGAAGCAATCGAAGAAGGTCATCAAAGAGTCTTCATGATTCGGTACAACTCTACTACATCCACAGTTTCTTGTTCTTGTAAGTTATTTGAATCGATGGGCTTGTTGTGTCGTCATGCCCTCAAAGTGTTGGATTCTAAAAACTTCACAAGCATACCGACACAATACATAGTGAAGAGATGGACTAGAGAGGCAAAAAAAGGGATTGTGGCGAGTAATAAGTTCAGTAAGTCATCAGATAGAAAGGCCAACTCTGCTCAATCGTTGCGCCTAAGTGAGTTAGTGCATGAAGGAACGAATGTTTTCAGTATAGGCTCATTGTGTGATTCGGGAAAAAGGATTGTCAAACAAAAGTTAGCGGAGACCATAAAGTTGCTGGAAAGTGACGAGGAAACTACCTACATGCTAGGAAATTTGAGCAAAGTAGATGACCAATCTGTTCGCGATATGTCTCTTGATAATGGGAGTGTGGAATCCCCCGGTTGTGACAGCTAAAGGACAAGTCTCCTAGATTGAAAAAAAAAATTGCACTTCATTGCATAAGATGTTCAGAATGAAAGGTTAGATTCTTATTTTTCTTCTTTTGTAGAAGCCAACATTGTACATCGTTTTCTTTTTCTAGTGTCGGTTCATTGATGTTAGATGTATCCGGTTATTATATTTGTTGTCAATACTGGAGTTTGAAATCTATAATTTATCTCGGTTAATCTTTATATACTTTGTATCGCCGTTAAGTGCTATAGTACATTAATATTAATGGATTTTACTGATCTGAAGTAGCATCTTTTCACTTGTGCGCCGTTATAGTTTAATTTATGTGCTGCTGTGTTATTGCTGTTTAGAACGCTGTCTTGGCATTTTATTTCTAGGTTATGTGCAGAGTCTTGGCTAGAAATGAATATAAACCCTTTGAGTGCTTCTGGAGTCTGGACACACTGGTTTCTCGACTTTTAAGCACGGTGTAGAAGAGTTATCTTGATTCACTTGCAGCATGCATGGCACAGCATAAACTGCTACTGTGGCATTTTGTGCCAACGATACAAGGCAACTAACACGTTTTATTATTATTATTATTTGAAATGCAACGATAACTAACATGTATTTGTACTATTGGCAAGAGACACCACACTGGACCCGTGCCATGCAAGGTTGAAAAAAATCAAAGAATGGTGATGTAGGTTGATTCCCACATTCATTTTTTTTTTTGGTAAAATTAAACGTGAACATGCTGTTTAAACTGGAACTGGGAGGTTGGGAAGAAAACAAAGGTGGTGATTTGACGCTCCCAGTTAAGTTTAAGTATACTCTACCGCTATTTTTTGCTGTCACGTGTCAATTTTGGGCTTATGTCGAAATTGGGGCGTGACAAGAAGACTAGACACAAGAACAGGCTGTAAGGCTATGATTCGATTCACTGTGGATAATGGCGTGTGGAAGATCAGTCACCTCAACCCAGATCGTAATGACGAAGACAAATTCTTCGATCAGGTCGACATATACCAGGTGTGCACGCAGCAATCCTTAGCTCTATGGTCGATGGGAGTCGAAAACCAACACCATCGTATTCGTACTCGGGAAAAAGATTCAGTAGCGCTAAGAAAGTAGCAATCGTCCCTCAACTAAAAATCTATTACTATTGATCCCTCAACTCATCAAAACATGCAGCTATGGTCTCTCAACTAAAAATTCATTATCATTGGTCATTTGACTTTAACCCAATTGGAGCAATGATCTCTCAAGTTTAATCCAATTGTAGCAATCATCTTTTCAACATAACTTATTTTGACAAAATTTTGACGTACTTGACAAAAATGATCATAGCTGTACGTTTTGATGAGTTGAGGGACCTCAATTATAACAATGGTTCTTCCAACATAACTTATTTTGACAAAATTCTGACGAAATTGACGAAAATGACCAAACTACACATTTTGATGAGTTGAGGGACAAATGGTAATTGATTTTTAGTTGATGAACTGTTGCTCCAATTTAATTAAAGTTGAAGAATCATTGCTACAATTTACTCTGTGCTAAATTAAATGAATAACATTTTACGTAACGGGTTATATTTGTTAGCCGACTCTCTTTAGCAAAGGGAAATCAGAAACATGTTTGGGACAGCGATCAGGTGCATCGCTCGGAAACCAAAACCTCCGATGAAACCCATAGAGCTCAATACCCCACCTGAGCAGACACAGACCATCACCAGGGCCATCTTCGACATCGTCAAGGAGCACGGTCCTCTCACCATTTCCGAAACCTGGGATCACGTCAAGGTAATCTCAGTGATTTCTTTTTCGCGCACCAAGTGTTTGATGAAATGTCTGAGTGGTTTTTTCTTTCAGAAAGTCGGGTTGAGAGGGTTGACGAGCAAGAGGCACATGAAGATAGTGCTGAGGTGGATGAGGGAGAGGCAGAAGCTCAGATTGATATGCAACCATGTAGGAGCTCAGAAGCACTTTCTGTACACCACTTGGTTTACAAAGCACAACAACTTCAAGCAGAAGCCAAAGCCAGCAAGTGATTCTCCACAACCCAAGTCTCCTTGAAGTCTTACGGATCTTCTTACTAGCTCAGTAGCTTTGTTCTGAGTTGTAATGAAAAATTTTAACTTTTTGCTATAATGTAAAGCTTAAGCTAGGTTCTTAGTTGTAATTATTTTTTTCTTTTTAACATGTCGGTACAAACAACAAAGCTTTTTCACATTAAGTTGGATCGGTTAAAAAAAATAATTATTGACATGTTTGTTAACATGTCAGTGATTCTTTAATTTACTTTTAGTCCAAGTGATTTTCGAACATGAAGATTCAAACTCCGATGCATGGGGGAATAGATCCATTCTAACCGTTTCATTTTTGCTATATCATGCGAGAGGTACGTGAGCTTATATGTGAAATGCCCCGTTTCATGAAACGAGTGTCGGCAAGTTTTTTCGGCAAACCATCCTACCCGCCCATATAAAAGATGATAAGAGTTAACAAGCATAAATGCTCATAATTCAGTAACAAGAGAGTTGCAAGCATGTCAATGAGATGCCAATTTTTCCAATCCCATGCTATAACAAAATCGATCATGTCATTAATGTCAACCTTTTAACAAGCTACAATCTCGATCTTGCCTTAATATGCACATAATGTACAGCCCTATTGGAAATAGAAAGGTGAAAAACCCGAGGGACGATTATGTCGACGTAAAAGGAAAATCGACCTACTTAAGCGCTGAAATCTCGACATGAGGAGAAGAGAGCATGTGTTAAGAATCTGAGCGGCTGTCTGATTTGCGCAATACTTCCTTCAGAACCGCAGCTATTCTATTTGCCATATGGTGTTCTAGGAACCTTTCTTTGACCCTTTCGTAGCCTCTCTTCCCCATCGTAAGCCTCCTCTCAACGTGAGTGGCGAGTTTTACCATATTATTCGCGAGAGGAGTGATCCCTGCTTTCCCAACAGGATGCAGCAAACCTGTCGTTCCGTTCACTACAATCTCTGTGGTGCCACCTGCCGCTGTTCCCTGATAAATATTTTATTTGGGAAAGAAAAAAAAGACAATGAAATGGGTCAATAAGATAGGCAGCATCAGTATTAGATATTACACGAAACGAAAAGGAGGAAGGTTCATTACCAATACTGGCAGCTGAAATGCCATGGCTTCAATGGTTATCCTACCAAAGCATTCTCCGCGTGCCTGTACGGAATGAAAAAAAAAATACAAGATGAAAATGGATATTTTAAGAAAATTTATGTAATTCCAACCACATTAGGGTCAAACTTGAAAAAGAATAATCTGAACACCTATTTGTATGGATCTTATTCTTTATTCGTTGGCTAGTTGGGAATTCTATATGCATCAAAACAAGATTGAATAACACAATAATAAAAGAAAAATGCTTCTAATACCTGCGAATTTTGAACAAGGACATCAATTGCAGCCAGATACGGAGCTACAGTCAGAGTTTTGTCTACAAAATGAACACGATCTTGAATTTTCTTCATCGCTACAAAGTTACGTAATTCATGCTCGAACTTGGTATGAGCAGTCATGTCACTCCCCACAATTACAGCATGCATTTTTGGCAGTTGCAGCTTCTTCTCTTGGATCAGTCGCAAGCTTTCATAGAAGGAACGCAAAAACAAATCCTGGCCTTTTCCGCGCGAAACACCTATAGACATGAAGTGTAATTTAGTGCTCACAATGTATGCATAAACTAACCAGAACATTACTTTTTATTTGTCATATCCCCACGGAAATTAACACAAATTTCACCAGCATACTAGAAACAAGATAAAGATAAAAAACAAACAAACTGGTAAATTCATGGTGAAACATTATAACCAAATTCAATCAAACCATCAAAACAGACCAAAATACATACTGTTAATGATGGCAAATACTAGTTCTTCACTTCGAACTCCAAGAGACTCCCGGACATGCTCACGCAAAACTCGCTTTGCCACATTGTCCTCAGCAACTTCCATAAGTTCCTTGCTGTTTCCAAGGTGAACAACAAAGGTCTCGGGCATTTTGATACTGCAGAGAGAAAATGAATGCAACGGTGAACCAAATGATATAAAAAAGAAAAAGGAAGAATATTTGAAGCCTACCCCAAACGCTCTCGAGTCCTATTCTCCCAATATTCTGCTGTTACATGTGAATCTATCATAGAACCTGCAACAAGTGGGAGGTGCTTAACATAATCCAATTTGAAGTAATGGCCACGCATTTCATGAATCCACCACAACACTTTTGGGAGAACACGGGGAACATTTTCCCTAAGAACAACATCCAACCATTTCCCAGAAACTGCGGTGTTCAATACAACCAAATCAGCTTTGAGAGCTGTATTCACAGTTTCTTGGCCATTTTCAGAGAGGACCTAGAGATGTATAGAAGCAGTATTAGAAACATGGAGAAGTTACAGAGAAATCTAACCTATCAAAAACAGGAAATGACACGCAGAGAAGACCGAGCCAGACAAGGCCATAGTATAGATCAAATCAGATGGGAAGCTAGATTTACTTAGCATAGTTTCCTTAGCACGTGGCCAATATAGTACAGTTGGACAACAGAATGCTTCCATATCATGAAATATTGAGATAATAAAAATAACTATGTAGAACAAAGACAACAACTAGACTGCAAAAGAAGACTTCCAAAATAATCTCTTAAAAAGTTAAAAAGTGAAATTTGTACCTGCACTCCTCGGTCCAACATCTTATGCTCCAAACTGTATGTTACAGCATCTGTATCTGACGATTTCATGGTTGTAACCCAATAAACTTCAGTGCCAACACCTCTCAATAAAAATGCTAGCTCCATCAACAACAAAGGTCCACCTGGAAGAATGTTCAATATATTATCCCTCCAGTAGCGTTTGTAAGATATAAAGAGCAGAAATTGGTGGGATAAAATATACTCTTCAACCAGATATCTGGTTAAGGAGGAAGATAGCTTTCATCAGTTGTGGTACTACTCCATTTATTTCAATATGCTGACAAGTGCAAGTAAATATAACAAAAAGAACGCATCAACATTAGAAAACGTTAGTCTGTTGACGCCGGCAAGAATATTGACTCAATAAGTTCTCGAACCAAGGACAAAAGTTTCTCAACTGAAAAAAAGAGCATTCTTCAAAGAACACATTGTATTACAAAATGCATGACAGCTCGAGAACAAGATTATCCCAATAAATAGGTTAATGTTCAAAAGACGACAAACATTTTCAAGTTGAGTAGTAATATTTTCAAATGACACATCAGTACACAGAATGGACAAATAATTCAAACAACCCTGCTTATCGGGTTATTGAATTAATTAAGTTACAAAAATACGTGAATAGTAGAACAATACAGATGCCGTCTTATAAGAATCAACAATCGCAGAGAAGTAACGTACTCAGTTCTTCCACTCTATAATCTTGACTTCACATAAATCCCCAATGAAATCATTGATTAAACTCGAACATAATGAAGGGCATGCAACTGCACCAGACCATGTTTCCAAATTCACAAACAAATTAAAGTCAACTGAGATGAAAATATATCAAACAGCATTAACACACTAAGGAACAAGCTACCCTCTCCATAAATACTAGAATAAAACAGGAAATTTAAAAGTAATGAGGCACAGGAAAGGACTTATTGTTAAACGGGTCATCGAAAACCATCCAATAGTTCGAAAACCAGTTAATGCTCACAGATTCCACTGATACAAGTGATTTTTCATCTAAAGCTGCTAACTTTCTATGTTTGTATAATCTAATAAGTCATTAAAAACTTAACACAACTAATTAAACACGATTAATATAAAAATGCATTAAATTCATAAAAAATGATAACAATATAATGGAGACAGAGACATTACCAGAAAGAGAAAGCTCGTGGGAGACCAAGAGCACGAGCTTGGACTTCATGAAGCTGAGGGGGCTAGGACTGGTCCCAATGGGCGCCCCCAGCGGAACCCTCTTATCGACGACGTCAAGGCCGCCGCGATCGCAGGTGTCAAACGCGGCTCTGATGAAGAAGGCGATCAAGGTAGAGAGGGAGACCATGACGAGTAAAGCCAGAAGCCACCGCTTCTGCGCCGCGACCCACCCCACGGAATGCTTGGCCATTTCTAGGGTTTGAAAGTTCCGTCACTGCGAGTCCCGGCGGCATAGCTCTAGGGTTTGGGTTTTCGACTTCGGCCGGTGGGGTTCGTACATTTGGCTCTCTGCGATTGAAGACTTGTAAATAATGATAGTTTCAAGGTTTTTGTCGAAGCTCCGATGGATTTTGGCGCTCAAATTTTGTGAAATTAATGGGAAAATTTGAAGCTTTGGTCGAAATTCTTCTGTTCGATTGTGTTCTTCTACAGAGAATCGTAGCGCGGAGCTCGAGGTTGAGAGGTGCTGCTTCTCTCTGTGTGGGAGTGTTTGGAGGCCTTTTTGCTTTTGTTTTTTGGAATTTCCAATGCTTTTTTGCTTTTTTGCTTTTTTTTCGTTTTAGGAATTTGGGAAAATATAAATGGAATGGAATTTGCATTTTGGAATATGGTTTCTTGTGGCTTTATCTTTTTGGGTTTTTTTTTTTCCTTTTTTCCTTTTCTTCCAATTTTTAACACTTGTTTGTTGTTGTCATCAATTTTCACTTTTCTCTTTTTTCTTCTTTTACTTTTGGAAAATTTCTCTACCCTTTTTTGGTAGAGTAGTTGGAGCAACTCCACCTCTTTCGATTGCCCTTGCAATTGAGTGATTCAATCCTCCCACTCCAGAAAAACAGTGGGGCTGTTCAGCGGGCCCAACCACCCCCCCATTTGACTTCAGCGACGTCTTTTATATTTTTTGGCAGACACCCTCACACTCGTCTGAGAGGGGCGACGTGGGATGTTCTGGACCGTTGGATTTCCAACTGTTATATTTCTCGGCCACTAGATTTTTAACAATGAAATTTTTTGAATTTAACATAATTTTATTATATACATTTTAAAATAAGATGAAGTGACCTTTAATTGGATTGATTATTTTGCATACATAATCTTTAAATGGACACTGACATATATAACAATTATATGGGAAATAAAAACATAAGTGAGTCTCATACAATATCTTGAATTTAACTCTTAATTTTGAATAACAACTTATCACCAATTCACCTTTTACACATTATATCCTCACGTTATTTTCAAAAGTTTTAAGCTTGCTCATTTACTATTATATAAAATAGCTTGAACGAAAATTCGAAGTTTACTTTCTCGACAGTTCAACTCATTGTCAATTCATGACAGTAAAAAGTAATGTTAAATATTTGTTGAGGCAATTATTACATATTGCGCCAACTTTGAATATTTGATCTTATTTTGCTAAAGATGAACAGCTAAGATATCAAGACCCCCTCTTATATTGAATGTCATATCATGGAAGCTGAGTACCGAAAATGTGTGAAGTGACATGTAACCCTTTCTATGGCTGCAATATTGTTGCCTTTTCCACTGGTGCAAAGACCTAATATTAAGGTGCTCGGCTTCCGTACACTTTGATGCAAGCAAAACCATTTATAAGTAAATAAAATGGTCGAATTATCTGTCCTCAGTCTGATTAAATATTTGCAGGTCTTACCAGAGAATGGCCTGGATGTCAAGTTATCAGGGTCGGGAGCAACTGGGAGCCCCCCTCCAACTTTGTCACCCTCACCCACAATGTTAACCGTTGCATGGAGATGTAAGGGTATCTTTACTGCAGTGGGTGTTGATATCCCTTACAACAACGTCTTCTTAATTCCTATTTGTAATTTTCAGGTGAAAGGGCTCGTGATACTCCATATGAAGTTAAATATCATTATCCCAGTGAAGGGTTATGAGCCCATCCAGTTTTTGCTTGACAAAATGTGCGGTAAGCTCATATTGCTCTCTTAAAACTCTCGTGTTTCAAACTGTGGAGAAACATAACCAATCTCAAGAGAACAAGTTATGGGGATGCAATGTGCTAAATCGTATATTAAAGCGATACTTCTTGCAGTCGAACTTGCTGGTGAAATGTAATTGGCTGATTGATACTGTTTGTACCATACTTAACCAATCCCGAAACTACTGAGCACCGGTCAACGTTATACCGTCAAGGACCCAGAAGAGTTTCCCTCCAACCAGGAGGCCAATCACAGCGTGACACGTGTCAACATCAGAAGCCAATCATAGCGCGACACGTGTCAACATCAGAAGCCAATCACAACACGACACGTGTCAATGTCAGAATGAAACTAGAAACTCTCTTCTATAAATAGAGATCAATCTCTCACAATATTTCCTAATGTCATTTGTACTAAATCATTCACTTGTACTCACTAAAGGAGAGTTTGAACCTATGTACTTGTGTAAACCCTTCACAATTAATGAGAACTCCTCTACTCCGTGGACGTAGCCAATCTGAGTGAACCACGTACATCTTGTGTTTGTTTCCCTGTCTCTATCCATTTACATACTTATCCATACTAATGACCGGAGCAATCTAGCGAAGGTCACAAACTTAACATTTTCTGTTGTACCAAAGTCCTCACTGATTTTGTGCATTCAAGGAGGCCAATTCCTAGGCCCTCTCACCCCCTCTCAAAGCTCTCACTCTCATAACTCTCTCTCCCTCAGAAATATAATCAATGTGGACGTAACCCAAACCTTGGGGTGAACCACGATACATCTTTTGTTATTTACATTACTTGCAGATTCACGGTTGGATTTACGTTGTTCCAAGACCTCCGACTTTGTGTATCAACAGATACTACTACAAAAGGCGTGTGGAATGAGTCTGAGGAAGGATTCAAGCAATTGAATTTAAAAATTGCATTGACATTATGTCAACTTGAAAAAATATTCCCTCCTGCATTTTTTGATATAATGGTGCACCTTTCAATTCACTTGGCAGATGAAGCAGCTCTTGCAGGGTCTATTCAATATAGATGGATGTATACAATTAAACGGTAATTAACAATTTTTTTATAATTTTTTTACAATTGTAGTCATAACTTTAATTATAATAATTTGTGTTGCATTTTATAATTGTAGGTATTTGCAAATACTAAAGCATTTTGTTTGTAATAAGGGTCGTCCTGAATGTTCTATAGCTTAAGCATATTTGGTGGACGAGTGCTTGTCCTTCTGTTCGATGTATCTTAGAGATGTCGAGTCTCGTCGCACCTGTAGAGGCCGAAATGAAGATGGTATTGGACATGGAGTATCTGGTGGATTATCAATTTTTGACTCCAAAGGATGTTATATGGGTTCAGGAGAAAATGTGGAGCTCGATCTAAATGTTCTTGATAAGTGTCATATATACATTCTAAATAATTGTGGTGAAGTTAACCCATTTAGAAGGTAAGAACGTTTAATCATACGTCTTAATGTTTTATTGGTTTTCTTAACTTTGAAAAATTAATTATCTAAATTTGGACATAATTGCCCAGGCAACATGAGGAATTCCTGAAAACTAAACATCATCGAGAAAGGTTAACTATGCCACAAATTAAGGAGCTAAGCAAGAAAGAATTTACAGAATCGTTCAAGCAACATGTGAGTTGATATAACAATCACATTATTTATTTATATTTTTACATTTTAATTATAACATGTTTATAGTTATCATGTCAACTTTTATCTTCATTCGTATTACAAATGAATTCAAGATGTCATCCTAATAACACGTTGATATCTCAAGACTTGCATTGGCTAGATAATTATCCTAGTAGGGTTGTGAGTAGATATAAAAGTCACATTGTTCATGGGTTCAGATTTTGCATAAAATTTGTGGATGATGAGCATAAGAATCAAAATTGTGGTGTCTTTGTACCTGCAAATGTTCCTGGTGCAATTGGGCAAGTGAATTGTTATGGCAGAGTTGTAGATATTTTCGAGGTTAAATATTGTGGTCATACTGATGCAAAAGGTAGGGGTCGAGCTGTGATGTTATTTAAGTGTGAATGGGTTAATAATGAATGTGACAGCCTGTCCTGAAACATAATTTATTCGATCCTCGCTAGTGTGAAATGTCGATTTTACCCTTGAACGTTGAGTTGTGTTGTGTGTTTGAGCTTAATATTTTGACCATTTAAAATCCTTATGCTAAATCTTTGGGCTCATTTAGGACTTAAGTTTTTTTTATGGGTGCCCAATCCGGACACACACATACTCACACATGCAACCCTTTCTCTCACTCTTCGTCGAAATCTCTCTATTTGTCCTTACAATCGTACGGCCATTGACCATCCAGCCTCAATCAGTCGCAGATCGAGGTTGTAGTTGGTGTTTTTGGAATCCTTGCAAGACTAAAAGTCGAACCATAGCGTTGGTTGGACGTGAGGACGTCGGGAATTTAAGAACCAAGAAGTTCCGAGGAAGTGCACAGTGATCTCGACGTGATCGTGAGTGTTTCTTGAAGTTTTAAGCTTTTTGGAAGTCTTAGATCGTCTTCACGAAGCTTTTAGAAGAGTTTTGAAGGGTTTTGGACGTCGGGAAATCCCAGTTCGCGAAGTTGTAGTGGTGGCAGGAATATCGAGGTTTTCCCGATGAGATTTTTGAAGGTTTTAGGTCCTACAAGTGGTAAGGAATTGTTCCTCTCATCCTAAGCTTCATTTTGGTGAAAATTTCATGGATTTTGGTTGAGAAATGGATGAGATATTGAAGTTCTAAGATTTTTCCAGTTTCCGGCGATAGCAGCGGCACCGAAATCGGACTCTGGCGAGCCAATGAAGAAGGAAGAGAATATTCTATCAAAGTTGACGGAATATGCTAACGGCGTCAGGTATCTTTAACGGTATATACTGATTTTTAACGAAATATTCCCTAATGCCGTTAGGGAATCTGTCAGTGTGCCAGGCACGTGCCTGAGCGTGAGCCGAACGTCTGGCCGTGCCTTGGCCGGTGCGTGAGGGCACGTGGGTGCTCGGGAATTTTTTTTAAAAATATGGGTGTTCCTGAGATTGAGTAGGTCATGGTAGTATATTCAAATACCCTAATTGAGCTATGTATGAGAAGTTATTGCCTAGTTTTTTTTATGTGCTTTAAAATAACGTTTATATAGTTGTTTTGCATATAGTTGAGACCTATCCTGAGGACGAGCGCAGTCAAGCAAGGCTCGGGGGTTCCTACCCTTCCACATGTCAGTGAGTGGGCTTTTGGTTTTCAATATATACTTATATACTTGGTATTTTTCCCAAAAAATGCATTTAAATGAAATTATGTTTTGAAATGCCATGCCTATTGATTTATGCTTAGATTATGAATTAGTATAGTATGCATAAATATGATTTGACGCTGTGGACGCTCAGGTAAGTACCAGGTAAGTTGTAAATTGTTTATATGTGAATTGATGATTATGTGAGATGTGTTGAGAGTTCATAAACCTACACCCCAGTGTTAGTGCTCCTGCCCGTGGCTAGGGCACATGCCTTCACGTGATGTTCACCTTCCGTACCATACACTCACCTTGGATCCAAGTTAGGTGCACAGTCCTGTCGTACAGACCACTATAGGTGGTTTTGACTCGTAGGTGACCCGTGATTATTCGCACAGTCTTCACATGATCGTAGCACTAGAGCGTATTTATTTACACCCAGTCATGTCGTACAGACCACTTTAGATGGTTTCGATTCGTGTGCAGGCATACTTGTTGAGATATAGATTCAGCCGTACATGCCACTTTAGGTGGATCCGGCTGATATGTTATTTCACCTGAGTTACTTATTCAGTTATTTTGAGATTATTGGCATGGCATACTTATGAATATCGTTTTCTAAGCATGGTTTTGAGATATGTATATATTTATTCTTTTTTTTGGGAAATTATATAGGTTTTACGGCAAGGGGTAGAACTTTTGATAAATGAAATGGTTTTGAAAAGCTTTATTTTTGCCCACTCACACTTTCTGTTTTGCACCCCTCCAGGTTCTAGTTAGGAGTGCTTGTCGGTGGCTTACGAGGAATTCACGGCAGCTCTGACAGATTATCACTAATGTAGGATTATCTTTGGTGTTGCATAATTAGTATTTGTCCTGCTGAACTGCATTTAGGCTACTCATGCTCTGATTATGAACTCACACTTAATATCGCACTTGCACCTTATCTTATCTAGTGCCCTAGTTAGTTGGTTTTTATTTATTCGCATTTCTTTATATCTTTATTGCTTCCGCGTTGTGCACATGGCTACGTCGCCCTCACGTGACGGCCAGCATGCCTCGATCTAGGTCCGGGTGTGTCAGTGAAAGTCAACAAGGAATGAAGACTGATCAATATGGATTTGCTATGGTGAACTTCAATCGATTGGGATTTAAAGAGGATCCTTTCATATTAGCATCACAAGCATTACAAGTATTTTACATCGAGGACACAATTGAAAACGATTGGCATTTAGTTGTTCAAACGCATCTGAGGGATTTGTTTGACGTATTAGAGGATAGTGATGCAAATTTGGATGATCGGATACTTGACAATGAAAATTTTGTTACAAGGGTTGGCGTGGAAGAGACTCATTTTCATGAATCATTACCGTTACCTACTGAGTTCATTAATTATGCCAATACTGATGACAACCTAACAGATGATGACTTGGAATAAATATATTAATTATTTCATGTATTTTAAGTATTAATTAGACTATATTTCAATTAGTATGTGATGATATTTTATAATAAAATTATATTTCTGTTTTTTATTACATATTTTATTCAAGTTAAATTTTATTTATTAAAATCCTAAAATGTTATATGAGATAACACAAAAACAAAATAGCTGGTTATTTTTTTTCTTTGGGTTAAACAATTTTTTTTAAACTAGTATGTTGTCGCTTTTAGCCGACGGCATTGGTCGAATAATTTGAAATATTAGGCGGGAAAATTCCCACTTGTTCTGCACGAGGAAATGAATGGAGAGACTTAGTGTCGGTTTTAACCGACGCTGTTGTTCTTTTTTATTTTATATTATTTTGCTTCTTGGTGGCAGATTAAGGGGATTAACCAACGTCAATACCCTTTTCGTGACGCTAGCAACAACATCGGTTCTCCAATCCGACATTGCACGATTTGATGTCAGATTTTTGGTAAAAATAAGACAGTAATTGGGGTTTCTAGTCGGTTTTTCCACCGTCAGTGATAGTCTTTTTTGTAGTAGTGTGATTAGGTAAATGTTTTGAAAATTGATACCAATAGTGGTTTGTAATAATATCAACTAAAAGAGCTTGGTTTGCTCAATCATAGAACATATAGGCAGGCACAAAGTGGAGAGGTTACAACGGGATGGGCTACATTTGGAGTGTTATCCTGCAAGTAAGCCAGTTCCTACTGAAAAATATCCATACTACAAATATTTATCGCCATGCTAAAATTTGATAACTAAAACATGTGATGTGAACACCTGCATCATATTTTGTATAGGCATTGAATGGCAACAAACATATTAAAAGGGTGATCCAAAGCCAACAAGGTGTTGGATTTTTGGATCGCCGGAGCCGCCCCACTCTAACAACACTGATATTGTTCCTAACTTTACCACCTGCCAAATTTGTCAGGTGTGGGGTTTTACTACAAAAGGCCTTAGTATTAGTTAGAGTGGGGTAATCATATTTAAACCCTTTTGGTTTTCTTGCACCCACCGATGTGGGACTTTAACACTCCCCCTCATTTGTAACCCCATTTAGTGTTTCACACATGGAGATCCATACCGGTAATTGAAACTCAGAGGTCGGCTCCTGTTGGGGCCACTTATTTTCAATGGAACTCAGTGGTTGTCTCTATGTTAAGAGTTCATATTTGTTTCCTTCTTTGTGACAAGCTCATTGGCTTGCACGGGCCCGAACCGTGGGCTCTGATACCATGTTGGATTATCGTCGGGCCCGCCTCACTCTAACGACACTGATATTGTCCTTAACTTTACCACTGCCAAATCCGTCAAGTGTGGGGTTTTATCACAAAAGACATCGGTATTAGTTAGAGTGAGGTGATCATATTTAAACCCATTTGGTTTTCTTGCACCCACCGATGTGGGACTTTAACACAAGGTTCCTCACTTTGCGAGGACGGTGGAGAAAAGGTCTTGTTCAAGGCAAACAGGATGACCCCTCACACAGCTCCCCAATGGTGGATGGCACTTTAGGTTTTGTAGTCGGGCATACTCTTACTGTTTGATATGTTGCAAGATAAGTTTAAAGTTAATTTGAAAGGTGCCTTAGTGGGGCCTTAGGTGTAGGCCTTGAGGCTCGTAATTAAAACTAACAATGTGCTAGACGTGTCACCGCTATCTAAGTATAACCGATGTAGAACAAGTGTGTTATAAGTCGATTACTTGCGCCCCAAGTTACTTAAACTTCTTGTTATCAAAGGATTGTCACAGATGGGTTATGTTTGCATTGAGTTCTTTTTCTTGCCTTGTAAACAATGACTTTTAGTTCATAATCTTGTATGTTTGAAATTAAGGAAGTTCAAGGCCTTTTGCACCATTTCCTCGATCTCAGTTTGTTCTTAATAAAAAGAAGTCTATTAAATTAATCAGATCCGATTGCAAATAGGACTATTAGGTAGAAAACTGTTGGAAAAAATACATGCTGAAAAGTACATTTAAGCGACAGATCTATTAAGCTAAAGTACAAACAAAGAGACTCGGGCAAGATTTCACCTTGTCGGGCAAGATTGAACTTCTTGCAGCCACTTCTCTTTGAATTTACAGAGGTTGTATGCTAGAAGGATGGATGGTAAATAGGTTTTATACAAAGGGATCGATACTACAACACTAGGGAAGGTAGCAGAGCTTTTACACTAGACAAAAGATGACTTTTCTAAGGGAATTATTGCTAAAAGGACTGAATCTAGGTGAGTTTTAGCTTTCTGGATGCAAATCTGGCTTGAGAGCAGAGTTTGTATGTTGTTTGTTTGATTGGTTGAGTGTCCTTGTCTCTGCTGTCTCTTTCCCATTTTATAAGCGATTTGGCCCGACTGCTTTAGCTTTGTTCTTGGCCGAAGGTCCTTAGGGGTAGTGAGTCATCTTGTATTTACACCTTTATGCCATCAAAAAGTGCTTTTTGGCTGATAGTGAGCTGGTCTCTGTCATTTGTCACTTCAGTCATAGGCACATGGCTTATGCCTTGTGATAAACTCATATTTTTATATATTTTACATCAAATTCATTTGTCTTTTCTTAGTTAGTTCCTTATATTTTTGAGCTATTTACTTTGTTTTTGTGTTTTGTGGGATTTGTCAAGCAAAGAAAGGAAAAATAGCACAAGTGGGATTTTAAGTAACAAATTCGTCAAAACTGCATGTGTAGATCAGCTGACTTTGGAAGCAATTTGCAAACAGCTCAGAATTAATTAGAGAATGAGCCTTATATGCTTGGAAAGCTACGGATGTCTATTTTCTGGAGTATTTCACGGATTGTTAATATCATTTTTCTAGAAGAAGTTATGGTCGTTTTAACACTGAAAGGTTACCAAGAGGCCGAGCAGTTTGTAATTGCAATGAAAGCAGTAAACATAATAAATCTAGCAGCCAAAACTGATGCAGCCAAGAACAAGTTAGCTGACACTTATTCAAATATAAAAGGGAGTGAAATTAAAGATGAGGATTAAGAGGGAGTAATTGGCATAAATGCTACCCAAAGAGTTACAATTGTTTTACCATTTCCTCTCACTTATTGTCATCACTAAATGGCTATTAGTGGGTGAGTTAAGGAGAAAAAAAATATAGAACAGAAGGAAAAGGCAAGGTAGCAACGTTGGGGAAGGAAGGAAAGGAAGGAGGAGGCCTCGGTCGATTTCTTTCGGTTCTATCTTCTCAAACTCGTGTCTATCTTTTGTTTTAACTTAGGAATTGTGTGTAACTAAATTTTTAGTAGTTAGGGGTTGTTTTCAAGCCCCGAATATGATTGTAAGTTTGTTATGACATTTTGTTTGAATTACTTTTATGAATGGATGAAAATCAGTTCACTACTTGTCTCATTGATGAATTCTTTATTTGTTTTCTATGGATGCATACTTAGTAAGCATATCTAGGATTCTAATGCTATGAATATGTGTGTGCTTGCACTTGTCGAATGAGGACCTACATATGTTATAAAGTAGTACTTGTTAATTGCGATTAACGTGTGAACTAATTTCTATGATATGTAAGACAACGCCAGTACTTACGATGCCTTGTGATGACTCAAACTCTTTTTGTTCTTAATGATTTCTACTTGTTAAATCTATGAACACGTCATTCTCGATTGCATGCTAGGGACTAAGTTAAGTTGAAAACGCCATTCTCTTAACATACTACATAAGAAAGAGTAATAGGTTGAGTTTTAACATTGAGCCAACTTGAGTATCTTCATCCAGAAATAAAAGAAATTTGAATGAAACATAACATGTTTGCATGATTATTTTGTGGTGGATAGCAATTCCCCTAACTCGTTTTTATTAATTTGTGAACTACTTAAAAATCTGTTTCTGTTCTATTTTTGTTTGATTTAATTTAAATAGAAAATCAACTCCAAAAATCCCAAAACTTTGTACGAGTGTATCTCTCTGTGTCTAGTGTCTGCATATAAAATTTTGTAGACTTTAGATAAGTGTAAGTCAGTCTAATAATTATTTTTCGGTGGCTGGTCAGTAGGGACATCAGCCCAATTTTTGTGACATATTAAGGAGTTAGATAAAACAATCTTCTATGGGAAAGACTCTTATTTTCATATGCTACAATTGACAAATCTTAGTGTTAATAAGGAAAATCAATAGGACATTTGTATGCTACTTTGTGGTGTGCTTTTAATCCTAGCACCTTGGCTGAGAAGGCTTCACTTTATTTCAGGCTTTATTGATGGGCTTCAGGCAAGTCCACATTCCGTTGTGACATCTTTGGGCCTCAATACATTAAGTCCAGTGTTAAATATTAACCCAAACAAATCTATCATACACATCCTTATATATCAATCCAGTATAGCCTTATTTTTATAGCTAAAGTTGATGTTTAAGCGATCTGTCTCGGATCAGATTCACTGCTTCATCGACATTGTTTTGTTGTGGAGGGTTTATTTACAAGACTAGAGTTGAACAGAAGGTAGGCCTTATTTCTTTGGCTTCAATATCTTTGATGGTTTTTTAATTCTAATTTGTCATCATAGGCTCAATTGGTATGTCCTCAGTTATATGTTTAATATTTACGCTTGATCACATGCAGCGTGGGATAGAAGCATGCCGGGCATGACAAATTCTATCTGCTTGTTCAGAAACTGTAACACTCCGTTTGGATGTGGTAAAATAAAACAGAATTTGACTTAAACTAGGGAATTTAGGATGGGAAAGCAGTTTTCCCTCGTTTGGGAACCTTGCAGCGCGAGAAACGGCAAATTCTACGGGAAAAAAAGGTGGAAATTAGGGATGAAGAATTCCGAGTTTAATTTCCGCCTAAAGAGGTGTAATTTCACAATTCCAACAACGATGAGAATCCCGAATTCATCCGCGGGGAGATTTTGTGCGCGCCAAACTTCAGGATTAGGGCGCCAAACTCGGATATCTACCGCCAAATTTCACAACAAAAGGGCTGCACAATCTTCACTCTGTTAACTCTCCAATCTTCGAAGGGATTTTCGATTGTGGAATCATCTTCTTCCTTTGTTCTAGGTCAGCGTCTCTACTCTCTTCTATCTTGAATTATTTTTAGCTTTTTGGGTACGATCTTCCTGTAAGCATCATGTATTTCTGGTTTCATTCCATCCTTATCTGGGTGCGATCATGTATTTTGGGCTGCGATCTTATTACTGTAAGCATCATGTATTTTTGGGCTGCGATCTTATTACTGTAAGCATCATGTATTTTTGGGTGCTATCTTATCTAGGAAGGGTGAATTGTCCGATTGAATTGCCATTTGGGTGTGATCTTATTATGTTTTATTTCTCCGATTGAATTGTCTATTTGCTCTGTAACCTTATCTAGGAAGGGTGGAATGATTTGCTCATAATTTAAAATGGTAGTAAATGATGTCTGCTAAGTGTTGAAATTAAAAAGCACTAACACTACTGGATTAATTGCAATATTAAACCAGATTAATTGAATATCTGATATGTTAGCAATATCAATTTCTTCTTGAAATGTAAGAGACAGAATAGACAAGCCTCACGAGGGTATCCTTAATCGTACACCAACTTCTAGATAGTTCCATTGTATGTAAGAGACTCGAAGATTTCTGGCTTGTACTGTGCCAATGTGTAATCCATATCAAATCCTTCTGCAACAATATTCTTCATATTCAACGATCTGTTGTAGAAGATCTGCTTTCTTATGTCAATTTTACATCCTCTTTGGGGAGATGACCATACACATGGTTTTTGACCACCATCAATTGAGCCCATTTTTAGTTTTTGATGGCCTTTGGTGTTAGTTCCTTGTTATAGATATTGTGCTTTTGAAGGTTAACTGTCAAAAAACTAAAATACAGATGCTAGTATGATTAAAGTCGTGACTTTCATTGCTGCATTTAGCAATATAAATAAGTGTTGGATTGGTATAGTCCTACTGGGATTCAGAGATCCCATCTATATCAAATATATAAGTTTACGATGATCACATTAACAATAGCCAAGATTGATCAAATGTTGTGCCCTTGGTGTTAGTTCATTTGTTTTTTTGGTTGCATCACCTCATTCTTGCCTAAAAAATCTTGTGTGTTTACATTCATATATCACAATATATCTTTGTTCATACATTCAAACAGGTATGGAAAATACTCATATTGTAGACATGCTAATGAGGTTAAAGTGAAAGCGTGTTATAAATGAAGAGGAAAATAGGAAAAAAAGGAAAATTATTGTCAGCACAATTATATATGTTATTGTCATGGTCATGCATTGGTATAGTACGAGTGTTCTTCTCAAAGAACCTTCAAATGATTGGGATCAAGAAAGGCAATCTTTCCTTGGCCGATTGTTCGATGGAAAGGATTCAACGTGCATTGAACAATTACGAGTTAGCAAGAGTGCATTTAAGCAGTTATGTGAAATTTTACAAGGGATTGGTGGATTAGTTCGCATGAGAAATGTGTCCATTGAAGAATCTGTTGCAATTTTTTTGAATATACTTGCCCACAACTTGAAGTTTAGAGTCATCGGTTTTCATTATTATCGTTCCAAGGAAACAATTAGTCGGCAATTTCACAATGTGTTGCATGCAATGATGAAAATAAGTCAAGAATATGTGAAATATCAGCCATGTGTTATTCAAGAATATGTGAAATATCAGCCATGTGTTATTGGCAATTCTGAAAGAGAGAAGTGGCGGTGGTTTGAGGTAATCAATCAACAACTATACCAAATAAATGTCTTCGTTTGATATCTTCATTAGCTTTTTAGACTTATCTTTTCTTTTCTTTTTTCATTTGTATGACATTTTTTTTAGAATTGTCTTGGAGCACTTGATGGAACTCTCATACCAGTAACAATAACGGCTGAGGAAAGACCAAGATATCGAGATAGAAAGGGTGATATATCCACTAATATGTTAGGAGTTTGTGGTCCAGATTTAAGATTTTTTTATGTGTTACCTGGATGGGAAGGCTCTGCATCTGATGCTCGTGTTTTGCGTGATGCTTTACATAGGAGTAACCGGTTTCATGTTCCAAATGGTAATGTATGATACCAATTAGCTTTATATTAGAAAGAAAAAACTTAAAAATATATCTAAATTTGTTCTCTAAATTTTTTATTGTAGATAAATATTATCTTGTGGACGTTGGCTATACTAATGGACCCGGGTTTTTAGCACCTTACCGTGGAACTAGATATCACTTGAAAGAATGGGTTGGAAACCGTCGACCTGAAAACTACAAAGAACTATATAATTTGCGTCATTCAAGGGCAAGGAATGTTATTGAGAGGGCATTTGGATTGTTAAAAAAGAGATGGAGCATATTACGCACACCATCCTTTTTCGACATTAAAACACAAGTTAGGATTATAAATGCATGTTGTGTCTTACATAATTTTATTAGAACCGAGCAAGCTACTGATCCAGTTTTAGAAGCTCAAGATTTACAATTTTTAGCATCTGTCGACTCAGAGTTGTTAAATCGTTCAACAAGAGAGGAAAATGAAAATAACTCTGATGGGATTACATCTGTTCAAGCTACAGTCGAATGGACAGCATTTCGTGATACATTGGCATTGCAGATAACATTCGAAATCGTGTGAAGTCTTGGAAAAAGTTTTATGCAATAGTGAGTGATATACTAAGTCAAAGTGGATTTAATTGGGATGCAACCAAAAAGATGATAAGTGTAGATGAAGACCCTGCCTGGCAAGAGTACGTGAAGGTAACAAATTCATTATTTTTCTTTTGTGTGTGAAATTCTTTTAATTGTTGCTTTTTGATCTTTTATGTTTTGATTGGTAGTCACATGTTGGTGCTAAAAGCTTTCGTTGGAAGGTCATTCCAAATTGGGATGATATAGTGGATTTATGTGGCAAAGATAGAGCGACGGGTGAGGGTGCTGAAACAAGTGTAGAAGCCGTGGAGATTATGACTCCTCCACATAATGAACCTGATCATGTAGATTTGGTTGGTGATGCACAAGGTTTAGAAGATATTGAAATTATTAATGAGATTTCACCTAGTTCAGCCAATGGTCAAAAGACTCAAAGCAAGAGAAAGGCAGCAAGTTTTGTTGATGTGCCTCATACAAAAAGAAAATCAACCACGCCTAAAGATGTGATTGCAGATTCACTTGCCAAGATGGCTTCATCATTTCAAGACTATATTTCTGCAGACACAAAGAAACTTGATCCAACAGAGGTATATGATGAAGTAAATGCAATACTAGATCTCAGTGAAGAAGAACAAATCAAAGCATGTGCTTGGTTGATCGAAAATGACAAGCAATTTCTCATGTTGAAGACTCTCCCAATTGAGAAGAAAAAGAATATGGTATTATTGCTTACTTCACGAGGCGCATAAGATTGTTTTCATTATGTTTCTCATTTTAGTGTTTTTCAGTAAGACATTAGTTAGAATAAAAGTCTTGCATGTCACGAATGTTGGTTGATATTTGCAAGTGTGCTTTACAGGGATTTTCCTACTTCAATCAACTCTTATCATATTATTGCAAACATTTTTTTCCAATGAAATATTATTGCAAACCTTTGATAAGTTCTTAATTGCTGGAAAATTTAGACAGTTTTCCCTTTAGTGCGGGTTTGGCAGCCCCAATCTTGGGGGTTTGATGACCTTTATCATTGATGACTTTGTTAACAGTTTAACATTTTTCTTTTTTCAAATTTGTATTCTTCTATGGAATACAAATTCTAGGGAATATCCAAACAATGAAAATTGTAATTCCCTTCATTTTGCAATTTCCATGTATCCAACATCCAAACACTGAAATTTCAATTAACATGATTTCAATTACTGGGAATTGTAATTCCCGTCATTTAGAATTCTATGAAAATTTAGAAATTCTCCATCCAAACATAGTGTAAGTATACATCACTAGCATTAATGTTGTACGCCTTGGACATAGCAAATGACTAATGATTGGTTGCCTTATGATTTATGCGCATGAGAGGCTAATGAATTTAAACTACATATATGGCCAAAATATAATATCATGCTCGTTTGAAAGTGTTTTTTAAATAACTGAAAACATTTTTAGTTAAAATGATTTGGGGACCAATCCTTACTAAAAATGTAAGTGAATGAAGCACTTTAAGTGCTTTTCGAACCTAAAAACATTTTCATTAAATGTGTTTTTAGTCATTTTAAAAGCACTTCCAAACAAACTCATTATTTAATCAACAATATTCTTATGATGAGTACTCTTTGTTTTCTTAAAAAGAAAAGCGGACTAGAGGCTCAACCATAAGCCCCGGGGGAACTGGAGCATGTTGGGCACCATTCCTTATGTAAACGTATAGGTTTTATAAGGGCAATCATAATGATTTTTTCTGATTGTTAAGACGGCAATTTCCCTGCATTGTCCTAGAACATTTTTTCTTAGACTCGAATTCTTAGGAACAAATAGATCCTGCAATGAAAGAAGATATGGTGCAATTTGACCGTCATGACACTGAATACACTGAATATCAGCTAACTTGTACCTGTATAACACACAAAGGTTTAGAAGTTTCACTGCAAAATGTTTGTCTTTCAACGAGATCAAATTTTCATTGCACGGTGATATTGTGATTCAAACGAATTCATTTCATATCATGTTTTTTTTTAATTAACGATTATCGTTTATGAGCTTTGAAATTAGAATCTTCTTTAACAAAGTAAAAATTGAATGCGACTAGACCAAATACTCATACGCTTGTTCGTTAATATGTCAAGTGCAATGTTAGGGAGGATGCTTATAGAAGTAGTTCTCCTACCCAGCCTACGATATCTTTATTATAGATTGGACCGTCCAGATTAACCTAATATTCCCGTTATCATATTCTTTGGATTAACCAACTTTTCTAATATGTCACTGTATTCTTTGGATTAATCCTCAAGTCAAAAAGCCACGAGCATATAAGCTTCATGATTAACGGAAAAATTTAATGATTAACCAACTAATGGAATCAATGTGAACTCATGAATTAGTAAGGAAGGCAAGCAAACAATAATACAAGACATGTATACTAGGTTTTTTTTTCCCCCCCTTGATACAAGCATATTCGGGAAGCCGGAACTTGGGCATTTTTTACACAGGCGGAACTAGTTCGGGATCAGGTGAAACTAAATGCATGGAGTTCCTCGTTTTTGCTCAGAATACTTATGAATGATGTGATCGAACACCAATATTGAAGTATTCTCATTTTGAAAATATAAAAGATGCCAATCTCCTAATGAAGTGAAAGAGGCTTTAATGTTTCTTTATAATGATTACATGTCAATCTAGTTGGATTTCGGATTCTAAATATAAAATACCGTGTGGTATAACCAGTTCATGTATTACGGTATCATGAATATTTGATTGACACTGTAGCCATTCAACTCTAAAGAACCGTGGTTAGTTTATATTGTGACACGTAGATTAATTATACCACGTGATTGTATTCAAGTATTACATTGAAATTTTTTCAAGATCTGATGGTCTTGCAATCAATTAGTGTACCAAAATATTGTACTAAGGATGCAAGGTCCATTGTACTAATAAATTTCTATAAGGTTCATTGTACTAATATATTTTCTCTGTCTGGCAGTTTTGCATTGTGAGTAAAAAAGATTTGTTCCTCTAGAACAAGATAAGACCTTCTAACTAATTATCATCTTAATTAGAAACGAAGTTACCATAATTACGATTTAGTTATCTGCTCAAAAGCATGAAAGCTACCAACTCCAACCTTCTCTTTTGATCCTGTCTACTGGTGTAGCAGCTTGCAATAGTAAGCTACCAACTCCATGCAGCTTCTCTCTCACTCTCTCTCTCTCTCTCCCTCTCCCCCCCCCCCCCCCCCCCAAAAAAAAAACGAAGTCTCCTCTATAAATTTCATCAATCCAACCAAAGGATTCATCAAACCAAAGTCTTCAAATTTCAAGTCTTCTTCTCCAAGAAACCACATTATTATATGGCCAACTCTTTGAGCTTCCTTCTAGCTCTTTCTCTTCTTGCATTTTCTCCACTATGTTTCTGTCACAAAACTCCTGGTGGGTATCTCTACCCACAGTTTTATGACCGCTCCTGCCCCAGAGCCAAAGAGATTGTCAAGTCCGTTGTTGCGAAAGCCGTTGCAAGGGAAACCCGAATGGCAGCTTCTTTGCTCAGGTTGCATTTCCATGACTGTTTCGTGAAGGTATACGATCACAAAAAGTGTCTCAGTTGCTTCTAGTTACACGTACATCTATGTGAATGAGGTACTTAAGATTGTGTTGCTACTTGCTACCTATTTTGCAGGGTTGTGATGCATCAATTCTGCTGGACAGCAGCCAGAACGTAATCACCGAAAAGATGTCTGTCCCGAACCAGAATTCAGCGCGAGGGTTCGAAGTGATTGACGAAATCAAGTCTGCATTGGAGAAGGAGTGCCCCAGCACTGTGTCTTGTGCTGACATTTTGGCTCTTGCTGCTAGAGACTCAACTGTTCTGGTAAGTGCTTCTACAAATTTTAGCTTTTTTTGTAAGTTGCATGGCGTGTGACAAAAGCCTAAATTTCTAACATGTGCTGACTGTCAATTGTTGCATAATATTTCAGACTGGAGGGCCGAACTGGGAGGTCCCACTAGGAAGAAGGGATTCAAGAGGAGCAAGTTTGAGTGGCTCCAACAGCAACATTCCTGCCCCAAACAACACATTCCAAACTATTCTCACCAAATTCAAATTGAAAAAGCTCGACATTGTTGATCTTGTTGCACTATCTGGTAAATTTTTTCCCAACACTCCATTTTATATATACTTGATTGCTTTAGAATATCTCCAAAGGAGATGTTAAATTTTAAACATAAAATTTGAATTTAACAGCCTATGTGGCATTTTAACATCTTTCAAAATTTTGCTCTCCACCCGGTATGTTAAATTAAATATTATTTTATTATACTATTTACTTTTCTTTTTATTTTATTAAACTATTATTTTATGCCCCTTCTTTCTAGACTTCTCCTATCATCTTCGTTCTCTATTTTCTGAATCTTTGTATACCTGCTTCTCTTCTCCATCAACAATCTATCGCCCTCTACTATCATATTGATATACACGAACTCACTTGAAATCCAAAGGCCACAACCAAAGTCGAGGGATTGTAGGTGGAGGAATTGTAGCCGAGGGATTGCAATTCGTCGGCGACGATCTTCCTCGAATCGTAGCCTAGGCATTGCAGCGAGGATTCGAGAGCTCTTGTTTGAGCAACGGTGCGAAATGGAGTCTTCCATTTGGGTTTTAGGTTGAGATTGTGAGGTTAGTTTCTGGGTTTGGTTCTGAGAAAAGGGAAAAAGAAGGATGAGCGGCGCTTCTCATGTTCGAGTAGAGAGGAGAGTTGCAGATCTGATAAAAAAAATTAATAAAATAACATTTAAAAATTAATTAAAAATTATTTGAAGCTGCTGTCAAAATTAATTAAAAAAATATTTGAAGCTGCTGTCAAATTTGACAGCAAAGGAGAGGTGCTATTCCATGTCATGCCACATCAGATTTGGCTTCTTGGTTGGAAAACATTGTAGCTGCCTTTTTTTACTGTTATTGCTGATTTGGACATTTTTACATCTTCTTTGGAGATGGTCTTACAGAAAATCAGTGTGGGTCCACCATTAAACCTGATCTAACACCAATATTAATCTCAAACTTAACCTTTAAGGGCAAATCCAAGAATTTTCATAGAAGTGGACTATAATTTATCCTTTTACAATCTATGTTTGCTGAGTAATTGACTTTATTCGATGTTGTTAAGGTGGAGTGGGCCAATTTTCACTAGAGTGAAATAGGTTAATTTTCACAAAATGGATGAACTTTATAAGAATTAGCACCAAGAGATTCATTTCCCAATTTTTGCACTATGTTGGAGCCCACCTAATACGCCAGTGGCTCCGCCTTGCTAGGTTGTGTTAACCTACCAAACCTATTTAGACGTTGGGTTCTATCTCAAAAGACTTCGGTGCTATTAGTAATCACCAACGTTTAACTTGTATCTAGCCACACAACTCCAACAAGCAAAATAAAAATTACCCAAATATTAGCATGCCCTAAACTTTGTGCTCATGCAGGAAGCCACACCATTGGAAATGCCAGGTGCACCACCTTCAGGCAGAGGCTCTACATCCAGTCGGGCAACGGCCTGGCTGACTTCACCCTCGACCAGTCCTTCGCCGCCCAGCTTCGAACCAGGTGCCCGAGATCCGGCGGGGACCAGAACCTGTTCGTGATGGACTTTGTGAGCCCTACGAAGTTCGACAACAGTTACTTCAAGAACCTGCTGGCCTCCAAGGGGCTTCTGAACTCGGACGAAGTTCTCGTCACGAAAAGTCAGGTGTCGAAGCAGTTGGTGCAGCTGTATGCAGAGAACAATGAGCTTTTCTTTGAGCAGTTTGCCAAGTCAATGGTTAAGATGGGCAATATTTCTCCGATTACGGGGTCCAGTGGAGAGATTAGGAAGAGCTGCAGGAAGGTTAACTCTTAACTTATGAGGGTGCTAGATATTTGTATGGAGTTTTTTTGTTTTTGTTTTTTGTGAGTGTGTATTTTGTGCTTTCAAGGATAAATTGTGGGCATCCCATGATGTAATTTAATGTAAATTGCACTATTTTCCTTCTTTCATTTGGCTTTTTAGAAATGTTCTTCAGTTCCTAGTCACATATTTAACCGTTGCATTTGATTTAACTGTATTTAATCACTTAACTTATGCAATTAGATTAAATTTAACGGTTAAATATGTATAGCGTCTGTAAGTAAGATGGATATTTTGTACAAACAAGAACATGGTGTTTTTGGGCCCCAAAACGGATTTGGGCTCATAATTGATTTTACTTCACAAAGCCCAAACATAACCCTTCGTCCCCATAGGGTTTAAGCCTGCAGGCTTCAGCGGGTTACTCCCCTCGCGCCATACCAGTCACTCTTCACTCTTTTTCTCAGAGCTTCAAAGCCACTGACGCACCAACCTTCTGAAATTCTATGCTCCGACGACAACCGCCATGCCCAGATAGCTTCCTCAAATTCCCTAAAATCGCATTCCCGAACCCAAAAAAATGAGATATTTACGACTCATTTCCCCACATTTTTCCCGCATTCAAAAAAACCTAAACCCCCCAAATCCTATTCCCATTTCGTCTCTCCAATCGAAGCCCCAAATTTTCTCTCATGTAGTGTGCAATTACACCACCGCTGTACCGGAGCAGACGCCGCCGCCGTCCGAGTCGGTATCGGCGATCGCGGACGAGATCTCGGGCCTGACTTTGCTCGAAGTCTTGGACCTCATGGAGGTTCTGAGGGAGAAATTGGGGGTGAAGGAGATGCCGGGGATGGTGATGATGATGCCCGGGATGGGATTCGGCGGCTTGAGGGGGGCCGGAAAGGGCGGCGCGGCGGCGGCCAAAAGCGAGGAGAAAGCGGAGAAGTTGGTGTTTGCTGTAAAGCTCGATTCTTTCGATGCTGCGGCGAAGATCAAGGTGATTAAGGAGGTGCGGACGTTTACGGATTTGGGGCTGAAGGAGGCCAAGGACTTGGTGGAGAAGGCGCCTACGCTGTTGAAGAAGGGGGTTACGAAGGAGGAGGCCGAATTGATTGTTGCCAAGATGAAGGAAGTTGGTGCCAAAGTTTCTGGTGCTGTATTTAATGCGAGACAGGAAAGGACTTATTGTTAAATAGTTCGAAAACCAGTTAATGCTCACAGATTCCACGGATACAAGTGGTGCTTTTCATCTAAGGCTGCTAACATTCTATGTTTGTATAATCTAACAAGTCATTAAAAACTTAACACAACTAATTAAACACGATTAATATAAAAAATGCATTAAATTCATAAAAAATGATAACAATATAATGGAGACAGAGACATTACCAGAAAGAGAAAGCTCGTGGGAGACCAAGAGCACGAGCTTGGACTTCATGAAGCTGAGGGGGCTAGGACTGGTCCCAACGGGCGCCCCCAGCGGAACCCTCTTATCGACGACGTCGAGGCCGCCGCGATCGCAGGTGTCAAACGCGGCTCTGATGAAGAAGGCGATCATGGTAGAGAGGGAGACCGTGACGAGAAAAGCCAGAAGCCACCGCTTCTGCGCCGCGACCCACCCCACGGAATGCTTGGCTATTTCTAGGGTTTGAAAGTTCCGTCACTGCGAGTCCCGGCGGCATAGTTCTAGGGTTTGGGTTTTCGACTGCGGCCGGTGGGGTTCGTACATTTGGCTCTCTGCGATTGAAGACGCTTGTAAATAATGATAGTTTCAAGGTTTTTGCCGAAGCTCCGATGGATTTTGGCGCTCAAATTTTGTGAAATTAATGGGAAAGTTTGAAGCTTTGATCGTAATTCTTCTGTTCGATTGTGTTTCTTTACAGAGAATCGGAGCGCGGAGCTCGAGGTTGAGAGGTGCTGCTTCTCTCTGTGTGTGTGGGAGTGTTTGGAGGCCTTTTTCTTTTTGTTTTTTGGAATTTCCAATGCTTTTTTGCTTTTTTTTTTTTTGAAATTTTAACGAAAAACTTCCGGTACTGTTTACTTTAATAAAAAAAATTATATTTTTACACTAAAAGGTTAATTCTAGTACTATTTACTTTACATTTTATTTTATATTTATCGTTAAAATACAAAGTCTTCAAACTATTTTTATTAATTTTCCTTATTTTTGTTTGTTTTAGGAATTTGGAAAAATATAAAATGGAATGGAATTTGCATTTTGGAATATGGTTTATTGTGGCTTTTTATTTTTGGGTTGTTTTTTTTCCTTTTTCCCTTTTCTTCCAATTTTAACACTTGTTTGTTGTTGTCATCAATTTTCACTTTTCTCTTTTTTCTTCTTTTACTTTTGGAAAATTTCTCTACCCTTTTTTGGTAGAGTAGTTGGAGCAACTCCACCTCTTTCAATTGCCCTTGCAATTGAGTGATTCAATCCTCCCACTCCAGCAAAAACAGCTCCAGCCTACCTTGGGGCCATTCAGCGGGCCCAACCCCCCAGACCTAACAATCGGGCCATTCTCACGCGCCTGTCCGTTTGAGGTGAGATTTTGGGTCAGGCATGTGCGGTTCGCAAGAGTTCAAGTTTTTGGGCCAACCAAAAGTAGGTAGCGAGGCCCGCTTGGCAGAAGCCCTCACACCCGATTGAGAGGGGTGACTTGGGATGTTCCGAACCGTTGGATTTTCAACTGCTATATTTCTAGGCTGTTGGATTTCTAACAATAAAATTTTTTGAATTTAACATAATTTTATTATATGCATTTTAAAATAATCATGCAAAAAAACAAAATAAACTAATCAAATTACAGACATGGTTAGTTATCAAATATGTATTAAACAAGTCAATGATAAAGTGACAATAAAAATTGTTGCCATAAATTTAGCTCTTAATTTTGAATAACAACTTATCACCAATTCACCTTTTACCCATTATATCCTCGCATTATTTTAAAAAGTTTTAAGCTTTCTCATTTACTATTGGGATGTGATATCCATACACCCATTTTTACTTCTCACACACTCTTCTAATTTTCGGTCACCAGATCAGATCAATTGAAAAATATCAAAGAACAGAAATTAATAAGGGATGTGTGAGAAGTAAAAAGGGATGTGTAGATAGCACACCCCTTTACTATTATATAAAATAGCTTGAACAAAAATTCAAAGTTTAATTCCTCCACAGTTCAATTCATCGTCAATTCATTATGGTAAAATGTAACGTTAAATATTTGTTGAGGCAATCATTACTATATTGCGCCAACTTTGAATATTTGATCTTATTTTTCTGAAGATGAACACCGAAAATGTGTGAAGTGGACAGAATATGCATCACCTAATTATCCAACACATGCTGCATGTTGAATGTTAGCTTGGGGACTAATATGTATCTTTTGTGAACTTGCAGGTTTACGATGGCATGACTCAATTAGGCTATGAAAAGTCTCACTGCGAGTTTAGGTATGGGATGAGTCGTTTAACATCTCCTTCCCCTAAACCAGAAAAGAAAAAAGTAGCCTCCATCAATCTGACCTATAAAGTGCATTTTGCAGCTTTGGGACCGAACAGAGACATGTAACCCTTTCTATGGCTGCAATATTGCTTCCTTTTCCACTTTGGTGCAAAGACCTAATATTAAGGTGCTCGGCTTCCGTACACTTTGATGCATGCAAAACCATTTATAAGTAAATAAAATGTTCAAATTATCTGTCCTCAGTTTGATTAAATATTTGCAGGTCTTACCAGAAAATGGCCTGGATGTTAAGTTATCAGGGTCGGGAGCAACTGGGAGCCCCCCTCCAACTTTGTCACCCTCACCCACAATCTCAACTGTTGCATGGAGATGTAAGGGTATCTTTACTGCAGTGGGTGTTGATATCCCTTACAAGTTACAACAACGTCTTCTTAATTCCTATTTGTAATTTTCAGGTGAAAGGGCACGTGATACTCCATATGAAGTTAAATATCACTACCCAGTTGAGGGTTATGAGCCCATCCAGTTTTTGCTTGCCAAAATGTGCGGTAAGCTCATATTGCTCTCTTAAAACTCTCATGTTTGAAACTGTGGAGAAACATAACCTATCTTAAGAGAACAAGTTCTGGAGATGCAATGTGCCAAATCGTATTAAAGCGACACTTCTTGCAGTCGAACTTGCTGGTGAAATGTAATTGGCTGACTGAGTGGGTAAATGTCTTGAAAATTGATACCAGTAGTGGTTTGTAATAATATCAACTGAAAGAGCTTGGTTTGCTCAATCGCAGAACATAGGCAGGCGCAAAAGTGGAGAGATTACAACGAGGTGGCTACATTTGGAGTGTATCCTGCAAGTAAGCCAGTTCCTACTGAAAAATATCCATACTACAAATATTTATCAATTGCCATGATAAAATTCGATAACTAAAACATGTGATGTGAGCAACTGCATCGTATGCTGTATAGGCATTCAATGGCAACAAACAGATTAAAAAGGTGACCCAAAGCCAACAAGGTTCCTCGCAAAGCGAGGGACGGTGGGGGGTCTATCATACACATCCTTATAATCAATCCAGTATAGCCTTATTTTTAGCTGAAGTTGATGTTTGGGCGATCTGTCTCAGATCAGATTCACTGCATCATCGACACTGTTTTGTTGTGGAGGGTTTATATGTTAGAAATTTGTAGTAGAATTTCATTATCCCACGGTGCTCACCACCACAAGATTTCCTCACTTTATAAGGTTTTGTCCCTTATAAAAAGTAATTTGAGTGATGGATCTTGGAGAATAAAATTGGGCTCACCCTTGAGGTTAGGCTTTGGGGTGTAATTATCAATAGATGGGCCTGGGGGGAGGGCTTTGAAATTAATTTTGAATTTAATTAAATTATTTTTTATGAAAAGACTCATCCTTTCAGATGAAGTCTGATAGTGTATGAACATGTTTGAGAAACACATGAAGTAACACACCCTTTGCGTTGAACAGTCGCCTCCTAAAAACATGTCTGTTGCGAATAAACATATGCTCACTATAAATACATGCATCTGCATATCATTCAATACACTGAAAATCATCAATCCTTATATACCAAGCATACTGAGAGTACCACAAACAAATTCGCCAGGCTTTGAAAATTAAAAATTTTAATTAATTTCAAATTTAATTAAATTATTTTTTATGAAAAGACTCATCATTTCAGATGACGTCTGAGAGCGTATGAACATATCTGAGAAACACATGAAGCAACACACCATTTGCATTGAATAGTCGCCTCCCAAAAACATGTATGTTGCAAATAGACATATGCTCACTATAAATACATGCATCTACATATCATTCAATACACTGAAAATCATCAATCCTTATATACCAAGCATACTAAGAGTACCACAAACAAATTCGCCAGAAGTCTAGTTTTCCGGTGTTGGAATTCTAACTTAGATCGTTGAATCTTGGTGAAGCAGACGTCCGTAAAACTACAAGCACTGAGTATGGACGAAATTTTTGTTTCAAAAACATTGCAGTACGCAAGCCTCGATTTTCTGTTTCTCTGCTTAAATAATATTTCATCTTGTTTATTCTCTGTAATATATTTATTCGTATTTATTATTAGTATATGCAAGTTTATCATAGATTGTTGACATATATCCAACATTATATACAAGACTCGAGTTGAACAGAAGGTAGGCCTTATTTCTTTGGCTTCAATATCTTGGATGGTTTTTTAATTTCCAGTTTGTCATCATAGGCTCAATTGGTATGTCTTCAGTTATATGTTTAATATTTACGCTTGATCACATGCAGCGTGGGATAGACGCATTGCCGGGCATGACAAATTATATCTGCTTGTTTAGAAACTGTAAGCATACATCACTAGCATTAAGATTTATGTTGTATGCCTTGGACTTAGCAAATGATTGGTTGCCTTATGACTTATGCATATGAGAGGCTAATGAATTTAAACTACTTATGTGGCTGAAATATATTATCAAGCTCGTTTGGAAGTACTTTTTAAATAACTGAAAACGTTTTTGGTTAAAATGATTTTGAGACCAATCCTTACTAAAAATGCAAGTAAATGAAGCACTTCAAGTGCTTTTCGAATCCAAAAACATTTTCATTAAACGCGTTTTCGATCATTTTAAAAACCCTTCCAAACAAGCCCATTATTTAATCAACAATATTCTTATGATGAGTACTCTTTGCTTTCTTAAAAACGTAAAGCGGACCATGCAATAAGGGGCTCAACCATAAGCCCGGGGGGAACTGAAGCATGTTGGGCACCATTCCTTAGGTAAATGTATAGGTTTTATGAGGACAATCATCATGATTTTTTCTGATTGTTAAGACGGCAATTTCCCTGCATTGTCCTAGAACATTTCTTTGTTAGACTCGAATTCTTAGGAACAAATAGATCCCTGCTGCAAGATGCTTTAGTTTTAAATTGTAGAGAAACCTTACAAGGCAACTGAGCTTAATCAGTGCCCATGTCCACTGTATACTTTCTAATGGTTCTTAATTTGGGGATACAAAAATAGGTGAGTGACACAAGGCAAAGCTACACCCGACACGAAGATCTTAATACTGCCTTTGCCAGTGAAGCCTCTTGGGAACGTTCACCTTCTCATACTCCTACTCGAGGAACACCGAGGCCCAATGAAAGAAGATATGGTGCAATTTGACCGTCATGACACTGAATATCAGCTAACTTGTACTAGTATAACACACAAAGGTTTAGAAGTTTCACTGCAAAATGTTTGTCTTTCAACGAGATCAAATTTTCATAGCACGCTGAATATCAGCTAACTTGTACTAGTATAACACACAAAGGTTTAGAAGTTTCACTGCAAAATGTTTGTCTTTCAACGAGATCAAATTTTCATAGCACGGTGATATTGTGAGTCAAACGAATTCAATTCATATCATGTTTTTTTTTTAATTAACAAATATCGTTTATGAGCTTTGAAATTAGAATCTTCTTTAACAAAGTAAAAAGTGAATGCGACTAGACAAAATAGTCATATGCTTGTTCGTTAATATGTCAAGTGCAATGTTAGGGATATACTTGCCATATGTAATGGCATATGCTTTTATTTGCAATTAAGGGATGCTTATAGAAGTAGTTCTCCTACCAAGCCTACGATATCTTTATTATAGATTTTGGACCGTCCAGATTAACCTAATATTCCAGTTATCATATTCTTTGGATTAATCCAACTTTTCTAATATGCCCAAACAAATGTAAGTATGTAACAGGACAACACATTGAACGCGCAACAATTATCTATGAAAATTATTGATCCTCAGAAAGCCACGAGCATATATGCTTCATGATTAACGGAAAAATTTTATGATTAACCAACTAATGGAATCAATGTGAACTCATGAATTAGTAAGGAGGGCAAAAGCAAACAATAATACAAGACATGTATACTAGGTTTTTTTTCCCTTGATAAAAGCATATTCGGGGAGCCGGAACTTGGGCATTTAATTTTTACACTAGGCTGAACTAGTTCGGGATCAGGTGAAACTAAATGCATGGAGTTCCTCGTTTTTGCTCAGAGTACTTATGAATGATGTGATCGAACACCAAAATTGAAGTATTCTCATTTTGAAAATATAAAAGATGCCAATCTCCTAATGAAGTGAAAGAGGCTTTAATGTTTCTTTATAATGATTACATGTCAATCTAGTTGGATTTCGGATTCCAAATCTAAAATACCGTGTGGTATAGCCAGTTCATGTGTTATGGTATCATGAATATTTGATTGATACTGTAGCCATTCAACTCTAAAGAACCGTGGTTAGTTTATATTGTGACATGTAGACTGATTATACCACATGATTGTATTCCAGTATCACACTATAAAATTTTCATAATCACACTGTAAAATTTTTTATGTCTAGCAGTTTTGTATTGTGAGTCAAAAAGATTTGTTCCTCTAGAACAAGCTTAGACCTTCTAACTTATTATCATCTTAATTAGAAACGAAGTTACCATAATTATGATTTGTCATCTGCCAAAAGCATGAAAGCTACCACTCCAACCTTCTCTTTTGATCCTGTCTACTGGTGTAGCAGCTTGCAATCGTAAGCTACCAACTCCATGCAGCTTCTCTCTCTCTCTCTCTCTCCCCCGACAAAGTCCCCTCTATAAATTTCATCAATCCAACCAAAGGATTCATCAAACCAAAGTCTTCAAATTTCAAGTCTTCTTCTCCAAGAAACCACATTATTATGGCCAACTCTTTGAGCTTCCTTCTTGCTCTTTCTCTTCTTGCATTTTCTCCACTATGTTTCTGTGACAAAACTCCTGGTGGGTATCTCTACCCACAGTTTTATGACCGCTCCTGCCCCAGAGCCAAAGAGATTGTCAAGTCCGTTGTTGCGAAAGCAGTTGCTAGGGAAACCCGAATGGCAGCTTCTTTGCTCAGGCTGCATTTCCATGACTGTTTCGTGAAGGTATACGATCACAAAAAGTGTCCCAGTTACTTCTAGTTACACGTACATCTATGTGAGTGAGGTACTTAAGATTGTTTTGCTACTTGCTACCTATTTTGCAGGGTTGTGATGCATCACTTCTGCTGGACAGCAGCCAGAACATAATCACCGAAAAGAGGTCTGTCCCGAACCAGAATTCAGCGCGAGGGTTCGAAGTGATTGACGAAATCAAGTCTGCACTGGAGAAGGAGTGCCCCAGCACTGTGTCTTGTGCTGACATTTTGGCTCTTGCTGCTAGAGACTCAACTGTCCTGGTAAGTGCTTCTACAAATTTTAGCTTTTTTTGTAAGTTGCATGGTGTGTGACAAAAGCCTAAATTCTAACATATGCTGTCTGTCAATTGTTGCATAAAATTTCAGACTGGTGGGCCAAACTGGGATGTCCCACTTGGAAGAAGGGATTCAAGAGGAGCAAGTTTGAGTGGCTCCAACAACATTCCTGCCCCAAACAACACATTCCAAACTATTCTCACCAAGTTCAAATTGAAAAAGCTCGACATTGTTGATCTTGTTGCACTATCTGGTAAATTTTTTCCCAACACACCATTTTATATATACTACCTTGTCTTACAGAAAATCGGTGTGGGTATCTAACACCGATATTAATCTCAAATTTAACCTTCAAGGGCAAAACCAAGAATTTTCATAGAAGTGGACTATAATTTATCCTTTTACAGTCTGTGTTTGTTGAGTGATTAACTTTGTTCGATGTTATTAAGGTGGAGTGGGCCAATTTTCACTAGGGTGAAATAGGTTAATTTTCACAAAGTGGATGAACTTTATAAGAATTAGCACCAAGAGATTAATTTCCCAATTTTTGCACTATGTTGGAGCCCACCTAGTCTGACAGTGGATCCTCTCCGAGGCAACTGGTGTTGGATATAAGTCATCAATCTGTGATTTAAATATAGATATGCTAATAAACAATAAATGCAAATATAAAAATTAACAGAGTATCAAGAAACAAAAATATAAAACAAATAACTTGAAGATCGAGGCTTGCGTACCGCAATGTCCTTGAAACAGAAATTTCGTCCCTAATCAGTGCTTGTAGTTCTACGGATGTCTGCTTCACCAGGATTCAACGATCTAAGTCAGAAATTCCAGCACCGGAAAATTGACTTCTGGCGAATATTAATGTGGTTCTCTCAGAAAGGATGTTTATGATTGCAGGAGAATATTTATGATTTTTCTATGTCCTAAATGCCATGCAAATTGATGTATATATAATGTGATTATACCTGTTCGCAACAGGTATGAGGAAGGGATGCATCTGTTGGGAGACATATGCTGAAAGGGGTGTTTTTGTTTCTGCGTTTTCACACTTCAGACTTCATCTGAAAAGATGAGTCTGTTGGAAAAAATAATTAATTAATTAATTTAAATTCGAAATTAAAAATATTTAATTAATTCCGAAAATAATTAATTAATTTAATTATTAGAGCCCAAGAGCCCATCTTTTGACAATTAAATATATATTAATTATATATTAATTATAATTAATTATATATATTAATTACCAATTAATTAGTACACCCTAAAGCCCAACCCCAAGGGTGAGCCCAATTTTAGTCTCCAGGCCTATTACTCCAATCATTTTCTATAAAGGACAAAGCCTTATAAAGTGATAATATCTTTTGAGAATGGCCAATGTGGGACAAAAAAATTTCTACTCAAACTACTCAAATTTCCAACAACTGGTCGGGATCTTCCTAATCAGTGTTTGTGGACCGTTGGATTTTTATCCAACAGCTACAATTATTATAACTTTTAGAGGGTCCCCTGTTTGTAGCCGTTGGATAAAAATCTAACGGTTCACGAATACTGGTCAGGAGGATCTTGACCAGTTACCTCGGAGAGGATCCAAATCCGTCGGGTACTATCTCAAAAGACTTTGGTGCTATTAGTAATCACTAACATTTAACTTGTATCTAGCCACACAACTCCAACATGCAAAATAAAAATTACCCAAATATTAACGTGCCCTAAACTTTGTGTTCATGCAGGAAGCCACACCATTGGAAATGCCAGGTGCACCTCCTTCAGGCAGAGGCTCTACAACCAGTCGGGCAACGGTCTGGCTGACTTCACCCTCGACCAGTCCTACGCCGCCCAGCTTCGAACCAGGTGCCCGAGATCCGGCGGGGACCAGAACCTGTTCGTGATGGACTTTGTGAGCCCTACAAAGTTCGACAACAGCTACTTCAAGAACCTGCTGGCCATCAAGGGGCTTCTGAACTCGGACGAAGTTCTCGTCACGAAAAGTCAGGTGTCAAAGCAGTTGGTGCAGCAGTATGCAGAGAACAATGAGCTTTTCTTTGAGCAGTTTGCCAAGTCCATGGTTAAGATGGGCAATATTTCTCCGATTACGGGGTCGAGGGGAGAGATTAGGAAGAGCTGCAGGAAGGTTAACTCTTAGCTTATGAGGGTGCTGGAAATTTGTATGGAGTTCGCTTTTCTTCTTTTTGTGTGTGTGTGTGTGTGTATTTTGTGCTTTCAAGGATAAATTGTGGGCATTTTGTGTGTGTGTGTGTGTATTTTGTGATTTCAAGGATAAATTATGGGCATCACTTGATGAAATTTAATGGAAATTGCACTATTTTTCTTCATTCATTTGGCTTTTTGGAAATTTTCTTCCGTTCCTAGTCACATATTTGACCGTTGTATTTGATTTAACTGTCTTTGGTCATTTAATTTATATAATTAAATTAAATTTAACAGTTAAATATGTGTCGATATTAAGCGCCTATAAGTAATGAAGAAAAATCACATGAAGGCTATGAGTTAGGAATAAAAAACTGAGACCCAAAGTTTCTTTTTTTTTTTTTCAAATAAAATAACAAGATTTTTTTTTTTCATATTCTTTCATAACCTAAATGTCACATCCCGGCCCGGGGCGGATCATTTCCCGGGCCCGTTCCACCACCATAGCACGATATTGTCCGCTTTGGGCCCCGACCACGCCCTTACGATTTTGTTTCTGGGAACTCACGAGCAACTTCCCAGTGGGTCACCCATCATGAGAGTGCTCTGGCCACCTTCTCGCTTAACTTCAGAGTTCCGACGGAACCCGAAGCCAGTGAGCTTCCAAAAAACCTCGTGCTAAATAGGGATGAGAATATACATTTAAGGATCACTCCCTGGGCGATGTGAGATGTTACACTAAATATTGTTAAGAGCCTCCCAATGAAAACAAAAAAGTTTGTGACACTAAAATAGGCCTCCAGATAGATTAGATAAAATTGGAAATACATTTTATCTCATACTACTCTTTCGATACATAATTTAAGGGTTAAAAAAATTTATCATATCGAATTCGAAGTGTCATGCTATTATTAATTAATATTCATATTTCATATAGCACGAAGACATAGTCTTCTATATTAAGACATTAAAATAAAAACTCACATGAAACAGTTTGATCCACCAATAATGCTATTCTTACCATAATTTTGTATCACCTAAGGTGTCATTTGATGTGGACAGCCACATCATCTAAATTAATTAGCATTTAATTTCAAAATGTTAATCAATAATTGATAAAAAGATTGTTAATTAAATGATGATTATGGTATACAAAGAGTCTCCTTCTTCCACCTAAGATTATTTAAGTGTTTTAGGGGGGTGTAGTCAAACTTGGATTTGAGGGGATTTTAATAGATTTTGATATGTGATGGATTTCATAGGATTATATAGATTTCTACAAAATCCTATAGATTTTGGAAGATTTGAGAAGATTTGAATGAAAGATTTTGTAATGTTGAATCTTAACCATCAAATAAATCAAATGGTGATAAATGTACTTAGGTAAATTTAATCAAATGAAACTGTTCATGATCTGGAGCTACATCCCTTGGAGCCGAAAAAAAAGAAGTCAAGATTATCACATAAACCTAACTCCTCAAAGATCCCCAGTGCACCCATTTCCAATCCTACTTCCTCCCTCACTTTATTCTTATCCCTTTCGTTGTCACCTTATTTATTCTTAATATTTATTAATGAAATGAATTCATCCATGGTACCCCAAAAAAAAAAAAACATAAATAAGTAGACATGAAGACATGAAGAAAGATTGCGACCCAACAACAAAAAAGCATAAATAAGCACACATGAAGAAACGAATTCAATCGTTGTCACCTTATTCATTCATGAACCCATGCCACACACGTAGCAGCAATTAGCATGAGGGTCCAGTAGCAACGAAAACATTGCGGACATGAAGAAAGATTGCGACCCAACAACAAAAAATTGAAGAAAAAATTGCATAAAATGATGCAACCCAACAACAAAAATTGAAGAAAATATTGCAAAAATGAAGGAAGAAGATACAGCAAAGAAAGTGGCTGGCAATGAGAAGAAGAGGAGTCGTTTAACTAGGATTTAAAATCCTATGGTGTGAGGTAGGATTCTATTTGGTATTTGTTATAT
Source organism: Malus sylvestris (assembly GCF_916048215.2). Lineage (NCBI taxonomy): Eukaryota > Viridiplantae > Streptophyta > Magnoliopsida > Rosales > Rosaceae > Malus > Malus sylvestris. The sequence goes on along the minus strand of NC_062261.1, from coordinate 10,590,132 downwards.
ATACTTCCTCCTCTCAAATCCTACAAAATCCACAACTTAATGAAATCATACAAAATCCACAACTTAATGAAATCCTACAAAATCTTTAATTTTTGAATACATCTAGATTTGGGTGAACTTTAAAACTGACTATTAAAATCTTCATTGACTACACGTAGATTTATATGGATTCTTAAAATCCATTAGTTGACTAGATTAGGATTTTAAAATCTTTTAAAATCCTTTCAAATCCAAGTTTGACTACACCGCCTTAATTAGTAAAAAGATTGAAATTAAATGATGTAACTTGTCCAACTCATCTGCCACCTAAGATGGTAAATAAATGTAATATAAAATTGCGGTAAGAATACCATTACTCTTGATCCACTACTTATTTGACACCACATCGACGGATATTTTGTACAAACAAGAACATGGTGTTCTTGGGCCCCAAAACGGATTTGGGCTCATAATTGATTTTACTTCACAAAGCCCAAAACATAACCCTTCGTCCCCGTAGGGTTTAAGCCTGCAGGCTTCAGCGGGTTACTCCCACTCGCGCCATACCAATCACTCTTCACTCTTTTTCTGAGAGCTTCAAAGCCATGGACCCACCAACCTTCTGAAATTCTATGCTCCGACGACAACCGCCATGCCCAGATAGCTACCTCAAATTCCCTAAAATCGCATTCCCGAACCCAAAAAAATGAGATATTTACGATTCATTTCCCCACATTTTTCCCGCATTCAAAAAACCCTAAACCCCCCAAATCCTATTCCCATTTCGTCTCTCCAATCGAAACCCCATATTTTCTCTCATGTAGTGTGCAATTACACCACCGCTGTACCGGAGCAGACGCCGCCGCCGTCCGAATCGGTATCGGCGATCGCGGACGAGATCTCGGGCCTGACTTTGCTCGAAGTCTCGGACCTCACGGAGGTTCTGAGGGAGAAATTGGGGGTGAAGGAGATGCCGGGGATGGTGATGATGATGCCCGGGATGGGATTCGGCGGCTTGAGGGGGGCCGGAAAGGGCGGCGCGGCGGCGGCCAAAAGCGAGGAGAAGGCGGAGAAGTTGGTGTTTGATGTAAAGCTCGGTTCTTTCGACGCTGCGGCGAAGATCAAGGTGATTAAGGAGGTGCGGACGTTTACGGATTTGGGGCTGAAGGAGGCCAAGGACTTGGTGGAGAAGGCGCCTACGCTGTTGAAGAAGGGGGTTACGAAGGAGGAGGCCGAATCGATTGTTGCCAAGATGAAGGAAGTTGGTGCCAAAGTTTCTATGGAGTGAGGTAAATTCTGGAATTCTGCTCCTGCGTTTTGTGAACTGGAGTTTGAATGTATGGTGTGCATTGTAGTTTGGCTGTAGGAGCTATAAACCCTTTTTGAGCTTTTTCGTTGTTTTTCAGGGATCGGTAACCCGGAAAGTTTTCGTAGCATGCTGGTTTAGAATTCCAGCTTTGTTCAGTATGATTAACAGTAAAGTTGGAAATGATGAGTTTGTCAATGACGGATTAACGAAGCTCTTGCTTGACTTTTCACATAAATGAAACCTTCCGGCTAGTCTTAGGCTATTTATTGTTCATATGTAAAGGTTACTGAGAATTTAGGGATGTTATATAGGTACTATGAGTTTTGAGTCGTGTCCCGAATCCAGTGTTCATCCAGTCTCTAAATAGTGAATAGGTTTCCTTGGTATTTAGGGCTTTATAGCATGACCTTGTTGGGGAGCTGGAGAATGTCATAGAGGAATTAGTAGGAAAATCTGTGTTTACCTCGGAAATTATTTGAGTGTCCGAATGTGCATACGGCTACACGTCAGTTTTGCAGTACACATAAGTGCACAATGGTGTCACCCACTCGGCCAAATCACTTTTCAATGGTTTCAGGAAATGGTTTTTGACAGCACTTGTTATCGTTGCACGTTACTGCACTCTTTTCTGGTTTGATGTGGTTATGCAACTTCAGTACCTAATGGTTTATATTTTCTTTTGGTGACTCTCCAGGAGGAGAGATGCCTGAAGAAGTTCAAGTTTCAGGTGGCAAGGATTGTTAAAATGTAGAGTAGCAAAATAGTGATTCATCACAGTGGAAGTGCAGTTAACCGAGTCTATTAGGAGATCTTCATGATGAAAAGCATTCATTTTTTGAAAGGCATTCATCGATACAGTTGCTTTGCTCATCTTTCTTTGAGTAAGAATAATGTATCTGCACAAGTTTTGTTTCGATTTGTTACATTCAGTCCTATCTTCTACTTCATTACGTTTACTTTACCAACTGTTGTAGACCTAGCATTTTCGTAAATTGATTCACAAAGTTGAATTTATGATATCTACTTTGCTAAAGTTACACCGAGCATTTTGATAAATGGGTTCACAAAAATGATCTTGATCCATGTGTACACCTCAAAATTACAAGTCGATGGAACCGGAACCAAATGAAACTTCATCGACATTTTTAGACCTTTTCATGCTGCAGTCCATATCTCAAACAGATGACAAAGCATAGCTTTCCAGTTTGTGCATTCCTGAACGCCCACAGGGTAACAAAATCTTGGCAGTTCACCAGGCCATGATGTTCAACAAAATGTTTCCAACCTACACTGGTAAGGGCTTGAATATTATTGCGGACTCTTGTGGCCTTAAACATCATCTTGTACTCACTACCAGCGATGTCGTATACTGTGATCCAGATTCCTTGTTTAGGGTCCTCAGACGGGTTCAACAACGGCAGATGTGCGTTTCCACATCACAATCCTTCAGCCTTAACTCTCGCGTCACATCGTTTTTTGCCAACTGCTTCTCAAAAGGCTTGCCGCATATTTGAATCAGGTGTTGGATGCTTGGGACCGGTGGGATATCAGGAGGCACATAGTTGACGTTTTTATAATAAGATCCCGGTTCCAGTTTTGGATGTTCTTGTGCAGCAGCAATGGCTTTTTGGGATTGCTGGGCTTGTGGAGCAGGCAGGCTTTTGAAGTTGAATTGAATTCTTGAGGATTGGAAACGATGGGATATCATTAGGTACAGAGTTCTGAGTTTCACAGTACGAACCTGGCCCTAGTTCTTGCGTTGCAATGGCTTTCCTGGCTTGCAAGACATGAGGGGCAGCAGGTTCTTGAAACTGAATGTGTAGAATTATCCGAGAAACGGGCCAAGAGCCCACTTCCAACAACACCAATACTATCCCCAACTTGGTAATTATTACCTGCACAATCCGTCAGGTGTGGAGTTTTATCACAAAAGACATCAGTGTTAGTTGGAGTAGAGTTATGATATTTAAACTATTATTTCTCTTTTTGTATAGCCAACGTGGGACTCAACAGAATGGAGTGTCGAAGGCTTGCTACTGGTGGCAGGAGATGAGGAGGTACAGAATTTCCAAAAAGCCAACTTAGTCCAAGTTCTTGTTGTTGTTCAGGCATTCCTTGTGCTGCAATGTCTTCTTGGGCTAGCGCGGCAGCGCATGAGGCTGCAGGTTCTTGTCTTGTGAATGGTGGGAGATCATGAGGGACATTATTGCGAATTCCGTAGTGCGAACCTATGCCTCTTTCTTGTGTCTGTTCGGGCTTACTTATCATCAATTTAACATATCTTTATACCATACTTACTACGAAGTGAATTCAAATACGATGAGTTGAAACTAGCAATTTTTCTTCCGATGCAATAAGTTCAATCAGGGTTTGGATTAAAATTTGATCCAGGATTTGAAATTTGTGGACCAGTTATAATATTCGTCGGTCTAAACCCTAGTTGCACTTGAGTATTAGAAAAATTGGGAACTATGGAGTGCAAGTTGGATAGACAATTTTGAATTGGTTAAGTTTTTATACGAAAGCTTTCAAATTTGGCGTTATCCGAATCAAATTTGACATCCGAAGTCTCGTATGCCAAAAACTTTCGAGACAATTTGTATTAGAATTGAAATGTATGTTAAAATTCAGAATCCCAAAATCTATTGAGGTTTCAAAACTTGAATTATCCTAGGGTGACTAATTTCACTTCGAAGGATAGGACCTAATTAGTTTGAAAATAAGCCTAGTCTAGACACTTTCCAACGACACCGTTTAAGGGTTAGTTTGGTATTGCTGTGCTTTGAAATAAAAAACCGTTTCTGCTGTGCTGTGAGAGTATGCAGCTGTGAAATAAAGCAGCAGAGTGTTTGTTAAACTTTTTTGTAAAAGTGTTTTTGGAAAAAAACAGTATTATAGTGTTTGGTAAACTTTTATGTAAAACAGCTGTGATTGTGTGTAATGACAAAAAACAGTATAATACTAGATGTGCCATTAATTTAATTTTCTTAACAAATAAAAGTGAATTACTAAATATACTTTATTTTTAAAAGAAAAATATTTATAAACTTTATTTTAAATATATAATCCAACGTTTAACAAGAAATCATAATCCAATATTCAACATATAATCCAACATTTATGCTGCTTCACGTTTTTTTTTTTTTCAAAGCTCATTTTTTCTGCTTCACGTTTTTAGTTTTTTTTTTTTCACCAAAAGCTGTGAAAATAAACTGTTTTTAAGTGTTTACCAAACACCTTTTTGAGCTCAGCTGTTTTTGATACCCACTTTTTATAAAAAACACCTTAATACCAAACCGGTATAAGGGTTGGTTTGGTATTACTGTGTTTTGAAAAGAAAAAAAACTAATTCTGCTATACTGTAAAAATAAGTTTATTTTTGCAGCTTCACATTTTAAACTTTTTTTTTTTCACCCAAAAATGTAAAGGATACCACTTTTATAAAACACCAAGTACGCACCTTGCACACACAACGGCACGGTCTGGGTCACAGCTGAGGGCACTCAAGAGTCGAGAGGCAAAGCCGCCACTTCGTTACTCGTTAGTCGTTACCGGTAAAATACCTGGCGGTTCGATTTAAAATCGTAAACGACGACGTCGCGGTCGATCGCCTAGAAAAGCCTGCTCGCTTCACTCTTCAGAACTCAGAGCTGCACAACTTAAAGAGTACAATTCGTCTTCTAAATCTGTCGTGAAATACAAATGTCGTCAGCGTCGCGGTGGCAGTGGGAAACCGCCACCGCCGGCGCCGTCGCAGGATTCGCCACCGTCGCCGCTATGCATCCCCTCGACGTTGTCCGGACCAGATTTCAAGTCAACGACGGTCGAGTCTTGAATCTTCCGACTTACAAGAACACGGCTCACGCCATTTTTACCATTGCTCGATTGGAGGTAAAAATCTATCCTCCTGCAAACGCCCCAGGGGTTTTTTTTTTTTTCTTTTTTTTGTCAGATGATGATTTGGGATCACATTGCTTTGTGTTTTACAGGGCCTGAGAGGACTCTACGCAGGCTTCTCTCCTGCGGTTCTAGGCTCCACTGTTTCATGGGGTTTATATTTCTTCTTGTAAGTAGAAATGTATGGTTTTTTCTAGTATAAAATTGGAGCTTTTTTATTTGATAAATATTGAGATATCAAAAGGGTTCGACTTTCGCAATGCAGTTGAAATTGGGTTGCTTTCAATTTTGGTCTTTTCATTGTTTTCAGAAGGAAGTTATGAGTGAACCGAAAACTTCTGTTGTATGTAGCTATGGAAGAGCAAAAGAAAGGTATTCGAAGGACAGGGAAAATCAGCTGAGCGCTGGCCTTCATCTTGCTTCTGCAGCAGAAGCTGGTGCTTTGGTGAGTCTTCTGCTACCTTCGAATAATATGGTTGTAGAAAATGTTAATGGAACGTTCGGTTGTTAATTATCAAAGTTTTATGCAATCCTGCTTGTCAGTTCTATCTGCATATTGCATATCGTGCCTATTATTGCTAGTTATCCAACTTTTTGTATGCTGAAATCAAGACACTGTTGGAGGGTGGGAAGTTAGGAAATCACATTAATATGTTTCAAACTTTGAAATTTTATATGAAGTGTTTAGAGGAATAATAAATCACTTTCTGTTTCTTTCCAATACTTTTAGAAGGTAGCCAGAAGTTTAGTGGATGGTTGCCTATAGATGATAGCACTGTTGTGATTTTGTCAGGTTTCCTTGTGCACAAATCCTATTTGGCTTGTAAAAACAAGATTGCAGCTTCAGACTCCTCTCCATCAAACTCGACCATATTCTGGGTTTTATGGTCTGCTTCTTATCTTACTTTAACTTGATAGGAATGACTGCAATATCCCCTTTTTAGTTCGTTCGGCTCACTTACTAGTTTGTTGCTTGCTAAATATTCCTTATTTGTTAATTTGTGCTGAAAATAAACTATTATTGATGAGGACTTCTAGAATTAGAAGATAACCTATTTTATAAGATTGGTCTGATTGGCTATTAAGTAGGACATAGACGATATGACAGGATTGTAATTGTAATGAAGTTTGCTTTGCTTTAACGCTAACTTGTTTTTAGAAAGATGAGCATAATGATATCAAGCATATACCAAACTTAAAACTTCCCGATTCAAGGGAATTTGCAATAACTATCACCTAAAAACTTTTGCTCAATCATCTGTGACGTGTCTGTTTTAGAGAATTTTCTTCATGTACTTATGTTCATAACCTTTGTTTTACTTTGCTTTTTAATTTTTTTTTTCATATCTCAGATGCCTTAAGAACCATAATCAGAGAGGAAGGGTGGGCTGCGCTTTATAAAGGTCTTCTTCCCAGTCTCTTTCTGGTATGCTTTTTGTCTATGATCTTTTTGTGTTTTTAATATGACCCCTCTTTGTACAGCTTGTATAGAGGATTTGGGGTTACTTTCTTGTCTCCCCACAGACACTAACAGCCTCTCTGTACAGCTTGTATGCATCACTAATTCACTACAAAAAAAAAAAAAAAAAAAACCATATTCTATTCATAGTTGTGATGTCATGAAATGATTGTCGAAATTTATACTCAAGTTAATCTCTGTATTTTGTCAAATACTTGAGTTAATCAATGCAAAAGGAAACTGAAGAAACATGTGAAGAATTTGTTATGGAAAAATATGGGAGTATCTGACATATCTAATGATTTACAATGCCGAGTGGAGAGATGGAAGTGCTTCTGGCGATTATTTTGTATTTCTAAATTTAATTGTATGTTAAGACTATATAAGTGCATTTGCATTAGAGTATACACATGTCTCAATTGTGCCCAAAAGTTTCCAGTCTTTCATGCTTTAGAATTTGCAGCTTACAGTCTTCTTATTGTTTCAGCAGGTTTCTCATGGTGCTATTCAATTCACAGCATATGAAGAACTCCGTAAAATCGTTGTTGACTTCAAGTCTAAAAAACGCAGAACACATTCTGGAAGTGCTGATACAGTGCTGGTATTTATAGAATGGCTCTATTTCCGTCTATACATCGAGAACTTCTGGATTTTTTTACTTACATTCCCATATCTTGTATAGTTCGCTATAGTGGTCCTTTTCGGATGTTGGAAAATTTGTCCTCTAGTCATTGGTTAGGATTTACTGCTCCAAATGAAGAAATCCCAGATTGGTGGGGAAATGAGATTTGTTCTACAAATTCGTAAAAGAGAAAGAAAAAAAAAAAAGTGGATATTTGGGTAATAACAGGATTTGGATTATACTATAGTACGCATCTTCTGCTCAATATACCTACCCATTCATGATTGAGAAAAGCACACATTCCTTGTGCCTGTTCATCTCCTCTATCTATGGCATTAACATCGCAGCATGTTAAAGAGTGCTGTAGGATTATACACTACATGTTTCACAAATGGGAATCCATCTTATCAAATCATCATCAGTTTAATTTCTTCTCATCTACACTTGCACTCACAGGGGAACAGTCGTTCAACTTTTTGTCCACTTTAGTTCATCTGAAGAATTTGGAACTTTTGCTTTATTGATTTACTTGAGCATATTAAATTCCTGACGATGCATCTAGGAGAAGTATAAGTGTTTGCACAGCTACTGCAATGTAGACCACCATTTGTTGCACGGTAGCATATGTTTGTTGCTCTTTTGCCAATTAAGCAGCCTGTTTACGGAATCTTATGGCCCAATGGTTTCTGCACAGAATTCAGTTGACTATGCAGCATTGGGTGGATCATCTAAAGTTGCGGCCATTCTTCTATCATATCCATTCCAGGCACGCATAAATACATATTATTAGCTCTGGTGTAAAATTCTTTTAGATGTTCATTTCAATTTTAGATTATTACTTAGGCAGTTTCGATGACCTGGTTTTTTCTTTTCATGTTTTTTCAGGTGATACGATCTCGATTGCAGGTTGGTATATCCATATATTTTTCCTCTTTACATGGTCTCAATATGTGCAAGTTTCTCCAGTCTGAAACAGTTTGAGCTTTTATTATCACGATGGGTTCAGGAAGTTGCCCTTTGTGATTCTACATGTTTTATTCGCTCGTATTCCTTATTGATGATTGGAACTTTCTAATGTCTCATTTTGTCAGCAACGACCTAGTAGCGAAGGAATTCCAAGATATATGGATAGCTGGCATGTAGTAAGGGAAACTGCACGGTAAGGATGACAATTACCCTTAACGTATGAAAGCAGAAGACTAGTTATTGAAGGCATTAAGTTGCTCTTATTCGATAAATTCCCCTTTGATTTTGTCTCGGATGCTAACTTCTCTATTTCCATATTTTCCTGCTGCGGCTTGTAGGTTTGAGGGCATTCGAGGTTTCTACAAGGGAATCACACCAAATCTTCTGAAAAATGTTCCTGCTTCTTCGATCACTTTTATTGTATACGAAAATGTACTGAAATTTCTAAAATTGGCTAGAACGAACGAGTAAGGTTCTTCTCTTCATCCTCAATTTTGAGTACTCTTTCTACATCAAACAGTATCTCAGTTGAAATTTCATAACTTAAAAAGAGTATCGGAAGGTATTTTTGGAAAAGCATGTAAATAGTTGCGAATCGTATCACTCACGGACAAATGCTTGCAAATGTCATACATTGTATTAACATTGAAAAATAGGTAAGGCAAAACTCTCATTTAGACTGGCAAACTCTTTTCTGTAGAAAACTTGCGTAGGAAGGAAAGAATCTCGTCGGAGACTTCTTGAGCTTTCTCTTGCTGGATACAATGGTGGCCGTCCAAGATCACGACTTCCAGGTTCGGCACAAGACTCTTGAAAACACTTCCTTTTACATATTCCATTGTGCCCAGAACTTCAATACCAATGTCTTTGTCACCCACAATGAACTTTGCTGGAACATTAACCTTTGAACCTTGCCATGGTCCCATGAGCTCCCAGTACCTGTTTCCATTTCCAAAGTTAACAGCTGTCAAAAATGAGCAAAAGCCATCGAATACTATCGAACGTTATGACGTGAGACTAAGTAGAGTATTAAAGTGATTGAGCATATCAACAGTACTGTGCAAGTTAAATCAAGTGTGTGAAGTGATTGGTAAAGTTGATTTCTATGTCTGAAGCCCACAGACTGGACCACTCGATTTCAATCATACGACTCTCATTAGTCCATTCCATTGGCCCACTTTACAAAAATCCAAAAACTTGAATAGCTCGGATCTTTTTTTCTCTCTTAAACGGTCTAAATCTCTTGGTCTACGACCTCCGGACAGAAAGATCAGGAGTGGATCTCATTTCGAATTAAGCACACCCAAGCCCTTCGGTTAGTAGGGTAAACCCGACCCAAAATTCGACCCATTTTGGTTGGTAGCATCAAGTCACCAAATCAAAACCTAAAAGCCATTGAAGATTCTCTAGGGTTGACAACTGCAATTAAGCCAGCCCCAACACCAAACCAAACCGCGTGAAGAGAGATTAGGTCAGGTCACGTTCAAAGAGACGGGTGCAACAGGTAAACCAAGCCCGTGACATGTTCCTATTTCTATGTTGAATAATCTAAATATCGGAGTGGAAGATTCGAACTTAGGTGCACAGACGAGACCAATGTGGCTACACTTACATTTCAATTGTACGAAAATAATTGAGAGCACCAGTGAAGCCAGATTCCTCAAACTTTTGAGCATAGACTTGGAGGTCCTCTTCAGAAATCCATGGCGGCAACACCGCCGGTGTCTCCAGATAATCGATTATCTCCATTCCACGAGGAGCCACCAGATAATCTGTCTTGTTATACAGCAGGAACTTCTTCATCACCGTCAAATAATCGTATCTCGCAAACGATTTTTCTGCTCTTCCTGGCTCCTACGCCATAGAAAATCCAATCATAAAAACACACATTTGTTAAAACACAATTTCTACATGTTTGTGTTTTGCTGTAAAAGAACCTGAAACTGATGAACGTAACACCCCTCGCCGAACAGCTGCCTCATCGAATCGGAATTCCTAGTGCTTGAAGACCTTTCGAAGTATGGAGCAGATAGTGCAACGACGGCCTTGACTCTCTCGGGCTTGAGAAGGCTCAGGTGCCAAGCTGCAATGGCTCCATAGTCATGTCCCACAACAAATGCCTTTTCCAACAAGACAAACGATCAAACTCTCTTGCTAAAAACCCAACTCTCCGCTTTGTTAGATCGTAGTTCAAATCTCATGAACGACAATTGTTAAGTAAAAGAAACAATCAGAGAGAGAGAGAGAGAGAGAGAGAGAGAAACCTGCTGCCCACCAAAATGATCAAGGAGGCCAACAAGGTCGCCGACGAGGTGGAGAATGGAGTAGGAGGAAGGGTTGAGAGGAGCGTCAGTGTCGCCATAGCCTCTCATATCAGGAGCAACAACATGGTAGCCATGCTTAGCCAAGAAACTGATCTGGTGGCGCCACGAATACCATATTTCCGGGAAGCCGTGGAGGAGAAGCACCAGAGGCCCTGTCCCTTGCTCCGCTATGTGCATCCATATTCCATTAGTTTTGATCCTCTGGTGAGTCACCTCATCATTCATATTTCCTGAGAGAGAGAAAGAGAGAGAGAGAGCGAGAGAGAGATAGAGAAAGAGAGAGTTCACTATTCTATTTACAATTTGCAGAAAAATGATTGGGAAGTTGGTGACTTGAACATTCTGGTTGTCAAACAGTCAAAGATGACAAGTTTGAATAAGACCAGAGAGGGTAACGTATCAAATGCTCCAACGTGAGTGTTTTTTTTTTTTTTTTTGGAGAAAGAACGCGAGTTATGGTGTAGAAAAGTACAATTTGTTGGAACCGGATCCAATAAAATTGAGTGTGCTGAGCAAGCGATCTGGCCCGTTAAAATTTGATCCAATAGCTACAAATATGGATCATCTAAAAGTTATAATAATTGTAGCCGTTAGATCAAATTTTAACAATCCGGATCACCTGCTCAGCAAACTCAGTATATATGGATCCAGAGGGGATCCGGTTCCCAATTTGTTGACCCAATTACTAATTTTATTTAAATATGGTTAGATTAGTTGATCGGTGTATGTCTTCTTATATTTAAGTTCGAATCCCCCCTCTAAATAAATTAATATAATTTAAAATATCTTCTTGTAAAAAAAATATACTAATATTCACTGGATGATTTCATTGAATAAAAAATTTAGTGCTTTTCTATGTCATTTTCCTGGAAACTGCCATCCAAGAATTTTGCTTCTTTCTTGTATAGAAAAGTGTTTTAGTTATGGTTTTTTCTGTGTTTCACTGTGCCCTTGTGAATATATTTTGGAAATGCGACATCTGCTTACATCACAATATTTTTTTCTTTTTCGTTTTAATTTGGGTTTTCATATCACAGATTGTTCTCTCTGTGTATAGATTAAGGGATGATTTTTTAACCAAAATGGCCTTTGAGATTAGTATAACTCTTCACTTTGGTCTTTGAGATTTAAAATCGATAAAATTGGTCCCTGAGAGTATTTTTGTTATTTTGGTCTTTTATTTAACAGAGATTTTTATGGAAGGACCAAAACGATTGATTGTGGACAAACTCAGGGACCACTTCTATAGTTTTCAAATCTCAGGGACCAAAGTGAGGAGATATCAATCTCATGAACTATTTTGACTAAAAAGACAGCCATATAAGATTGCATTGAACTGATTTATACTGAACAGTAAATTGGATTGGATTGTATTGTATTGTGTCAAGTTTCACTTCTTTTGTGGAACAAGGTTTGTATCCTTCCTCAAACTAACTAGTTGATTTTTTTATTGTAATTGATTCCTGAAGTTTACAAAACTTCTCACTTTAATCCTTCAACGTTGAAAATTGATTGATATCATCCTCGATGATATGATCCGCATCAATGTTGTCCCTACCCTAGAATTCCATGAAAACTTCACCAGTAGCAATCAAATGAGGTTATAAACAGATTTCTAACATGTCTTAAGAAGAACAATAATTACACAGAATGCAGAAATTGTCATTGAAGCAGAAACACACTAACACGAAAATTTCACTGATCTGCAGGATGTTGACGGAGGAAGGAAAGTATTTGGCTGGAGACTTCTTGAGGGTTCTCTTGTTGGATGAAATGGTGGCCGCCCACAATAACCACCTCAAGGTCCGGGACAAGGCTCCTGAACTCATCACCTTGCACAAATTCACTTGTTCCGCCTGATTTAAACCCGAAGTCTTTGTCACCGATCATGAACTTCACGGGTACCATGATTTTCGATCCTTGCCAGGGCGCAAGCAGCTCCCAAGTCCTGTTTATCATGGTAAGTAGTATCACCATCAACCAACAAAACAAAAAGACCAAAAAGGAAGGCAGGACAGGAGGGTTGGCTTCATTTTAAGCGTAGATAAGTTAGTTAGAGCAGTGTGTTCCCTCGTCTACATCAAGTTCGAATCACCCTTTCCCCAGTTTAGATTAGTTTAGAATATCACTCAGAATCAAAAAAAAATATTCTCTGGTTTTCTTGGATGCTGGTAACTCGAGTATATTCTAATAGCAATTTGGATTAGAACAAGTCTTCAAGCATATGGTGGTTGTACCTAAGGCATATTTTTGAGGAACAATTTCAGCTTGGGAATACACGGAGAAATTTCTTTAACTTACAGATCCATTGAGCGATAGTAGTTCAAAGGACCGGTGAATCCAGACTCCTCAAATTTTTCGGCAAAGACCTGGATATCCTCTTCAGTTAGCCATGCCGGCAGTGAAGATTGTGTCTCCAGGTAATCGATAAACTCCATGTCAGGAGGAGCTATCATATTATTGGTTATCAACAGGAACTTCTTCATCACTGTCATATAGTCATACCTCGCGAACGCTTTCTCTGCTCTTCCTGGTTCCTTCTCAGCAAAGAAACAACAATTAAGTGACATATGCATACATATATTTGTTAGATTGAGAATTTGGACCACACATTCAGGTAAGAACCCAATCAATGACAGTCTGACAACATAAACATTTCGGGGTGGGTGCGGAGTTTGATACGAACATCTGGAGAGAAAGGAAGTACCTGGAATTGAATTACATGACATCCTTCACCAAAAATTTGTCTTATGGCTTCGGTAGTTTTGGTTGTTGGAGATCGTGGAAAGTATGGAACTGAGAGATTAACCAGCCCTATCACTCTATCAGGCCTAAACAAGCTCAAATTCCAACCAGCAACTGCTCCCCAATCATGTCCCACCACATATGCCTTCTCAAATCACAAACCATTACATAAGATTCTCAAAAATCCTTAAACCCCTCGCATACATAACAACATGGATATGTTCATATAAAATTTTAAATTTTCTTTAATTGGGGTTCAAGAAAGGAAATGATTTCTGCACAACTCTTTTACCCTTCTGCCGTACCTGTTTATTTTTGCCCCTTAGTGTTGGTATATGGTCCAGCCCATGATCAATGTTCTAGATTATTCTAGTAAGCAAGAGATGAGGTTGGAGTTTGCTAGACAATTCTAGCATGTTATTAAGTTGATGGAAGAAGCTAGAGAGTACTAGCTTCCTTGGTTGCAAATGGAAAGATCTAGAAGCTACAAGTATGTGGCTAGTCTAGATTTTTCTATGCTAGAGGTTTGAAGAATACACTAGAAACTAGTAGAATGCCAAACCCTCACCTATAAATATGGGTGTGATGTTGTAGTGAACCAACAAAAAAATCAAGAGAGTAGTGAGTAGCAAAGGATCAAGTCCAAAGCTAGAGTTCCACTCCAAGAGTGAGAGTGAGAGTGTTCCACTACACATTGTGTGAGTGAAGTTTAGTGTGATAGAAAGTGTGTGTCATTCTTTCTTGTATCCATCAAGCCTTGTCTTTGGCTTGGTAAGACTACTCTTGTTGTACTCATCTTTTCATATAGTGAAGATTGATCCTTGTTTGGTGGACGTAGGCATAAATTGCCGAACCACATAAATTCTTGGTGTCTATTTTCTACTTTACCTTGTGCATTCTCTATCTTGTAGTACCGACATTCCTAACAAGTGGTATCAGAGCCCGGTTGGCTCGTACTACGAGATGGAAGGAAGTGGCACTATGATCAAACTCACCAACTCCAATTGGGTAACATGGAAGCCAAGGATGGAGGACATTCTCTATTGCAAGGATTTGCATGAGCCAATTGAAGGAGATGCCGCTAAGCCCGAGAGCATGTCCGATGCCGAGTGGAAGAAGATGAATCGCAAGGCTATTGGCACAATTAGACAATGGGTGGATGATAGTGTTTTTCACCATGTGTCTAATGAAACCAATGCTCGCGAGTTTTGGACGAAGCTTGAGTCCTTGTTCGAGAAGAAGACCCCAGCCAAGAAAGCCTTCTTGATCAAAGAGCTCATCAATGTGAAGTACAAGGATGGTTTAAGTGTAGCAGAACACTTGAACAATTTCCAGAATATCATCAACCAGTTGGCTACTATGAAAATGACGATCGAGGACGAGCTACAAGCGCTCTTGTTACTTGGATCCTTGCCAGACAGTTGGGAGACCTTTGTGGTGAGTATAAGTAACTCTGCTTCTAATGGTGTTCTTACTCTTGATAATGTTAAAAATAGCATGCTCAATGAAGAAACAAGGAGAAAGACTTCTGGCACAGATAGCAGCCAAGTATTTGTCACAGAGAACCGCGGAAGAAGCAAGAGTAGAGGGCCTAGAGGTCATGGCAGGAGTCCTAGCCGATCCAAGTCAAGGTTCAGGGGTGCATGCCACCATTGTGGCAAAGAAGGCCATATGAAGAAAAATTGTCGAGTTTGGAAGAGAGAGCAAAGGGAAGGAAACAATCAGAAGAAAGATGATACTGGCAATACCACCGCTGTCATATGTGGTGATGTACCAGAAATATTGTCTGTTGGTGAATGTCTGCATATGGGCAACTCTGACAGAGACATTGAATGGATCTTTGATAATGGAGCTTCCTTCCATGCTACGTCCAAACGGGAGTTCTTCAGTACATACAAAGAAGGTGACTTTGGCATAGTGAAGATGGGGAATGAAAGCTATTCCAAAATTCTTGGAATTGGTGATATCTGCTTAAGAACTAATCTCGGCTGCCAATTGATGTTGAAAGATGTGAGACATATTCCTGATATACGTCTCAATCTGATATCCATCGGTACCCTTGATCGACAAGGATATTATCACCATATTGGCGAAGGAAAATTGAAGCTTACTAAAGGCTTAATGGTGGTAGCAAGAGCACGACTTTGTTGTACGTTGTACCGGTCAAATGCCAAGGTTTTGAAAGGTGAGTTGAATGCTGTGGAAGACTCATCTCTAGACTTGTGGCATAAGAGGCTAGGCCACATGAGCGAGAAAGGCCTACAAGTTTTGGCAAAGAAGTCTCATATTCCCTTTGCCAAAGGTACGTCGTTAAACTCTTGTGAGCATTGTTTATTCGGAAAACAAAGAAGAGTTAGTTTTTCTGTTCCATCTACAAAGAAAGGAAACTTGTTAGATCTTGTTTATTCAGATGTGTGTGGTCCCATGGAAGTAGAGTCACTTGGAAGAAATAAATATTTTGTTACTTATATTGATGATGCTTCACGAAGGGTGTGGGTGTATTTGTTGAAATCCAAAGACCAGGTGTTTCAGACATTCCAGGAGTTCCATGCCATGGTGGAGAGGGAAACTGGGAAACCTCTCAAGTGCCTTCGTAGCGACAACGGCGGCGAGTACACATCTCACCAGTTTAGAGAGTATTGTGTAAAACATGGCATACGTCATGAGAAGACAGTTCCTGGAACTCCACAACATAACGGTGTTGCTGAAAGAATGAACCGAACCATCATGGAGAAAGTCAGGTGTATGTTGAGGACTGCAAAGTTATCTAAGCAGTTCTGGGGTGAAGCTGTAAGGACAGCCTGCTATTTGATCAACCGATCTCCATCAGTACCATTAGGTCTTGATGTTCCAGAGAGAGTATGGACTGGTAATGATGTGTCTTACTCTCATCTGAAGGTGTTTGGTTGCAAAGCTTTTGTGCATGTGCCCAAAGAGCAGAGATCGAAGTTAGACTACAAAGCTACACCGTGCATCTTTCTTGGTTATGGCGGTGAAGATTTTGGTTACAGATTATGGGACCCATACCAGAAGAAGTTTATCCGAAGTAGAGACGTGGTCTTTTATGAAGATCAAACAATTGGGGATTCGGATAAAGAGGCACAACCAGATGGCGCAGTCAGAGGAGTTGATCCATTAGCTTCAGATGAAGAAAGTCACGATGACATCCCTGAAGCAACTGCCAATGAAGTGCCTGCAGAATCAGATAATGCTGATCAAGAGGAGCCTGATCAAGATGTGCCAGACCATGAGATTGCTGATCAGGGGGAGCCTAGTCAAGAAGAGCAGATTCAAGGAGAATCCAATCAGGGGGAGCCTCTAGCCCCGCAAGAGAATGAAGATCAGGTCAGAAGATCCAGCAGAAGTCGAAGACCGTCTACCAAGTATTCTTCATCAGAGTATATCATGTTGACTAATTATGGAGAGCCCGAAACTTATGAGGAGGCCAGAGCTCATAACGACAGTGATAAATGGATGAAGGCAATGGAGTCAGAGATGGATTCCTTATTAAAGAATAATACCTATGAGCTGGTGGAGCTTCCAAAGGGCGGGAAAGCATTGAAAAACAAGTGGGTGTTCAAATTGAAAAGAGACGACAACATGACAAGGTACAAGGCTCGTTTGGTTGTCAAAGGTTTTGGTCAAAAGAAAGGAGTTGACTTTGATGAGATTTTCTCACCGGTGGTGAAGATGACTTCCATTCGAGTTATCCTTGGTATGGCAGCAAGCATGGATCTTGAGCTCGAGCAGTTAGACGTTAAAACTGCATTTCTCCACGGTAACTTAGAAGAGGAGATATATATGGAGCAACCCAAAGGCTTTGAAGTCAAGGGTAAAGAAACTTTGGTGTGCAAGCTCAAGAAAAGCTTATATGGTCTTAAGCAGGCTCCGAGACAGTGGAATAAGAAGTTCAACTCATTCATGGTGAGTAATGGGTACAAGAGAACTCATGCTGACTCTTGTGTCTATATCAAACAATTTTCTGGAGGTACATTCATCATCTTATTGCTTTATGTTGATGACATGTTGATTGTCGGACAAGATGCTTCTATGATTAAAAAGCTCAAAGAAGAGTTATCTAAGTCCTTTGACATGAAGGACTTAGGGCCAGCCAAGCAGATTTTGGGCATGGAGATAATTCGTGACAGAAAATCCAAGAAGTTGTGGCTGTCACAAGAAAAGTATGTTGAACGGGTGCTTGAAAGGTTCAACATGAAAGCAGCCAAACCGGTAAGCTCACCTTTAGCCAATCATATCAAGTTGAGCAAAGAGTCGTGTCCAAAAACATATGAAGAAAAGGAGAAAATGGCAGTTGTTCCCTACTCTTCAGCAGTAGGAAGTATCATGTATGCAATGGTGTGCACACGACCAGATATTGCTCATGCAGTAGGTGTGGTGAGCAGGTTTCTCTCTAATCCAGGGAAGGACCACTGGGAAGCCGTTAAGTGGATTCTCAGATATTTGAAGGGGACTTCTAAGATGTGCTTGTGCTTTGGCGGTTCCAAACCAATCTTGGAAGGATTTACAGATGCTGACATGGGAGGTGACCTGGATGGTAGAAAATCTACATCTGGGTACTTGTTCACTTTTGCCGGGGGAGCCGTGTCTTGGCAATCCAAGTTGCAAAAGTGTGTTGCTTTGTCCACAACCGAGGCTGAATACATAGCCGCTACAGAAGCATGCAAGGAGTTGTTGTGGCTGAAGCAGTTTCTCCAAGAGTTGGGTTTGAAGCAAAGTGATTATGGCATTTATTGTGATAGTCAGAGTGCTCTGGACTTGAGCAAGAACACTACATATCATTCACGCACTAAGCACATTGATATTCGTTATCACTGGATTAGAGACGCTATCGAGAACAAGTTGCTGCAGCTGAAGAAGATTCATACCGATAATAATTCTTCAGACATGTTGACAAAGGTAGTCACAAAATCAAAGTTGGAATTCTGCATTAAAGCTGCTGAGATGAACTCCAGGTAACTTGGAGTCATGATCGGAATTCCTCCCTCATGGACTGGAGGGGGAGATTGTTGGTATATGGTCCAGCCCATGATCAATGTTCTAGATTATTCTAGTAAGCAAGAGATGAGGTTGGAGTTTGCTAGACAATTCTAGCATGTTATTAAGTTGATGGAAGAAGCTAGAGAGTACTAGCTTCCTTGGTTGCAAATGGAAAGATCTAGAAGCTACAAGTATGTGGCTAGTCTAGATTTTTCTATGCTAGAGGTTTGAAGAATACACTAGAAACTAGTAGAATGCCAAACCCTCACCTATAAATATGGGTGTGATGTTGTAGTGAACCAACAAAAAAATCAAGAGAGTAGTGAGTAGCAAAGGATCAAGTCCAAAGCTAGAGTTCCACTCCAAGAGTGAGAGTGAGAGTGTTCCACTACACATTGTGTGAGTGAAGTTTAGTGTGATAGAAAGTGTGTGTCCTTCTTTCTTGTATCCATCAAGCCTTGTCTTTGGCTTGGTAAGACTACTCTTGTTGTACTCATCTTTTCATATAGTGAAGATTGATCCTTGTTTGGTGGACGTAGGCATAAATTGCCGAACCACATAAATTCTTGGTGTCTATTTTCTACTTTACCTTGTGCATTCTCTATCTTGTAGTACCGACATTCCTAACACTTAGTTCTTTGTTTGATTTTATTCAATCGAAATGTCAGAATATACATGGGAGAAAAAAGTCGTGCGGGAGATCACTTCTGTCGAAAAAAAGCTTCTCACCTTTTGTTGACCAAAATGATCAAGTAGGCCAATGAGGTCTCCAACTATGTGGAAGATGGTGTAGGAGTTGGGGTTGAGAGGAGCGTCAGAGTCGCCGTAACCTCTCAAATCCGGCGCCACCACGTGGTAGCCGTTTTCCGCCAAGTATTCGATCTGGTGGCGCCAGGAATACCAGAGTTCTGGGAAGCCATGAAGCAAGAGAACTAGAGGACCTGTCCCTTTTTCGGCTACATGAAGCCATATTCCATTGGTTTGGATCCTCTGGTGATTCACATCTATCATGAAATCCATGGTTGTGTGTGAGAGAGAGAGAGAGAGAGAGAGAGAGAGAGAGAGAGAGAGAGAGATTGGTCAATGGCCTGCGGAATGATGAAGATGCTTATATCCATACGTAATTTAAATGTTTAATCGTCAAAAGGTGGTTGTAGTTGGTAAACTTGAGAGCAATAGTGTAATAGTAAAAGATGAAAATTTTGAGCCGGCCTAAATTTATTGGTTTAGCACTAAAAAAACTTTGGTCAACAATTATTTGTACTTTATAATCTTTATGATTGCTCCGTTTTTAAGGGTTAATTACACTTAGTACCCTTAGTGATGTGGAGCCAAAGTCAATATAGGCAGCCTTTGAAGATTCTGCAAAATATTGAAATACTTTCCGGCGCAGAACAATGTGCTTGTTCCCTCGCACTCAAGCTAAAATCTCCCTTTCCACTTAGTAAGCTGTTCTGCAGGCTGTCGGGGCTGCTCTACAGTGGCGGCTTTGTGATTCTCTCCCTTCTTCTCGTACTCTTTTCAAAGTGAATGAAACCAAAAACTTGTTCTCAGAAGGAACAGTCGCGGTAGTACTAGTAAACTCGGCATCTGCTGCATTGTTTTCATATTGGTTTTTATGCCTTTGCTTCCTCAGTTTTCTCTGAAGACTTCCATTCACGTTTGGTTTATCATTTAGTGGATCAGTTTGGCGCTGCAGATGCTCTTCTTCCTCCTCTACTCCTCTGCCTTCTTTTTGGTGTCCGCCTTCTTTTTCAGCGCATCTAGGAGCTACGCGTCTGCCTTCTCGTCCACAATCTTTATGAGTTTCTTCTCGCCCAACAGATTGAAAGCATTGGTGAATTTCGCCATAGAGGGCTCAATAAGGCTTGACTTGTAGTGTTTCTCATGTTAAGATCAGAATACATGAGAAGAAGGGTTTGGCCTCTCTCTGCGCGGGCGCACACACACGCACACTAGTCGGTTTCATCCCCAACGAGAACCATAAAAGACTTTATTCCATATGCAAAATGGACAAATTTGGATAAGGAACGAAGATAATTTTATTTTTGTTGAATTTTTAGATTACATACGTTTAGATCTTTCTTAAGCAACGCACAAAATGATCTTTGTTGCTTGTAGATTAATTTTATTTAACCCACTAACGCTTTGTCAAATACAGTGTTCAGTTTCACAATCTACTATTGTTCCACAAAAATTTTAACAAACGTTTCTCCCTTTGTCCCTCATATGTTGTCCTTATTGCCAATTGGCAGGCACAACGTTGAGAGACTCCACCACCCTTCTATCACTAGTAGTTACTTGGAAAGACAAACTTTTTCCTTCCAAACCTCCTCCAGTCTGCCAGTTTTGTCCCCAGTTACGCGTCATTTGTATCCAACCAGTGCTCAAGCCTTTCACTTTTACATCTACCACTTCACCAGCCCCTCCAACGTTGTCTACCAACACAAGCAGGAAATTAGGGCGCACACCGAGATAGAACTTGATCCCTCCCCTCTTAAAGCATGGCACTCGTTGAAAGTGAATGGGGACTATTCTGGCGGCCGCGAATTTTGCCATCTTTAGAAACATTGGTTGGGACAAGTCAAAGTGTTTTGAAGGAGGATTGCACCAATTTTATTGAATATTATTAAATATTCTTTAAACCCTAATAGCTGTAAAGCTGTGTTTAGCTAGGGTTTAGTGAGCTGTGTTATTCCCTCTTCGGTGTAAAGCTTGTTAATAGCTGTAAAGCTTGTGTTAGAGAGTGTGGAGGTCATCATACTCTCATGCTTGCTTAGCTGCCATTGTCCCCTACTCTCCTCTCTCTTTCCCGATTATTCTTCTATTTATGCTTAATCTTGTAACTGTTTTCATATAATGAAATATACATTAAGGTTTTCTATATGGTATCAGAGCAGTGATCCCTCGTGGACCTGCATCTGTGTTCTTCCGAAATCCTACCAAATTCAAACCAGTTAAAGCCATTATGGCAACATCATCAGAGAAAGTTTCAAAAAACGAAACTATGGATACCAACCCAATTCAACATTTGAGCTCAGTGCTCCTAAACGAATTCAACTATCTGCCTTGGTCACGAGCTATTTCTCTCGCTCTTGGAGGACGTGGAAAGCTCCAGTTCATTCAAAAGGATGATATCATGCCCGAAACAACTTCACAAGATTATGCAGCATGGGTGTCCCAAGATCAACTTATCATGTCTTGGCTGTTGAATTCTATGCAACCAAAGATGGCTGAGATTTTCAGTTATTCAGTATCATCTCACCAGCTTTGGATTTCTGTACGAGACATGTATGAAGATCTAAACAATGCTGCGCGAGTCTTCCAGCTGAAGAAAGATCTTACAGAATTACAACAGGGAAATCTCTCTTTTGTTCAACATCTTGGCAACTTGAAGGCCAAATGGAATGAATTGGATCTCTACAGACCTCATACCACGGACACAACCATTCTTTTAAAGCGTGCTGAAGAAGACAAAGTGTTCCAGTTGCTTGCCAGCATCGGACAAGAATATGAGGACCTTAAAAGTCATCTCTTGATGACACCTGAACTTCCCACCTTCCAAATGGTCTGCAATGTTATTCAACGCGAAGAAATAAGGAAGAAGGTCATGAATGCAGTCGTTGTCGTTGGAGAATCAGATCTTAGGCCATCAGAAGCAAGAGCCTTCACCTCTTCCAGACCATACAAGGGAAAACGACCAGACTTAAAGTGTTCTCACTGTGTGAAAATAGGTCGTCCAGGCATTGGACACATAAAAGAAAAGTGCTGGATTCTTCATCCAGAACTTAAACCCAAGTTCAATGATGATGGAAGAGCACCAAGAAACCAAATGAAGCCTGCCTACACTCCTCAAGGAAACCTTGTTTGCGACAATGTCTCCAAAAATGTGATGAACTCTTCTTCTAGTCCCATTACTCTCATAAATGAATTTGCTAACTTCTTGCAACAGAAACAAGGAACAACAAATCATGAAAATCCTGCAGCCATGCTCGGCAAGTTTGCTGGCTTCCTCGAACAATCAAGCTCAGTGTCACAAAATGATGTGCCAGGTATTGTTGCAACTATTTCCACTGCATTGGATCTTAGTAGTAGCCGTGGTTTTTGGATAGTCGACTCAGGAGCTTCTGATCACATGACTAACGATGCATCTTTACTAAATGATTTTCAAAACTTCTCCACTCCTTCTTTTGTCTCCGTAGCTAATGGCACCAAAGTTCGTATAGTAGGCATAGGAAAACTCAAAATCTTCTCAAGTAAAAAGGAATCCCTTGTCATGCATGTCCCTTCCTTTCCTTTCAAGTTGCTGTCAGTATGAAGAATAACATAATTGCTAAATTGTCTTGCAATTTTTTCCACTCACTGTGTGATTTTCCAGGACCGAGTTTCGAAGGAAACGATTGGTAAAGGTTTCTTCCTCAATGGACTGTACTATGTCAACTTCTCTTCAAGTTTTCCAAAAGGTTTCTACGTAAACTCAAACACAGTAAACAAGGAGCAGCTGTGGCACATGAGATTAGCTCATCCTTCTTCCTATGTTATGTCTTTTATTTTTCCTAGTTTCTGTAAAGAGATTTCAGATTGTGAAGTTTGTCAAAAATCTAAGTCCACCAGGTTACCCTTTCCCCATTCTCTCTCTAGAGCTACCAAAGTTTTTGAAATTGTCCATTCCGACATTTGGGGACCTGCAACCTTAGAGTCTTTTGATGGCTACAGATTCTTTATATCTTTCATTGATGATTTCTCTAGAACTACCTTTGTGTATTTACTTAAATTCAAGCACGAAGCTTTCCAGTGTTTCAAAAATTTTCATAACTTAGTTCAAAATCATTTTAACTCTAATATTGGCATCTTAAGGTCTGATAATGGCTCTGAGTATACTTCCAAAATCATGACAACTTACTTAAGTGAGCATGGAATCTTGCAACAAACTAGTTGTGTAGGAACACCACAACAAAATGGCATTTCAGAAAGGAAGAACCGTGATTTGCTTGAGAAAACACGATCACTAATGTTACAAGCAAATCTTCCAAAGAAGTTCTGGTCTCAAGCTATACAAACCGCTGCATACATCATAAATCGACTTCCTAGCAGAATCTTGAAGTTTAAATCTCATTGTCAAATTCTCAAGGGGAGAGATATTAACATAAGTCATCTCCGTGTGTTTGGCTGTGTGTGCTATGTGCATATTCAAACTATTCACCGAGATAAACTTGATCCAAGGGTTATCAAGTGTGCATTCGTAGGCTACTCAACTTCCCAAAAGGGATACAAATGCTATGATTCTAAGACCAGAAAGGTGTTTGTATCCAGGGATGTACGGTTTGATGAGACACACTTCTTCTTTCAGAAGCATGATGATGAACCTCAGGGGGAGCTCTCATATGAAGTGTTTCCCACTCCTCTCGTCCTTGATGATCCAAGGCTGTCAACACCGCACAATGAAGCAATTGAGATAGAGCCAGCCCATGAAAATATGGAAGCAAATAATGAAGAAGTCCTCCACGAAAGGAGAGACCCCCTTGAACAACCTACTCAACCTACTCAACCTACTCCTCCACGAAGGAATCCTTCTCGAAACAGACAACCTCCAGCCAGGCTTGATGATTTTGAAATCTACATGCCTAGATATCCTATTGGACAAATGGTTTACCATAGCAAGACCTCCCCATCTCATGCAGCATTTGTCACTAAGTTATCTCAACACTCGGAGCCTCGATCATTCGAAGAGGCAAACCAATCTCATGTATGGAGATGTGCTATGCTTGAGGAACTGAAGGCACTCGAAGAAACTAAAACTTGGAGCATTGTTTCTCTGCCAAAAGATCAACGTGTGGTTGGGGCAAGATGGATTTACAAGACAAAATTTAACTCAGATGGAACCATCCAGTGGCACAAGGCAAGGTTAGTTGCAAGGGGCTTCACGCAAACCTACGGGGTAGATTACAAAGAAACCTTTGCCCCGGTGGCAAAGATGAACACAGTTAGAGTTCTTCTTTCGGTGGCTATCAATTCACAATGGTCTCTACATCAAATGGATGTAAAAAACGCTTTTCTTCATGGAGAGTTGGAAGAAGAAGTGTACATGCGCCTACCACCTGGTCATGAACGAGAGAAGGAACAAGGAGTAGTATGCAAGCTTCACAAGGCCATCTACGGTCTCAAGCAATCTCCAAGGGCTTGGTATTCAAAACTAAGCTCTGTCCTTATGTCATCCGGTTTTAAACGAAGCAATGCAGATTCTTCAATGTTCACTAGGCTTGGCACACATGGAAGATTGGTGGTACTTGTTTATGTTGATGATCTCATTGTCACCGGAGATAATCCATAAGAAATCAATGCTCTCAAGCCACCTTACATTCAACATTCTCAATCAAAGATCTCGGCAGACTTAGATACTTTCTCGGAATCGAAATGGATCAATCTCCAACGGGGTTGTTTCTAAATCAACAAAAGTACGTTCTCGATCTTTTAGAAGAAGCCAATATGATGCATTGCAAACCTGCTAAAACACCTCTACCAACAAATTTCAAGCATGAAACCTCAGGCATCCAGCTTGAAAATGCATCGGAGTATCAAAGGTTGGTAGGAAAACTTATCTATTTGACTATAACTCGACCTGACATTGCTTATGCTGTTAGCTTTGTCAGCCAGTTCATGCATTCTCCCACATCTCATCATCTGCAACTAGTTAAAAGGATCCTTCGATACTTAAAAAGCTCAATGTCTACCGGGATTTTCATGCAAAACAACGAACACTTCACCATTGAAGGATACACAGACTCTAATTGGGCAGGCAACGTCCTCGATCGCAAGTCCACAACTGGTTACTGCACTCTTGTAGGTGGTAACCTCGTCACGTGGAAGAGCAAAAAGCAATCCGTTGTAGCTCGGTCCAGCGCAGAAGCTGAGTACCGTGCAATGGCATCTACTGCATGCGAACTAATTTGGCTAAAGAGTTTGCTACATGATCTTGACATCATCTATTCCAAGCCAATTCTCCTCCACTGTGACAATCAAGCAGCGATGCATATTGCTGCCAACCCTGTCTTTCATGAACGAACAAAGCATATCGAGGTTGACTGTCATTTCGTCCGCAACCAAGTCCAGTCCAAGCTGTTACAAACTGTATTTGTTCGCTCCAGTGATCAACTAGCCGATGTGTTCACCAAGCCCCTTCCTTCTTCTCAACTTGATCGTATTCTCTTCAAGCTTGGATCCAGAAAATCTCTCGATCCAGCTTGAGGGGGAGTATTGAATATTATTAAATATTCTTTAAACCCTAATAGCTGTAAAGCTGTGTTTAGCTAGGGTTTAGTGAGCTGTGTTATTCCCTCTTCGGTGTAAAGCTTGTTAATAGCTGTAAAGCTTGTGTTAGAGAGTGTGGAGGTCATCATACTCTCATGCTTGCTTAGCTGCCATTGTCCCCTACTCTCCTCTCTCTTTCCCGATTATTCTTCTATTTATGCTTAATCTTGTAACTGTTTTCATATAATGAAATATACATTAAGGTTTTCTATAAATTTGCACTAGCATTTTTGGATGGAGGACACAAGTTGGTTGCTGTTACTTTGGTGGTGCCTGGTAGGCACAATTTTGGATCATCCACGCACGTAACCTCGAAACAAGACCCGCAAGTTTGGCCATTGTTGAAGAGAGCAGAACTTAGGGCTGTCGTTTCCACCCCGTAGCCTTGTTCGTTGGTATCTGTATATCCACAAGCTCACCCACCCTAATCATTGTTGAATGCATGAAAGATCCAAAATCAGTGTTGCACTAGAGATAAAATTGGACTAGTACATATCAGGTTTTGGGTTGACTAATATTAAACGTACGTATTTCGAATAATAACTTATTTATTCACAAAACACAATCAAACTAATCAAAGGTTCCTCCGCCTTGTTTATCACCATAAAATGCTACATGCCCGTTAAGCCATCCGCCGATTGCCCCGCCAACGTTGATGATGACAATATTGGCAATGAACATGATACATGCTGGTACAAACAGAGAGTTAGCCATCACGAACAATATCCAAGTATGCAATTCACGGGTAGGCGAACTAGGTAAAGCGTATTTATATTGTTATGGTCATGATCGGTCCAATTCTTTGTGCAACATATGTTTATGTCAAATTCTATGTATGATTTGATTATCTATTTATCTCTATATATAAAACCAACAATTCCTTTTGAGGTCACGGGCTTCACAAAATTTTTTTTAACAAAAATATGCCCCCCCCCCCCAAAAAAAACAAAAAAAAATAAAAAACAGTCCAAAATAATGCAGGGGTATTTTTGTCATATAAACAATGTTTTTTAATAATTAATTCCTTTTGTACAGTTTTTTTTAGTACCTCACAATAGGCTTGTAATAATGTGATTCAATAAGTTGTTTATTAAATATTATGTTCTCTTTTTTTAAACACATTCAAAACATCTTAAGAAGCGTGTAGTGTCGGTTATAAAAAAAGGTATTTCATACACGCATAATAATGTGATTCAATTAGTTGTCAAATGATTGTGTTTTTTTCCAAACAAACGATATTATCTACACTAAGGAAGAGGGGGGGTTAGCTTAGTCTCATAAGGGGTTAGCTTAGTCTCATAATGGGTTAGCAATAATATAATTCAATCAGTTATTTATTAAATATTATTTTCTCTATTTTTAAACACGTTTAAAACATCTTAAGAGACACGTATTACCGATGATAAAGAAAAAAGAAAGGGAAATTTGGAAAAATAACCAAAATTTGGACTTCAAATAGAATTATAGCTATCCTTTGAGATTTATGATAATTATAACCAAAAGTTGATATGAAAGTACTAATATATCCTTACATAATAATTGTATCAAAATAAAAACTCAAAAAATGGATATTTAAATCTATTTCCATTGCAAGTTCAAAGACAAAACATACCAAAATCATATAATGCCAAATAAAAAATGATACTGTTTATACCATATTTAGGGCCTCGTATTTAGATCTCGTACAAATACTCGGGGGATTTAAATGTAATTATATGATAAAGGAAGGGGCAAATATGTAATAAGTGAGGAGCCCTTATTCTATAAAAGGACTTCTCACCCTCACAATTAAGGGAAACCAATTATGGAGCCTTCTCACCCCTCTCACATCCATTCTCATATTCAGAGGTTCTCTCCCTCACAAATACTCTCAGAGAAATACAATCAGTGTGGACGTAGCCCAAACCTTGGGGTGAACCACGATACATCTTGTGTTATTTACATTTTTTGCAGATTCACGGTCGGATTTACGTTGTTCCAAGACTTCCGGTTTTGTGCATCAACAGATACAAAATTCGAAATCGACAAAACCCAGCTTATAGATAATCATCTTCTTTTTTATGCTAGTTAGATGCCCCAAACTTATAAAAAAAAAATTGCGAAATGTAAACGAATCAATTTGTGTGGTGGGGTGGTGCCGCAGTAAATCTATATAGACATGCTCTCCAAGAGGTATCAGACATGAGTGTTCACAGTTGAAGCAATCTTCCTCAGTTGTCCACGAGGCATTCGCGGAAACAAATGATGTTCGATAGGTGTTGCCGGATAAATGACTCGATGTGAACTGGATGTGCTTGAGCGATGTCAATGAAAATGCTACTAGCACAAACATAACCCTCTCACTGGGCAAACACGAAACGAGGAGAGGAAAATCATGTCCAGAAAACTAGGATACCCATGATGTTCAATCCTTTATTCAAGACATTCTGCCTCGAAAACAAGAGCAAGATGTCTGGATAATCAAATTAACCATCCCCACCATCTTAACCAGATAACAGGTTTTGTTTATCACGCACAAATCAAACTGAGAAAATCCTTGTGCTTGAGTTTTTTTGGATCTGTATTCAAACACTCTCCCTATTTGTTAATTTCTATTTAAGGGTATATTAGTATTTTTATATCAATTTTTTGTTATAATTATCATAAACTTAAAATTGTGGCTATAATTCTACATGGGGTCTAAATTTTGGTTATTTTTCCAAATTTCCATAAAAAAAGGCTTTCACACGCTCACAATAATGTGATTCAATTAGTTGTCAAATGGTCTTTTTTTTTAACTAATGATGTTATCTACACTAAGGGGTGGATTCAGCTGCTTTGATTGGTTTATGAGGGGTTTCTTCTAACATGATCTAATATTATTCATTTACTTCAAATATTTCACTTTCTTTTTGTCATAAAAAAAATTATTGAAGCAATTCACACATATAAATACATTTACAAGGTGTAAGTCGCGTGTAGCACGTCGTGATTCAGAAAATGCATTATGCACGCGCATGAGCGCGTGCAGCTAGTATTGATTAAATGAGGGAATTTGTATAGTTGGATAATACGTTTAATCATGAAATTTGTAGTTGAATTAACGTATGTTCAAGAGACTTACATTGCCTTTTTATTTAAACCCTTAACATAATACCAGCCCTCGCATTGAATGGACAATATACGAAATGAAACTCGGTAGCAAGACTTCATGTTTCAATTAGTTGACGCAAAGGGTATTGTCTAATGAGCAATGCTACACTTACTATCTAGTTGTATTATCTTTTATGTTATCTTTCTAATAGATATGAGGCCTGCTAACACATGTGGGTCCTATTTCTATTAGAGATATAATACAAATGATGGTAAAAATAGATGATAATTAAGAATAGTATTTTTGTGCAAGTAGCCTTTTACCACAATTGTGGAAAAGAGTTGAGTCCTTGCATGGCGGCGTGAGTTCGAACTTTGTCAGTGGCTAATCTAATATCTAATATAACAAAATTTATCGTTTAACCAAAAAAAAAATAGCATTTTTGTTGTCTAATTGTTAAAATTTGAATTTAAAGGGAAAAAATATTAGAGAGGTAACATTTTTTGTATGATAGTGGTGTACCATCTAATGTGGTAAGTGATGTATACTTGTCACGTCAATTAATTAATCTATCTAATTAAATGTTAGTTGTATGCATCACTTTGCCACATGAGATGATACATTGTTTTAAAATTTTGATATCCCTATTATTACTCGAATTTAAGTAGGTGATAGATTTTTTATGTTTCATTAATTTTAATTCTTTTATTCGAGCCATATGTATTTTAATATAGTGTAAAATAATATAAGAAAGCTCCTGAATTATTAACCAACTAGGCTATATCTAGGTCTAATTTTGTTTCTTGCAACTATTCTTGGATTTTGTACTATTAGAACGGCTAAAGAAATACACCATGTGGATGTGTTTAAGTTAGTTGGTCGGACCTATGCGATAACGTCCTCACACTCAAATTCAAATCTCTATTCTTGTAATAATGGAGGATTTTAAAATTTCAATCGATTTGTACACTCTGTAAAAAGACATCATCCGCAACGTCATTAGGCTGGTGCTTAATGTTGTGAATGGTAGAGAGAGAGAGAGAGAGAGAGAGAGAGAGAGAGAGAGAGAGAGATCATTTTTATATGTATAATTTGCAGAAAATGATTGGGAAGTTGTGACTTGAACATTCTGGTTGTCAAACAGTCAAAGATGACAAGTTTGAATCGGGCCAGAGAAGGGTAACGTATCAAATGCTCCAATACGAGTACGGTGTAGAAAAGTACAATTTGTTGACCTAAAGACTAATTTTTAAGTACATGGGGTTAAACCAGTTGGTTGGTTAATGTATGTGTCTTCTTGTATATAAGTTTGAATTCCGCTTCAAATAAATTAATGTAGTTTAAAATATCATCTTGTAGAAAGAATATACTAATATTCACTGGATGATTTCATTTAATTAAATTTTAGTGCTTACCCATGTCACTTTCCTGGAAACTGCCTTCCAAGAATTTTGCTTCTGTCTTGTATAGAAGAGTGTTTTAGTATATGGTTTTCTATGTGTTTCACCGTGCCATTGTGATTATATTTTGGAAACGCAACATCTGCTTACATGACGATATTGTTTCCTTTCTTGTTCTGAATTTGGTTTTCGTATCACGGATTGTACCTCTATGGTAAATTGTATTAGATTGTATTGTAATGTGTCGAGTTTCTGGATTTCTGTTACGGAACAAGGCCTATATGCTTCCTCAAACAAAGTAGTTGAGTTTTTATTGTAACTGGTTTCTGAAGTTTACAGAATTCCTCACTTTGGCCCTTAACATAAAATTGATCGGTATCATCCTCGATGATATGATCCGCATCAATGTTGTCCCTACCCTTCAATTCCATGAAAACTTCTCAAGTAGCTATCACATGAGGTTATAAACAGATTTCCAACATGTCTTAAGAAGAACAATAATTATACAGAATGCAACAATTATCAATGAAGCAGAAACACTCTAACACGAAAATTTCACTGATCTGCAGGATGTTGACGGAGGAAGGAAAGTATTTGGCTGGAGACTTCTTGAGGGTTCTCTTGTTGGATGAAATGGTGGCCGCCTACGATAACCACCTCAAGGTCCGGGACAAGGCTTCTGAACTCATCACCTTGCACAAATTCACTTGTTCCGCCGGATTTAAACCCTGGATCGTTGTCGCCGATCATGAACTTCACGGGTACCATGATTTTCGATCCTTGCCAGGGCGCAAGCAGCTCCCAAGTCCTGTTTAACATGATATACATCACCATCAACCGACTAATAAAAACGACCAAAAAAATAAAGCAGGACAGTTGAGTTGGCTCCATGCATTTTTACAGACTTAAGAGTAGACAAGTCAGTTAGAGCGGTGGCTTCCCCTTCTACACCAAGTTCGAATCCCCCTTTTTTCAGTTTCAATTAGATTAGAATATCCTTCGAATCAAAAAAATATTCTATGGTTCTCTTGGATATAGAAGCTGGTAACTTGAGTATATTCTAAGTACAATTCGGATTAGAAGTCTTCAAGCATATGGTGGTTGTACCTAAGGCATATTTTTGAATCAATTTTAGCTTGGGAATACACAGAAAAGTTTCTATAAACTTACAGATCCATTGTGCGATAGTAGTTCAAAGGACCGGTGAATCCAGACTCCTCAAATTTTTTGGCGAAGACCCGGATATCCTCTTCAGTTAGCCATGCCGGCAATGACGATTGTGTCTCCAGGTAATCGATAAGCTCCATGTCCGGAGGAGCTATCAAATTATTAGTTACCAGCAGGAACTTCTTCATCACTGTCATACAGTCATACCTCGCAAACGCTTTCTCTGCTCTTCCCGGTTCCTTCTCAGCCAAGAAACAATAATTAAGTGACATATGCATACATATATTGTTAGATTGTGAATTTGGACCACACCGTTCAGGTAAGAACCCCATCGGTGACAGTCGGACAACATAAACATCTCGTGTGGCTACGAATTTTGATACAAACATCTGGAGAGAGGAAGTACCTGGAATTGAATCACATGACTTCCTTCACCAAAAATTTGTCTTATAGCTTCGGTAGTTTTGGTTGTTGGAGATCTTGGAAAGTATGGAACTGATAGGTTAACCAGCCCTATCACTCTATCAGGCCTAAACAAGCTCAAATTCCAACCAGCAACTGCTCCCCAATCATGTCCCACCACATATGCCTTCTCAAATCACAAACCATTACATAAGATTTTCAAAAAGAGTAAACTGTCGATTTGCCCCCTGAACTATCACCCAACTTTCGATTTGCCCCCTGAACTTTTTAATTGGAAAATTAAGGACTTAAACTAATTTTTTTGGCCGATTTGCCCCCTGCTGTTAATTTTTCATTCATTCCATCCAAATTTCTGTTAAATGGAAGCATATGCACAACATGTGTGGGTAGTTCGGTCACTTCATTCTTTAAAATAATTGAAAACCTTAGATTTCTAAAATATAAACCTATGCAAATATGTGTGATTCTATAGCTTTTCTGTCTGAATGTCTAGTGAAATGACGCTTTTGTCCACAAATGAGAGTTACGTGGTTTGCACATGATAAGAGTTAACGTTAATTTAGATGAAATTTATGAAAAACTAACGGTAGGGGGGAAATCGGCCAAAAAAATTAGTTTAAGTCCTTAATTTTCCAATAAAAAGTTCAGGGGGCAAATCGAAAGTTGGGTGATAGTTCAGGGGGCAAATCGACAGTTTACTCTTTCAAAAATCCAAACCCCTCACATACATAACAACATGGATATGTTCATATGAAGTTTTAAATTCTTTGATTGCAGTTCAAGAAAGGAAAATGATTTCCGCACAACTCTTTTCTCCTTTGGGCTCTACTTATTTTTGGCCCTTAATCCTCGGTTTAATTTAATCAACCAAATGTGTAAAATATACATGCGAGAATAAAGTCGTGCGGAAATCACTTCATGTAAAGAAAAAGCTTGTCACCTGTTGTTGACCAAAATGATCAAGTAGGCCAATGAGGTCTCCAACTATATGGAAGATGGTGTAGGAGTTGTGGTTGAGAGGAGCGTCAGAGTCGCCGTAACCTCTCAAATCTGGCGCCACCACGTGGTAGCCGTTTTCTGCCAAGTATTCGATCTGGTGGCGCCAGGCATACCAGATTTCTAGGAAGCCATGAAGCAAGAGAACTAGAGGACCTGTCCCTTTTTCGGCTACATGAAGCCATATTCCATTGGTTTGGATCCTCTGGTGATTCACATCTATCATGAAATCCATGGTTGAGAGAGAGAGAGAGAGAGAGAGAGAGAGAGAGAGAGAGAGAGAGAAAGAAAGAGAGAGAGAGAGAGAGATTTTTGACTGCCTGCAGAATGATGAAGATGCTTTTATACATAATTGAACTGTTTAGTCATCAAAAGGTTGTCGCGGTCGGTTGATTTGAGGGCAATAGTGTAATAGTCAAAGATGAAAAATTTGAGCTGGCCCAAATTTATTGGTTTAGCACCCAGTCAACAACTATTTTGTACATAATAATCTTATGATTGCTCTGTTTTTATGGGTTAATTATACCTCGTAGGCAGCTTTGAAGATTCTGCAAAATATTCTGAAATACTTTTAGGTCAGATGGCTAGAACAATGTGCTTGTTTCTTCGCACTCAAGTTAGAATCTCCCTTTCCACTCAGTAAGCTGTTCTGCAGGCTGTTGGGGTAGCTCGACAGCAGCGGTTTTGTGATTCTCTCCTTTCTTCTTGTACTCAAACAGAAAACTTGTTTCACGGTCTACTAATGTTCCACAAGAATTTTTAACTAAAAGTTTCTCCCTTCATATGTTTGTCCAAATTGCCAATTGGCAGGCACAAAATTGAGAGACTCCAGCGTCCTTCTATCACTAGTTGTTACTTGGAAAGACCATTTTTTTCCTTCCAAACCTCCTCCAATCTGCCAGTTTTGTCCCCACTCCTCAGTTTACGCGTCATTTGTATCCAACCAGTGCTCAACCAGTGCTCGAGCCTGTTACTTTTACATCGACCAATTCAACAGCCCTCCAGCGTTGTGTATCAACACAAGTAGGAAATTAGGGCGCCCACCGAGATAGAACTTGATCCCTCCCCTCTTAAAGCATGGCACTAGTTGAAAGCCAACGGGGACTATTCCGGCGGCCGCGAATTTTGCAGTCTTTAGAAACATTGGTTGGGACAAATCAAAGTGCTTTGCGGGAGGATTGCACCAAGCACTTTGATGGTGCCTTGTAGGCACCATTTTGGATCATCCACGCACGCAACCTCGAAACAAGCCCCGCAAGTTTGGCCATTGTTGAAGAGAGCAGAACTTTGGGCTGTCGTTTCCACCCTGTAGCCTTGTTTGTTGGTATCAGCGTATCCACAAGCTCCCCCTAATGAAAGTTGAATGCATGAAAGATCCAAAATTAGTAAGCACTACAGATAAATTTGGATTACTATATAGTTGTCATATTAATACAAAAACGTACGCATTAGGTTTAGGATTGACTAATATTATACGTACATATTTCGAGTAATAACTTATTTCTTTATAAACACAATCAAACTTAGGTTCCTCCACCCTGCTTATCACCGTAAAATGTTGCATGCCCATTAGGCCATCCGCCTATTGCCGCGCCAATGTTGAGGATGACAATATTGGCAATGAACATGATACATGCTGGTACAAACTGAGAGTTAGCCATCACGAACAATATCCAAGTCTGCAATTCATGTGCAGGCGAACTAGGTAGAGCGTATTTATATTGTTATAGTCATCAAAGGTTAATGATCGATCCAATTCTTTGTGCAATGTTTATGTCAAACTCTATGTATGATTTGATGACCTATTTATATTGATTAAATGAGGATAATACGTTTAATCATGAAATTTTAGTCATATATACAAAAACTGAATAAAGATTTGTTGAAGAGATCACATTGCCTTAAAACAATATAATTTTGTCCATAAAATAAGAGAGCGAGAATTCAGGTGTAATGTAACATTGCTTTATCATTTAAGAAAACTCCTGAATTATTAACCAACTAGGTTACGCCTAGTCTACTTTTGTTTCTTGCAACTATTGTTGGATTTGGTATTATTTGAATTTGGCTAAAGAAACACATCATGTGGCATGCATGTGTTTAAGTCAGTTGGATAACCTTGATTTGCCACCAGGTGTCCTCCTTTTTTTAAAAAGAAAATAGGGCTTCTATGACCCTTCTCTTGCAAAAAAGTATAGTTCAAGTAAGAACTAGGAAAGTTTAATAAAATTTGTTACAGGACTGCAAATTCCGCGGCATTCAGGAAATATGCGGCTCTGCCACCTCCGCTTGCTGCGAACAATTGACATAAACCTTGGCATCAGGTTGATGGTTCATCCAATCTCGGCGCCATGTACGATCCTTGCCTGCATTGGAGACTATCAATCCACCTATTACGCTGATCTTTAGGCTTCTGGGGCTGCTCGGCAGTGGCGGATTTGTCATTCTGTCCCTCCTTCTCATACTCTTTCAAAGTGTACGATGGAGAAAACTTGTTCTCAGCAGGAACAATCACAGTAGCACTTGTAACCTCAGCAGCTGCCGCATTGTTGTCGTCTTGGTTTCTATCCAACTTCTTCTTTAGTTATCTACGAAGACTTCGGTTCACATTTGGTTTTTTATTTTTTTAACTGGATTTCGCGTTGCAGACGCTCTTTCTCCTTTGCCTCCTTCTTCTTCTTTGCATCGGCCTCCTTCTTTGCAATCGCATTCTTCTTCTTCAAGGCTTCTAGAAGCGAAACATCTGCCCTTTCATCAACCACCTCGATGAGTTCCTTGACATCTTCACTTTCGCTCTCGCCCAACAGAGCAAAAGCGTTGGCGAATTTGGGCATGGTCAGAGCCCAAAGGGTTTTTCGGACACAGCAAGGCTTGAGTGGTAGTGTCTGTGCTCCTATGCTCAGAGTACAAGTGAAAGAAAGGTTTAGCTTCTCTCTCTACATATAGGCACTCAAAAAGACCCACTACTTGTTTACTTGCTACACAAGGAAACTCAAATTCAAATCCTAATCTGGAAAGGGAAAACTAAAACCAAATCCTGATTGAAACTCGAGAACTATTACAACTAGGAAAGACAAAGAAAGTTAGCATTATCCTTATGCGTCAAGGAAAACCGAAACTTCCCAGAAACAAGAAAACAACACGAAACTGGAAAGTATATACGAGGATTAACCAAAACGAACTAAGTAACATAATCCTTCCCAAATGACTTAAAACAAAATATTTAGCATAAGAAAGATGTTCGGTAATGGATCTGGTGACGTGTTCTTTTTAATGTTTTAATTCCTACCGTTTATATTAAAGTCAAAGAGTGAATGACCAAAAGAACAAAACTCAATCATTGATTATCAAGTGACTAAGGTACCATTTGGTACGTGGGACAGGACGGAACAGAGTGGGACGAGACGTTCCGTCTCACGTTTGGTGCGCCTAAAACGGGTGGAACGCGCTGTTTCACGGGATGAATCTTGGATGAATTTTCGTTCCGCCTCACCTCCCTAGAACGACTCGTTCCACATCCATGGAACACAAAATTATAACATCTCCGTCTCCTTCTTCTTCCTCCTTGTTTCCATCCGAGGGCATATTTGCTCATTCTCCGTTCTGTCATGTCCTGTCCCGTCCCATCTTGTCCTATTCCGTTCCGTCCCGTCTGCATATCAAACTATCAAACGATACCTAAAAGAACGAAACTCAATCATTGATTACCAAGTGACTAAAAGAACGAAACTCATACAGAAGTGAAACTCATACAGAAGTGCGAGTGGCATAGGCTCACATATTATTACTTTTAAAAACAACAGACTCGTTTTTTTTCAATGAACTGGGCTGATGGTCATTAATTACCGTTGGGCCTAAAATTTAGTGCGTTTCCATATGGGCTTTCCAAACCTTAAACTGATTCGGATTGCAATTTCTTGAGCGAAAAGAAAATTAAAATTTTTATTTGTACCCTCTCTTTTTTTGTTCTTTTTTTTTTCTGGCCAGAAACTCATTCAAAATTACGAAAGAAGCCCACATCACAGGCCGGAGCAAAACACAAGAGAACGGAGGTGCTGGAAACTAAAAGCTGCGATTTCAAACTCTACGAAAACAAAAACGAGTGTAAGTTTCAAGTACCCTTCGATTTCCAAATCCCAGATTATTTTTTAATTACTTTGATTTAACTTTCTAATTATGTTTGAGCAGTTAATGGAGTCGAACCAATCCAAACCCGGCCTGCTGTGCAATCCTGAAGGCTCGCAGAGAACCCTGTATGCTTTCTTAATGTTTGATTTTTAAGTTTTTATGTGCATTTTTCGTTTGTATGGGGATTTGGGTAACTGTGGTTTTGCGGATTTAACTTTTTGTATGAAAATTTCAATCCTTTAATTTTTAATTTGTGTTTTTAATTTTTTAAAATTTTTTTTTTTTTTAAATTTTAATAATTTGTTTGATTGAAGGTACCCATATGTAACTGGTACATCTGTTGTGGCTCTCAAGTATAAAGATGGAATTTTGATGGCTGCTGATATGGGAGGTTAGCTTCCAATTCCATTACCCTTGCGTCACAAAAACAAGTTTTGATTTTGATTTTTTGGTCCATTATTTTATTTAGCTTCTTGTTTGGTTACGGGAAATTAAGATTTGATGTTAATGCGGAGTATATATTGTTTCTGGTGTTTGAAAAAAGTGGGATTCTTTCCGCCATTTCTCTTAGCTTCTTGTAGCGAAAATTGTTATGAAATCTTTGGAGTTGTTCGTGTAGGCTTGTCGTATTTGTTTCACTTTATCTGAAGGAGAAACAGTTCAAAATTCAAATGCGAGTCTTTTCAAAGTTAGATACATTAGTTTTTGTGTTCTTGTATGGCGCCCCGCGCCCGCTCTTAATGGTCAGACTGGATTTTTAGATCACCTAATGTGGTTTTCATGTGTCTGTTGAGGTTTTCTTACAGTATCTCCTATTTTTACGTTATGGTTATCGCTTTATCAGTCATAGACATCATATATTTTTATAGCGTCGGGGATCCTATTGTTCATGACTCAAAAGTTAGACGCCCATGTATGTTCTTTTTATGTGTCTGTTGAGGTCTCTTAACAGTATCAAAAGAATGGATGTTTTGATAGGTTCTTATGGCTCTACCCTGCGATACAAGAGTGTGGAAAGAATGAAGCCAATCGGAAAGCATTCTCTTCTTGGTGCAAGTGGAGAAATAAGCGACTTTCAGGAGCTCTTACGTTATCTTGATGAACTCGTGTAAGCATTATTGATAAGAAAAATTATGAAGATAAGCGTTTGGCTACCTTCTATAATGTTTCCATTGTGATTTTTTCTATGCTTCTTTGTATTATTTGAAACAGTTGGTTTAGGATTATTCATTTCGATTTTCTGGTTGTAGCCTGTATGACAACATGTGGGATGATGGGAACTCTTTGGGACCTAAAGAGGTGCACAACTATTTGACCCGTGTGATGTACAATAGGCGTAACAAGTTCAATCCATTGTGGAACTCTCTTGTCCTCGGTGGAGTGAAAAATGGACAGAAGTACCTTGGCATGGTAAACCTCATTTAATCCTTCCCTTAACACATTGCAGTGTGCTGTGTGCATCATGAATCAGGGGACTTAGTTGCTTGTCATACTTTTTATCTTTATTCAGGTTAGCATGATAGGTGTAAATTTTGAGGACAATCATGTGGCTACGGGATTTGGAAATCACCTTGCACGGCCTATTCTTCGTGATGAGTGGCATGAGAACTTGACTTTCGAAGAGGCTGTAAAGCTGCTGGAGAAGTGCATGCGTGTCCTTCTCTATCGAGATCGGTCTGCTGTGAACAAGCTTCAGGTAGTGATAACTTAAACGTTATTTTCTGTCTTTTGGCACCCTATAATAATGACAATGCTATAAGTTACAGATTTCATAGTTTTTAGGCTGTTAAGAACAACCTTAGATCTTTTTGCTAGCAATTCCTGTGGGAATTCTTATCTGTCTATCGGTTTATTTTCTTTAAATGGCATAGAATCCGCCTGTCTGTCGTCTTTGATGTTTTTCGGAATTTATAAACCTTGCTATTATTGTCCATGTAAGTTCCAATATCTCTCTCTGTCTTTCACACACGTGTTCACGTCCAAATACTTCTTTTTATTAAAGATTTGTCATTCTGTAGTTATGTGAGACAATCTACAGTACTAGGGGTATGCTTCCTCCTTGTCTGCGCTCATTTTTTAGCGTAGGAAGTGTTCTAGATTGAGGTAGGAAGTATACAATTGTTTTATTTCTACACATATCCACACTTTCTTACACTTTTCGAAATGATTATAGCTGTGGTGGGAAAGTCTTTGCGTTCAAAAATTAGTATCCTTGGTAAATTGAGGACTTCCTACTAATTTATTGTCACCCTTGAACATGCATCGGTACCAGTAAGATGACACATTTTAAACTTGGTAATTGCAGATAGCTAAAATCACCGAAGAAGGCGTAACAATTTCTCAGCCCTACTCTTTGAAGACATTCTGGGGTTTCTCTGCGTTCGAGAATCCAACATTGGGCGCTGAAGGATCATGGTAGAGAGCCAACTAGGAGCTACTGTTTGATGCGTTTCTCGAGTTGTTGGAAGGCATTGTGCTCAATGTGTGCTAAATTGAACAACTTTCCCCGAAGTCTTGCATATTCAAGACAAATTGTAAACCTTGAAAGACGAAAGAGATTCATGGAATTTCACTTCCAGAGTTACCCAGAAAAATAAACCAGAACCGTAAGACGATTGGGATTTTCGCTCTCTTTGTGTTACATTGGAAGAAATTATTTTTATCATATTTCATTACCCTCAAAAATTACACTGCGCACTACATTTCATGCTAACTACGTGAAAGTAAATTAGTTTGTTATGAACACGACTTTCATTTCTTTTTGCATGAATTTTATCTTTTTTGTGTGAAATTTTAACGTGATAGTTAACCACAAATGCACAAGAACAAAGTTTTCAAACAAAAAATTTTGATTTTTGAAAATATTTGAGTCTTAGATTTAGTTCAGATTCTCGGGTAAGATATTTGAGGAAATTAAAGTAATATGTTTAGTTTCATTTTGAAATAGGCTTAGGGGTGTATTGGAATAAAATTCTGTGAAATTTTAAATGGAGTGTTATCATGCACAAACTATATCTCCAAATAACATCATCAACTTAGTGATATTTTGGAATCATCCACAGAAAATGAAAATATCGTTTTGTTGTTCCAATTTCTTCTACAGATTCCATGTCGACTTTTAAGTGAATTCTCTTGAAATCTAAGCTAGATTAGTCTTGTTGTTCCAATTTCTTCTACAGATTTTATGTGGACTTTTAAGTTAATTCTCTCAAAATCGGGGCTAGATTTATCAAAGCCTAACATAGAATTGGAGATGTGCCGTATATCAATTCAATGAAAGTAACAACTAGGAAACCAGGGACTAACAATTCATATTGTTGTATGATGTAAGCCTTCATAAAATTTTCTATCCCAATTTGGGCAGTCATATATAGAAATGAACTCCACATCGTGATGTTATAATTTTTTTGTACCGTGTTCAAATAAACTCGTGTTTACTTACTAACAAAATATGCAATGTCATAAATAAAGATGAACTAAAATACTTAATTGTTTGGGACAATTTTCTTAGAATTGATATCATTCATTTGAGCTTGCCGGTACGTAATCACTCAACATGAACACATACTTGGTGAAGCTGTCATGTTTACAGATAAGTATTACATACGTGCACTAGATTTGAAAAATTGGACGCCTTTTTTTCAATGTTATATCTTGAAAATCGCATTGCACGGATGAAGATATACGAAAATTTTAAAAGCCAGGCACTCACTTCCCTTACAGGAGGTGAGCACTTGGGAAGAAAAGGGACTTAAATCATAAGCTTATAGCAACTTCTGACCTCAGTTTGTTCCTTACGAATCGATAGAAACACAAATTGTTCCCTTTGCTTTACAAGTACCGAGCATTGTCAATTTATAAGAGTTACTGAGCAATTGGAACAACTCCCAGTTTTTATCATTGCCTTTTTTCTCTCGTCTTCGTCCTCCTTTGAACAGGAAGACAGTGCATGGTTTTTACACTTTATCGTCATGGAACCACCACCTCGTCTCCTTGGGAGATCTGCCATTTCTACAGTTCTTTACATACCGGTCATTATCTTCTGGGCGTTGCTGCAGGCATATACAAAAGGGCTTCAGATATACATCCCCAACACATTTAGAATCTACTATACCATTGAATTGATAATCAACAAGGGAATGTCCATCTTTCACAAATTAATGATCGGTCATTTCCCCGTTTGAAAGTTTTAGCAGAATAAATTGATGGGACATGATCTAGGCTTGATAGTTAAAAGAACTGAAATCACCAAAGATGAAAAAATTGAAGTGGAACACAAACCTTCACGGTCGAGCTTGATAGCATGGAGAGAATGCTAATACAGATGGAACTAACAGTCATGGCTGGTGACCATGAATCATACAAAATATCTACAAAATCCCATATCAACCATAGATCACATAATATGAGGCCGTGAGAGTAAAATGAAACAATATATTGTTCTAATACAGTATAACTAAAATTCAGTCAGTGGATTCATGATGGATCAAGATATTGTTTGATACAGCACACAGTAAGTAATGACAACCTAAATCTGTTGTTAAGCGGTATAGCGTCCCCAGTTTAGCATCTAATATCTAGCAATTATTCAAATCTCCAGTAAAGATAAATTTAGCTTAGTCGACAGACAACATAAATCACATTCAGTAGGATTTCCAAGGCCAGCTTTACTAGGCAACCCCCACCCCACTTTTTCCTCTCTTTTCCTCAGTTTATTCCTCCCTGTTTGCGATAGGGTCTTGAAAGTCATCACAATAGCTGATAAAGGAGTGAAGGCCTTATTATCTCAAACAAAATTTGTATCAGCTAGCTGAAAACTACATCTTTTCAGCAAGAGATTGAGATAAAAGCACAATACTTTCAGGCAACACTTACCACATGTTTTAAGCAATGATAAGAAAATTGTGTGTTAAAAGAAAGAAGAAGCAAGAAGAAGCAACAAAGGAAGACGTGAGCCCATTATAAAGACAACTATCACTTTCAGGTTTCAACAAATGAGCAAATGCAGCAAATCAAGCAAAAGAAACATTCTCATGCTGTAACTAAATACAAATCAGATATCAAACGCTTAACTGAAACCCATAAATTACCTAAACAAATATGACCGTTGCTATAAATATGAGGATGTAGTGGAGCTGGAGGGACAAATATAACCTGTTCAAACCAGCCACAAGTATACAGACCCAAAACCGGTTAAGTGCTTCATGAAAATCAAAATCTACCCAACACAATATCGTTCGTAACATATATCTTGAAGCAAAGTCATATCACACAATCTAATGAATTTGCACAGACCTGCGGGGCTTCCATCGGGTAATGCTCAGGAAAATCAACCTGAAGCTGAAAGGTCTCATTAGAATAGAGAGTTCCAGGAGCACCATTGACTTCAATCACCCACCTTTTGGATCACAAATACCAAAGCACAACAATTAAAATTGAACCAACTTAACTAAAGCCGAAAAGCACGAACATTGAAGGACAAAAATACACATCATAAACCCTAAACAGTTGGATTTCAATTTCCCTAAACAAAAAAATTCAAAAAGGGGTAATTTAAACTGAAAACCCAATAAGTGTAAGATTATGTAAATTCTGAATTCTTCTCTTCCTCCAATTCCAATGAATTATCTTTTCTCGAGAAACAAACAGAGAGTAGAAGAAAAAAAAGAGAAGACCTTTGGAGATTATCGGTGACTTTGTGCTTGAAGCCCACCGGAGGATTGACCTGCCACTCCAGAAGCTCTTTCTGGAGCCGATTGCAAGCGATCTTACTCAAAGTCTACAAATTCCAAAACCCAACAAAATCAACAATCAAAACCCAGAAACAGAAATTGCACGGAAAAAGTGACTGGGTGTGAAATTAGGGCAAACCTTGCGGCCAGAGGCGGAGGAGCTGGTCATGCTTTTCTCCGGAAAGGAAATTGGTCGAGAGAGAGTTTTAGAGAGAGAATGTGAGGATGGAGGAGGTGTTGACGAGAGAGGGAGAGGGGGAAAGGGACAAAGGGAGGGGAGGGGGAGGGCACGGTTGATTTCACAACTGGTATTGGGTGCTCCCCACCATATCCATTTTCTTTATTTTTATATTTTCTTTATTCTTTATCTTTGCCAAGGTGCTGCCTCGGTAGACGACGTCGTCGCCTCTTTGGTCTACCATCACACCGTCCCTCTCTCTTTGGTTTTTTTATTTTTGACTTTGTCATGGTGGTTGTCGGACTTTTTCAAGTGTTTGGACACTTCAGATCCTACCAATTGTTGTTTGGCATTTTATCTAAAATGGTCTTTTTATTTTTTTTTGGAAGCAAAAATAGTCTTTAATATTAGCATAACTTCTCACTTTAGATTTTGAGATTTAAAATCGATACAAGTATTTCCTGAGTTTGCACATCATCAATTATTTTGGTCATTCCTTGAAAATTTTATATTAAAGAACAACCAATATGACAAAAATACCCTTAATTTAATAAACAATAGGCCAAAATGATTTGACAAAAATTGAGGATATTTTGGTCATTTCTCCTTATTTAACAGAGATTTTTCGTTTACAGAATGATCAAAATGATTAACGGTAGATAAACTCAAAAATCAATTGTATCGATTTTAAATCTCAGTGACCAAAATGAAAAGTTATGTCAATCTCAATAACTGTTTTGGCTAAAAAACCTTGTTTTAACCTTCTTTACTTGTTGAAAGAATAGACTTCAAATTCAGTTCGATAAGTTTGATAGGTAATTATTATGACAAATCGTTATGTGAGCTTACCGTAAAATTCCACTAGATATAAAATGAATAAAAATAAACGCAAAAACTTATTTTGTTGGGAGCTTTAATGAAAAGGGTTTGGACCAACAAATATTTAATAAAAAACTATCCTAAAAAGTTATTTAACCAAAATGACTCAAAGTTTAATAAAAAACCATCCAAAACTATTGTCTACCTTTTTCGTGCCCTTATCCTCCTTTTCCTCGTCATCGTCCTCATCCTCATCCTCTTATCTGCACCACAAACAATTTATAGTGCTAGTATTATATTCCAATCAGATCCAATAAGGACCTACGGTCCCGTTGATGTACGTACATGTCAGGCGTCTGTAAATAGGAAAGAAAAAAAAAACCAAAACATAAAACTGTTTCTGGAGAACCCAAAACATAACACTGTTTCTATAAAAAAAAAAAAAACAGATACAATGTTTGTTTGTTTTTATGCACAAACAAACATTGTATCCAAAATCCAGAAACAGTGACTTAGATTCTAGAAACAATCTATGTTTT
This sequence comes from Malus sylvestris, assembly GCF_916048215.2. Lineage (NCBI taxonomy): Eukaryota > Viridiplantae > Streptophyta > Magnoliopsida > Rosales > Rosaceae > Malus > Malus sylvestris. The sequence continues at coordinate 10,546,070 of NC_062261.1, read as the reverse complement.
AACCTTTGATTGTTTCTTTTCATGCATCAATTGATTATATTTAAGAAACAAGATATTTATTTTGCTTTGAATCCAAATACAATGAATTTCACTATTTCTTTTCTAGCTTACATTTAAGAAACAGTGTGTCTATTTCATTTGGATCCAGAAACAGTTTATTTTTACAGTCCAGAAACAGTGACCCGTCGTTATTATTGAATAACCTGCAGATCTCAAATTTATTTTCTGAATAAACAAACGATGAACTCCACTAACGAAGAAAAATTGAAAAACAGTACTTCGAATACTTTATGAATAATAACGACAATCACGTTTCAACGAAATAATACAAAATATAAATTAAATAGCATGAGGATCTATAATTTTGTTTCAAAGAAAAAGAAGAAGGTCTGCAAAACAACAATGAACTCCATTAACGACGAAAATCTGGAACTCAACCTAAAAAAGTTAGGGGTAAAATCGACAAATCATAATTTATTATAGTTAGGCCATTTTTACTTGGACTACTTTAATATGTGCCTTGTACTAATCATTAAACAAAATTTATAACATGATTTTTAATTAAAACTAAAACTTTTCAAGCCACTTCATTAGTTTTCCTTATTTTGTTTTATATACATTGAGAGCGCGATTTGTACACAAGATTCTCTAGTGCAAAGGAGCGGATATACAAAGGTAACTAACTTAATTCACAACAGCTAGTGCAAACACTTCCTTGTTATGCTCTAATGATAAAATTACACTAAAATGTAAGAGACCTGAGTTAAGACACAAAACAAATAAGCTATAATAACTTAGTATTGAACTTATTTACAAAAATTCAACATGTAACTTATCACTACAAATTAAAACAATTATCCGACATTGTAGTGCTAAGTGGTAAATGCCTTCTTAATCTATGCATCTTGATAGGTTCATGCTTGTGTAGGAACCTTCTATTTGCCTTCACTTTCCGTCAGTAGAGAAGAAAAGCACTTTGCCTTCATTATTTTTTTTTTCAGTATATGCGTCGGCCACTGCTTGGAAAGAAGAGCTCCAGAAAGTGAAAGCCGAAAGGCAGTTTGCACCTTTGAACTAAGGTTCCACTTTCCCAACTAGGTGGATTAGGTTGAATATTTAAGTGACTTTCGTAAAGAATTTGATCCTTCCACTATATTGTCAGCGGTTGGAAGGTTCGAGCTTTGAACCTCTTTTAATATTAAGGTTTTTAAACTATTGTTGTAACGATGAGTCTGCATGGTCGGCCGAAGTAAAAACCGAATCAAAACTAAATGGCAGCTGAGGCAACTTTATGCTCGATAACTGCTTTTAGTTTCTTTAAGCCACTCGTATTAGCGCAGTTCTAACGGTCGGTAAGAGTAGGTTAGGTAAAACGTGCGGAATCCTTCAACATATCCAATTAATATATTATGAGAGATGAAAGAGTTCAAAACTATTACAATAATTTAGAAGATAAAAGATTTCGAATTTCAGACGCACAAATAAAAACTGAATACCTTACCACTAAAATAATATAATATAACGGAATTGGATCCGCTCCGGACCTTAATGTCCGGAGCATAAGGATCAACTAATATGGGTCACACAAATTGAATCAAATAATCTTAATTAACTCATTTTCTTAGCCTACCACACACAACCAACAACTCTGATTTATTTTACACACCAATCAGCTGCCCAGATGGATTGATCTTTAGGCTCCAGACATTAAAATCCAGAGTGGATCCAATTCCTAATAACACCCCAAAGGACCAGTATCTTTGAATATTTCTACCAAGTAAAGAAAACCAATTTGTAAAGTCATCAGTTGGCTTTTCCTCTAAGTTATGGACATAATTACGGTTAGCATATTCCTGCCTTGATTAATGGAAATGTTCCCGGATAATTTGTCCATTGGGAAATCAATCTTCCAATGTCTGATTATATTCTTGGAAAGTCAACATTCTTAACATCCTCTACAAGTATTCTTTTCCTCTCCTCATCATAACCGTTGATTCCTAAGAGTAACCATGAAATCGTATCATGTTTTAAACCGTGCGATTTTAGAATCGTGTGGTGTTTAAACGTGTCAAGTTTGCCATAATTAATAACTTTTATTATCTATATTATAACGAATACAACTTTTTAACGTCATTGTCATCGTTTCTCTTGATCAATGTCCACATTCATGTCAGATATTCGACGAGATTTAGTATAAATGAAATGAAAATAGTTGACTTTTCTTTTAAAGCTAGAAGTTTGAGGAAAGGGATCTTCTTCGGATCCCTTCAATCTAATCATTCTCATCAAATAATCCAGACCCTTAAAATTTGATTCAATGGCTAAAGTTATTATAATTTTTAAAGTGAGCCATTGTCTTTAGCTGTTGGATCAAATTTTAAAGATTCAGATTGTTTGATAAGAAAGCTTAGCTGGAAGGGATCCGGGGAGCATTCCTTTCAGAAGTTTGGATGGCAAATAATAACAGAAGAATGAGTTTGAATGTTTAATTGTAAAAGGATTTAGTTCATATGGTAATTGCACGAAAACCGAAAAGTTCAGGTGCCATTTGTGTTATTTTCCCATAGTTAACATTAGTGAGAAGCGTTATTGGGCCGGCCCAAATAAAAACGACATGTCGTCTCTCACACTATTACCGGGTTTCTTTCCTGATAGTCGTAAATCGTTACCCCTATCCAACTCTCTCTGACGTAGAGAAGCTGAGAAGCGCGAACACAATCTCACCGATGGCGACGTCGCTCTCGTCGTCCCTGTCCTCGATCCTGAACAACCCACACTGCGCGCTGCGCCTGAAGTTCCAGAGGCCGTCCTGCTTCACTCTCGGGTTCCTCAATTGGGGACCGGAGAAGTCCCGTTCCCGATGCTACCACCGCCGCCAGCAGCTGCAGCCTCGGCCACAAAGGAGGAGTCTTGGCCGCAGTAGCTCCAGAAGCTTCTCGAATTTTAGCCCCAACACTTCTTCTCTCTCCGGCCAGTCCGGTGGCCCCAGCCTCCGCCACTTCGTCGCTCAAGCTGCTCTCGCCGGTGCTGAAGCTCAGCCCCAGTGAGTCCACGCTTCAAACCCACACACAGTGTAAATTCTTTTAGTTTTAATGTATTTTGTTAGTTTTTGGGGAAATTATGCTATAATTCGAATTGGGTTGTCTCAGGAAAGGTTTAAAGTAATGACCTTTGTTGTATAACCGACCGAACAGAAGCAGCTTTTTTAAACATCCAAAATTAGCTGGCTGTTGAGTTATAAGAGATGCAAGTTCAAGTTGAAATTTTTATCTGAGCAATGCTAGTGCATATGGTCCAAAATGTTACTGTGATGTTTTGCCATGTTTGTAGGAGAAATTTTCCGGATAGATCATAGACGAAAGTTGAACATAAAAGGACAATCCAACAACTCTTGATCAACGTCTTTCGATGTTCTTACACCCGGATTTCATATTGTGCAGACTGTATCCCATGCTTAGCTTTGGTTTTATATTTTTCTTCCTGTTTTTTATGTGTAGGGATGTGAATTTGACTGCTACTGAAGTTGCTCCGATAGGACGTATCTATCACGAGACTTATGGGTGTCAAATGAATATTAATGACATGGAGATTGTTCTGTCTATTATGAAGAATGCTGGGTATAGTGAAGTCGTTGATGTCCCTGAGAATGCAGAGGTTATTTTTATTAACACCTGCGCTATCAGGGACAATGCGGAACAGAAGGTGTGGCAGCGGCTTAATTATTTTTGGTTTCTTAAGAGGGAATGGAAGGACAATGTTAAAATAGGGAGGTCGCAGTCCAAACGTCCTCCAAAAGTTGTAGTTTTGGGATGTATGGCGGAGAGGTTAAAGGACCAGATACTCGATTCAGACAAAATGGTTGATGTGGTTTGTGGGCCTGATGCGTACAGAGACTTGCCGAGATTATTAGAAGATGTGGACTATGGTCAGAAAGGAATCAATACTCTTCTTTCGCTGGAAGAGACTTATGCTGATATTAGCCCAGTTCGAATCTCCAAAAATTCAATTAGTGCTTTTGTTTCTGTTATGAGGGGATGTAACAATATGTGCTCATTTTGTATTGTTCCTTTCACTAGAGGCAGAGAGCGCTCGCGTCCTGTGGAATCTATTGTGCGGGAGGTGGGAGAGCTTTGGGAAGAAGGCGTGAAAGAGGTAACACTGCTAGGCCAGAATGTAAACAGCTACAATGATGCCTCTGAGAATGAAAAGGAAGTTGAAGCAGGAACTAATTGGAGATACAGCGAAGGCTTCTCCAGCATGTGCAAGGTGAAAAAAGTTGGTTCACGTTTTGCTGATCTCTTGGATCGACTGTCCACAGAATTTCCAGAGATGAGATTTCGATACACATCCCCACACCCTAAAGATTTCCCTGATGAGTTGCTGTATTTAATGCGAGACAGACCTAATATCTGCAGAAGTATCCATTTGCCTGCACAAAGTGGGAGTAGCACTGTGCTAGAAAGAATGCGTCGTGGCTATACCCGTGAGGCATACTTAGATCTTGTGCAAAAGATACGGAGAATTATTCCAGATGTGGGCATCAGCAGTGATTTCATATGCGGTAAGTGTTCTTATCAATATTCTATACATTCTGGTAATCTTGCTTATAAAACTTGCAATCAACTTTTGGTGAGAAGGAACTTAGCTTCTGTTTTTCCGTCTTCACCATATTTCTGTATGTTGATTTGTGGTACCCAGTGGAAATCTTGTACAAGGTAATAGTAGTGATCAAATATTCTTGGAAGGAGGTTTTACTTGAAATATCTAGTTTCTCTCTTCAAAGGTTGTTAGAGATACCAGAATTTTATGATCAACTTCGATTTTTTTATTTGAGAAGGCTGCCAAAGCATGAGATTGGTTAATTGATCCTTCGTCCTCAGTTTAGAGTTGTGCATTCCTCTTTTCCTTTTGATGTTTAACTGTGGGTTCATGTTTGTTAAACTAAATTTCAGAGTTCTGAGCTACTCATCTATCCGCAACCGATGAATCCTACCCACAAACCTGTTGATTACGTTTGTCCTAATTTCATGTCGGTTGTTTTTAGTTTTCGCAAGATTATGCTACTTTTTTTTTTTTTTTTAGTTTACTGCGTAAATTCGGGAATTGCATCGCATTCTCACTTTTTCAATGTCCTTGCATAATGTTGTTATATATTTTCAGTTTGTTATCTGGATTTTAAATCTGAACCGAAAAGCAGAATTGTTGTTTCATATTAATTTTCCACATGTATTTATTAGCATGCCTTCTTTGCTCAAGAATGTTCTTATGCCCCTTTACCAGATAATTGAAAGCTTACAATATCTCGTTTATCTTTAAGCGTATTGTATTCCCTACTGACATGTTTGTTCCTTATTACAGGGTTTTGTGGGGAAACAGAGGAGGACCATGACGACACACTGAGCCTTGTAAAGGCTGTTGGCTACGATATGGCTTACATTTTTGCATATAGCATGAGGGATAAAACCCATGCAAATAGAAACTACGATGATGATGTTCCAGAGGATGTGAAGCAGAGGAGGCTGGCGGAACTTATCAAGGCTTTCCATAAGAGCACAGGTCAGTGTTACGACTCACAGGTGGGAACTACCCAACTTGTCTTAGTAGAAGGACCTAATAAGAAAGCTCCAGATACAGAACTCATGGGAAAAAGTGATAGAGGTCATAGAGTTTCTTTTGTTAACGTGCTGTTACCACATCGAGATGCTGGTTCAAATGAGGAAAGGAATCCCGTAGTGGGTGATTATGTTGAAGTTCGTATATTGAAATCAACAAGAACATCACTATTTGGAGAAGCTGTTGCGATAAGTAAATTGAGCTTGTTTTACAACAGTGTGGAGGAAGAAGCTGTTGCCTGTGGAAGTAGAAGTTGAACCGAGCTGTTCACAAATGCGGGAGAATAGTTTTTTCTTATTTATACAGCATATCACTACCGATTAGTTTATTCATGTTTTGTCGAAGGCGACACTTGGAGCAGCTTCTTGCTTGAGGGTTGAGAATTTGTGGATGCTTGTAATACAGCGATCGTTTTCAAATTTTGCCGGTGAAAATCGGTTCGCTGTCGAGACTGTTTTAGAGTGATATGGTTTGCCTCTTTCCTCCACTAGAAAAATACATATTTGAAAAAAAAATAGTCGTGCAAGCTGCAAATGTTAGAGGGATTATATTTTGGTGGACCACATTACATTATTTTCGAAATAAAAATAGGGCTCACAGTGCAAGTTGATTACATCTTTTTTATTAAAGAGATGATATAACCTCATCTCTCTAATATTTCTCTCGAAATAGATCCATTTGCCCCTTTATCTTAAGGAGGGACTTGTATGGCATAGGTAAATCTACATGGTAACATTCCGTTCAATTAATGCAAGGATCGCCAATAAGGGCGTTCTAGTGCATTGTATATTCTTATCCAAGACTTGTATTATTTGATGATGTCATATGAATCGTTAGAAACATGTAAAGTGTATGGCTAACCCAATAACAAAAGTAGAATATGTGGAAACAATTAATAAACGGTCGTCTTTGAAATTTCGCAAGTTAAGATAGTCTTCCAATTTTAATTTTTTTTTTACAATATTTATTATATTTATTTTATTTTTTATGAAGAAGAATTTTATTAAAGCTTAAAACCTCTAATACAATAATTTCCCATACAATCAAAATTAAAAGACTTCATAGCAGAATTCAGAAGACAAAAATCCAAAAAAATGTGGGTTGGCAACAGTGAGGCCCACATTAGCTAATGCGTCTGCCACGAAATTAGCCTCCCTATAAATATGCTTCTAAATGATATGTTGAAATTTAGAAGCCAACCATTTGATGTCCTCTATGATAGTCTTAAGAGGCCAGGGGGATCCAAACATCTTGCACCACTTGGATAACAAGCTTAGAATCCCCTTCCACCATCAGTTTCTTCACACATGTTCGCCTAGCGAACAAAAGCCCTTCCTTTAAAGCAACGGCCTCCACAACCGAAATGGTGGCGCCATCAAGGTTCAATGCCCACCAACAGGTTGCCTTTCCTCATTTCTAAGAACAAAAGCAGCTGCAGAACGATCTAAACTAACCGACCCATCAAAGATTAATTTCACATAGCCATAGGGAGGAGGATGCCAACAAATGGGGTGTTGGTGGCAAGGATCATCCCTAGAGATCTTCTTACAACTAACCTTAAAAAAAGATAAGCCTACACTTGCGGCAATGGAGACACTCCTAGCCGGATTAGGAATCATACTTCTAAAAACTTTATTATTTCTATCATTCCATATTTGCCAACAATTCAAAATCGCTTTACTAAGATCACTCAAATCATTGCATTTAACATTGTCAATTAGTTCCATCCAATCTAACACATTATTAAACTGAGTCAAATTATTCTTCCAAGGACTTACCAGAGAGAGGTTCCACATTTCTTTAACATGCTCGCAATTAAGAAAAATGTGATTTTGAGTCTCATCCTCATTGCCACACATAGGGCACAATTTGTCAATATTTTGAATGAATTTACTCAATCTCATCCTGTATGCAGTTTTTCATGAGTAAAAAGTCATGCAAAATTTTTTACCTTCAGGGGTATCATTAACTTCCATATCTTCTTAAGGAGCTTCTGCCTTTTAACTTCTGGATTATTATTACTTTGATTCCAAGTCACCGACTTGATTGAGAACTCACCATTAGAGGAGTGTTCCCACACGAAATTGTCCCTTTTATTTTGAAGGGAAATAGGCACCAGACAAATTTTTCTCACAACATCCAGGTCCAACACTTGGGAGAGACGAACTCTATCCTAACTTTTATTATCAATAAAATCACTCACTTTAGTGTCCCAATTTATGTTGTCATTAATTTTCAGGAATTAGCTGAACAATGGATAAGGAAAAACCCAATGATGGGTCCAAAAAAGAATATCCTCACCATTACCCACAACCCATCTAATTCCCTTGTGAATAACATGTCTACTATTCAAAATCTCTTTCCAGGCCAAAGAGTGGTTCTGCTTGACTTTGCAACTAAAAAAATCATTTTTCTTTAAGTACTTTCTTTTAACAATTTGCACCCATCGATTGTTTTCATCCTTCAAAACTTTCTACCCTAACTTAGACAAGTATGCATTATTGAAATGATCCACTCTTCTTATGCCGAACCCCCCCCCCCACCCCCCTTGTGGATCCTTAGAAGTACACATTCTTTTCCAAGCCATAGGTTTTAACTTCCTATCTCTCCCCCAAAAGAAGTCTCTACACTCCTTGTTGTTCTTAGTTACTCGAGTAGGACATTTAAAGCAAGTTATGATATGGTTCGGCATACTAGATAAGTTGGACTTAATGAAGGTTAGTCTTCATGCCTTAGAGAGAGTATTAGCCTTCCACCCAACAAGCTTTTGCTTGACTCTTTTGATTAATTCACATTAATTCACTGGATCTTTCCAAAACACAATATTATGAATGCCCAGATATTTGCCAATGGTAGTTTTATGTTGAATATGTAAAACATTCACAATAGCATTTCTAGTTTGAGCATTAGTATTTTCTGAAAAATAAAGCGAGGATTTGTGGAAATTTACCTTTTGACCTGAAGCTTTGGCAAACATATTAAGAACATGAAGTACATTCCTAGCACCTTTTGTAGTTGCCCTAGCAAATAACAAACAATCGTCTACAAAAACTAGATTTAATATTCTAAATCCACCAGGAGAGGACAAAATACCAACATGCGATTTAGAGGTAGTAGCCATTTCATTAAAATGTCTAATCAACGGTTCCATACAAAGAATGAAAATATAAGGTGATAAAGGATCCCCTTGCCTAATTCCATTCTTAGGTCATCTCTAACCGAGGGCTGGCCAGAGAGCTCGTTTTAGCCCTCTGGCCATCCAAGATTCCCCAAGATATTAATATTTTAATGAACAGTACAGGGCCATATTGGCCTCCGTCTCCAACCGAGGGCCAAAGGGCCAGATGACTCGTTTTAGCCCTGTCACAAAAAACCGTCTCCAACCGAGGGCCAAAGGGCCATAGGGCCAAACATAATTTATTATTTAAAAACTACAATTTAAATTCAAATCTAACGGCTAAATGTTTTTTTATGTTGTATAATTTGTATGTTGGTTAATGTTATTTAATGTTGTTTCATATTGTTTAATGTTGTTTCATGTTACGTAATTTAATTTAATGTTGTATAAATGGCCTAGGAAGTTATAGGAAAAAAATAGAATTGAAAAAAAATATGAAACAAATTTTGTGAAATAGAAGTTATAGGAAAAAAAATGGAATTTAAAAAAATATGAAACAAATTTTGTAAAATAGAAGTTATATGAAAAAAAAATATGAATCAAATTTTGTAAAATAGAAGTTATAGGAAAAAAAATAGAATTTAAAAAAAATTGAAACAAATTTTGTGAAATAGAAGTTATAGGAAAAAAATGGAATTTAAAAAAAAATATGAAACAAATTTTGTAAAATAGAAGTTATAGGAAAAAAAAATTGAATTTAAAAAAAATTGAAACAAATTTTGTAAAATAGAATTGAAAAAAAATATGAAACAAAATTTGATTCATATGAAAAGGAAAAAAAGGGAAAAAAAGAAGTTTAAATTCATATATATATATAAAAAAAAAGTTAATACAACGGCTACTTGCCGTTATATTAAAAAAAATTCAAACTATTAGTGTCGGTTATAACCGACACTAATAGTAATTAAAAATAAAAATTTTGCCTTTGAATAACTATTATTGTCGGTTATAACCGACAGTATTAAAATTCTTCTTTAATGTTGTCGGTTATAACCGACAGCAATAGGAAAACATTAAAAAAAAAAATAGCCAGCCCAGGGCTGGCTGGCTGGCCGAAAGCAGCCAGCCCTCCAGCCCTCTCCGATCCCGTGGGGCCCTCCCAAATTCCAGAGCCCTCTGGCCTAGCCCTCGGTTGGAAACGGTTTTAGGGCTATTTTCGGCCTTCTGGCCTTCTTGACCCTTCGGTTAGAGATGACTTTAGGATAAAAGTAACCATGAGTAGAACCATTAATCAAAACCGAGAAGGAAGTTGAAGTAATGCATTCCATAATTAAACTCACCCATCTTTCCACATAATCAAATCTAAGAAGCACATACATGATATACTCCCAATTAAGATAATCATATGCTTTTTCTAAATCCAGCTTTATTCCTATTGTTCCAATCTGTCCTTTCTTACCTTTAAAACTAGAAAACATTTCATGCACAATCAAAATATTATCATGAATAGAACGTCTCGGAGCAAAGGCCCCTTGGTTTCCAGATATGCAATAGTCGAGAAGTGGCTTTAACCGTTTAATGATGATTTTCGTGATTATTTTATAGCTCACATTCCAAAGACTAATTGGTCTATAATTACTTACCACCTCTGGATTTTCCACTTTTGGGATGAGGGCAATGTTGATATGATTAATAAGGCTCAAGGTAGTACTATTTTCAAAGAAGTTCTTAACCATAGCACTCACCGAATCTTTGATTGTATCTTAGTATTCATGAAAAAAACTTGCACCAATTCCATCAGGACCTGGTGCTTTCAACGCACCAATACTTTTAACTACATCCCAAATTTCTATATCTTCAACAGGCTTGAGTAAAAGTTCATTGTGATGGTTGTGAATACAAGGATCAATAATATCTGCAATTGAAGAGATATCTATGAGAACAGGGGGACTATCACAAGAAAAGTGCAGTTTAAAGTCATGCACAAAAACTTGTTCTAGACCCTCACCCTCATTCCAACAAAACCCACAACTATCCTTAATCTTTCTAATTTCATTTCTCTTTTTTTTTTCGAACAGTTGCCAGCATTTGGAAATACCTTGTGTTATTATCACCTAATTGCAGCCAATTGACTTTAGCTTTCTGCGCCCACATGACTTCTTCTTGTCTTAGAATTGAATTAAGTTCCTCACTAAGCTTTAATTCTAAACCAATCTCTGAATCAACATTTTGGTTTTTCATGATGGTTTCTTGCACCAAAGTAAGGTCTCCAAGGATTTTTTTCTTACATTCCCTTAAATTACCAAAGTTGTTTTATTCCAAACCTTAACCATATATTTAAAAGTCCCAACACATGCCTTAAAAGTTTCAATAGGGCCAAACACTCCATTTCACCACCAGGCATTCTTTAACAAAATCCTTAAAATCAGGATGAAGAAATCGCATAGCTTCAAATCTATTCTTATAACAATTTTTTAAGTTGTAGGTTAAGAGAATAGGTCCATGGTCAGACCCATAAATTCGGTAGTTATGTAGGTTATAGTTCGAGTTCTCATTTAACCAATATGTATTAGCCAGTGGCGGATCCACAGTGGGGTCGTCGGGGTCGCACGACCCCTTGGAAACCATGGAAACAACCTTGAAGCTCCCATATGCGACCTCTTGGAGCTGGGGTCGTCGGGGTCGTCGGGGTCGGACTCGCACGCCAATTGTTCGACAAAAATCCTGAACCAAGACTCGGCAGGAAGAGGAAGAAGAAGCAGCGCTCGCGCGCGCTTCTTTTTTTTCAAAACAGACGGGCAAAACGGCGTCGTTTTGGCCCAGGAAATTTTTTTAAATGACCTGGCCAAAACGGCGTCGTTTTGGGCCAGGCCGAACAAACAAAAAAAAAAAAGAAATTCCCACCGTGTCCCCCCCCAATCCCAGCCTTCCTACCCGACTTCTATACAATCAAAAGCCCCAATTTCTTTTCCTCCAACCCTAACTCAATCCCCCCAAACCCTCAACTCCTCTCCTCCCTTGCTGCTGCTGCCCCCAAACCCTCAACTCCATCTCCTCCCTTGCTACTCCCCTGCTAGCGGCTCCAACTCCATCTCCTCCCTTTGTTTATATTGTGAGTATTTATTTTGATTATATTGATGGTTTGTTTATATTGTGATTTTTTATTTTCATTATTTTGTATATGTAGAATGCAAGATGAGATATTTAATTTAATTGAAATCCAATTCATATTTATTTTGATTATGTTTATGGTTTGTTTATATTGTGAGTATTTATTTTGAATATTTTGTATATGTAGAATATATTTAATTTAATTGAAATTCAATTCATATTTATTTTGATTATATTGATGGTTTGTTTATATTGTGAGTTTTTATTTTCATTATTTTGTATATGTAGAATGCAAGATGAGATATTTAATTTAATTGAAATCCAATTCATATTTATTTTGATTATATTTATGGTTTGTTTATATTGTGAGTATTTATTTTGAATATTTTGTATATGTAGCATTATTATGGAACGGTTTTTTAAGAGAAAGTCATCATCGGGTTCGGGTAGTTCGAATAATGTTGATAGTTCAAATACTGTCGGTAGTTCAAGAACTCCAAGTTCAAGACAAAGTCAGTTAGATGATGTTTTGGGTAATCTTCAAGCGGATCCTGGATTAAGAACTCGAATAATAGATTATGACGCTAATATGAGAGATAAAGTCTGAAGATTATATCTACAAAAAGGACCTTGTCAACCTAGAGGTCATAATTTCCCAATAACTAATATGTCGGGAATTAATCGACGCTTCATTCCCCAATGGTTTGATGAGTTTGATTGGTTGGAGTATAGTGTATCTAAAGATGCGGCATTTTGTCTCTATTGCTATCTCTTTAAAACCAATTTTGAACAAGTGGGTAGTGAAGCTTTCACTGGAGATGGATTTAAGAATTGGAAGAAAGGGAGAGAAAGATTTAAGATGCATGTTGGACCGGTTGGGAGTGTTCATAATAAGGCTAGAGAAGCTGCTACAAATTTGATGAATCAAGCTACACATATTGAAACGGCAGTGAGCAAACACTCTGACCAAGCTCGTAAGGCTTATCGCACATGCTTGATTGCTTCAATCAAGTGCACTAAGTTTTTATTGCGACAAGGTCTTCCTTTTCGTGGCCATGATGAAAGTGCCACTTCAAGCAATAGGGGAAATTACTTGGAGTTATTGCAATTTCTTGCATATAATAATGATAAAGTTAGAGAAGTTGCGATGGAAAATGCTCCGGGGAATCTCAAATTACTAGCTCCTTCCATTCAAAAAGAAATTGTGAATTCATGTGCCCTTGAAACACTTGATGCTATCATGGATGGTCTAAAAGATAGATTCTTTTCAATATTGGTGGATGAAGCACGTGATGTGTCTGTGAAAGAGCAAATGGCTATGGTGTTGCGTTATGTGGATGACAACGGGCATGTAATTGAAAGATTTGTGGGTATCCAACATGTTACCGACACTACTTCAAGTTCACTAAAGGATGCTATTGACACATTGTTTTCTCGCTACGGTTTGAGCATTTCCAAGCTACGAGGACAAGGTTATGATGGTGCTAGCAATATGAGAGGTGAGTTGAATGGCCTTAAAACAAAGATATTGAGAGAACAACCTTGTGCATATTATGTTCATTGCTTTGCTCATCAACTTCAACTAGCTCTTGTTGCCGTAGCAAAGAATAATATAGACATTGCCTCTTTTTTTGCAACGGCTAATAATGTGGTTAATCATGTTGGAGTATCTTGTAAGCGGCGTGATTCACTTAGAGGGCAACTTCAAGAAGAGCTTGTGATAGCTTTTGAAAATGATTGTCTTATAACGGGGCGAGGCTTAAATCAAGAAACAAGTCTCAAACGTGCCGGTGACACACGATGGAACTCACACTATGGTACCTTGATTAGCATCATTTCTATGTTTTCATCCGTGGTTCATGTGCTTCAAATGGTTATTGATGATAATCCCAATGAAAGTGCGGGTGAAGCAAATACGTTAATGAGAGTGATACTTACTTTTGAGTTTGTGTTTCACCTTTTCTTGATGAAAGTCATATTGGGACTCACAAATAATTTGTCATAAGCATTGCAAAGGAAAGATCAAGAAATTGTGAATGCAATGGCTTTAGTGAAATCATGCAAGGAAAAGCTATATTGGATGAGGAATAATGGGTTCGATGCATTGGTTGATGAAGTATCTTCTTTTTGTGAAAAACATCATATTGATGTTCCTAACATGGAAGATGCATTTATACTTCCAGGGAGGTCAAGGCGTTATGCTCCAATAAAGACAAATCGTCATCATTATCGTGTGGAGCTCTTTATTTATGTCATTGATGAGCAAATTACGGAGTTAGATGATCGCTTTAATGAGGTAAATACCGAGTTGCTTATTTGTATGGCATGTTTGAGTCCGAAAGATTCATTTGTAGCTTTTGATAAACCAAAGTTACTTCGTCTTGCTCAATTTTATCCTCAAGACTTTTCGGATGAAGATCGTTTGGCACTTGAAGATCAACTTGAGATTTATATTCATTATGTGTGTTCCAGTAGTGATTTCTCTCAATTGGAAGGGATTGGTGATCTTGCAAAAAAAAATGGTGGAGACAAGAATGCATCAAGTATTCAATTATGTATATTTGCTCATTTCATTGTCTTTAGTTTTACCAGTTGCAACTGCTTCAGTGGAGAGAGCATTTTCTGTTATGAATATTGTTAAGGGTCCACTTAGGAACAAAATGGGAGATCAATGGTTGAGTGATAGCTTGCTTGTTTATATTGAGAGAGATATTTTTGCTTGTATTGAAAATGAAGCTATAATGCTTCGTTTTCAAAATATGAAACCTCGTCGTGGACAATTATAGTTTGTAATATTGTTTCCATTATGAATGAAAGTACTATGATTTCATTTTCAATATGTTTTTCCATCCTAAATTTTTATTTGAACTTTTACACTGCGACCCCTTGGGGTAAGATTCCTGGATCCACCACTGGTATTAGCTAAAGCCTATCAAGTCTCTCATAAATTCTGTTGATATCAACTTGGTTATTACACCAAGTAAAAGGGACACCATAAGCATTTAGAGATAAAAGGTTTCCTCTGTTTGAAAAATTGATGAACCTGGTCATATATGAAGTTGTAGCTTGGCAACCACCTTTCTTCTCAGTTATGTCTAATATATTATTGAAATCCCCCATTAAACACCATGGTTTATTCTTAGGGTCTAGTTTAAGAATATCCTTCCACAATTCCAATTGTAACTGTTTTTTAGGAAAAGCATACACAAAAGTACAAAAACTGATCTTGATTAGAACAAGGATCATTCACTAAACAATGCAAATAACGAGAAGTAGAAGTGATAACAGCAACTACAACTTTGCACGAGTTCCAAACTAAACAAAGACCACCAGCCCTACCAGTAGGGCTACAACTAAACATCTTATAAAAAAAAATCTTCCATAAAAGTTTACCTGGACTTTCTCTGCATCTATTTTGGTTTCCATTAAATAGAAAAGGTCTACCTTAACGCTAGCACACAAAAGATTAAAATTACTTCCATTAAACAGAAAAGGTCTGCTTCGTTGGGCACACCACCCGCAGGTTTTCTTAGACGCAAAGTGGGGATACAGTATATTAGACAGAAAATATATTTATTATATTGATACCATAGAGCAATAATTAAAACTCAAACAAACTTTAAAACTCATGCTAATTATGAGTTTCCAAATTTCATTACATAATAAGTAAAGAAAGCTACAAAAATAATCATTACTAAATAATCAACAATCAGTTCAATCTTAAAAGACCAAATAAACAAAACCTGCAAAAAGTACAACATTAAAGTTTCACTTAAAGATGAATATCCGTACATTTTTTGGTGCAAAATTATCAATTAAATTATAATTGTAAGGCCCACTAAAGTATTATTAAATTGTTAAAAAAATAAAAAAAAAAGTGGAAAAGTTTTTTTCTTTTTTTTTTTCCGAAAAATGGGAAAGTTGTTAAAGGGGTAAGTGTAGGTCTTGAATTTCTCTTTTATTTTTTTCGTGTTTAACTATGTAATTTTATTCTTCAGTCATATTCAAATATAATGTTGCAATTTATATTAGATAACAAAAGCTTTTCTTAAACTTTAGAGTTCTGTGCGGCCGAACACTTTGTTCCTCCCGACCCCACCCCAACTTGCCCTTGTACTATTGACACGAAATGCCTCATGTCAACCATGCATCACCCATTCATATACCGCCTAGGCTATCTTGAGCTTGAGTTGACTCACATCATCACATTCACAATTATTTCATCGAGGCGATTCCTAGACAACTTCTAATCCCCTTTGATTTCTATGTAACTCTGCTTCTTGAAGTCTAAGATCTAATGAATCAATTAATTAGTATATATATAATTCGATTTTAATTAGTCCTTTGGATCCTTTTTTTTTAACGTACTGCTGGTATGTATATAACAACTAGAACAATTTATATATACACTGCAAATTGGTGCCCTATGTTGCATTATGTCGTCTTAGCTAGTTAATTGAACGATCAAGCATTCTTAATTACCACTATTATACTTCAAATAAGGTCCATCTTAAATCCACGCCTAACCACGAGATAATTAGATATAGATCCAATTTAATTTGTCATCAATTATTAGATTTATCATGAAGTTTATGCATATCAATCCAGGTCTATTGGCTTTCTTACTTTTATGATAATGTGTTAGCCTTTTTTTTTTTTGAGCAAACGATATTATCTATACTAAAGGGTGAAGAGTGGGATAAGTCTCACAATAGGCTAGCAATAATGTGGTTTAAATTTGCTTTTAGTGAGAATCGAATCCAAAACCTTCATACAAGTGCAGTACTAGTGACAGTGTTAGCCTAATTTTAAAGATGTGTTTTGTATTTTTTTTTCCGAGTACCCTATATACCCTTAGGCTATATTTAGAAGGCTTAAATGTCAACATGGTCCTTGTGTTTTACTCTATCGGCCAATTTAGTCTTTGTGTTTTCAATTTGGCCAAATTGGTCCCTGTGTTTATATCCGTTAGCCAATTCAAGACAATTAGTTAAAAGAAAGTTAAAATTGACATGTGCTTGGCACATGAGAGGACAAAAATGTAATTTTATTATACAACCACTAAACTTGGTCACAAGTACATAAATAGAGAAAATCATTCATTTAAATTTTAAATATGAGATTATTGTTGACTATTGTTTGCTTTCAGTATAAATGAGACTACATTTGTTCCAATTAAATCTACACATAAACTTGATCACAAGTATATTCCTATATGCACAAACGAAAACAAAAAGCAACTTCAAAGTGAACTCTAGCATGATCACAAAGAAAACTAATTTCATGCTTTTGTAAACGTAAAAAATAAAACCCATGCTTTAATTCCAAACAATATAAAATGAAGTTGCTTTGAACTCCACCAAAAACAAGTACTACATGGTCTTTTTTCGTCACATAGATAAAACTTAACAGAATCCCTACTGCCAAAGAAAAACTAAAACAACTCAAACTATAATCAAATATTATTTTTCTTCGAACTTGTAGTTGCGTTCGTTGTATGAACAGCTTTGCCAGGTGGTTTCCATGAATGTGAAGTTCCATACGTACTTGAAGTTGAAGGCATAGTTTGTATGCTTAGCCTGGATATTCTAGGCATGTATATACTAGAGCCTGGGACTACTTGAGGCAATGGAAACCTAGCTTGCAAAGAAGTTGGGGTTGTACTTGGCCTTGTCTCAACAATATTGAAAGCCGCGATCGTCACCTTGGTTGTTTGGTTCAATTCGTCGACTTGTCATCTTCTCTGGAGTATTCACCAAAATCTCAGTTGGCAACCCCACAACTTCTGACCTGACGGATGTTGAAACCCTAAATCACATAGTAATCAAGTGAACTGAACGAACGAAGCATCAATTCTTAAAGATATGCATTGTATCTGTTTAGTGGGTGTACAATAAAATTATATTTTTGTCCTCTCATGTGTCTGGCACATGTCAATTTTAACAGTCTTTTAACGGATTACCTTGAATTGGCTAACATATATAAACATAGGGACCAATTTGGTTGAATTGAAAACACAGGGTCTAAATTGGCCAATAAAGTAAAACATAGGGACTATGTTGACATTTAAGCCCATTTAGAAATCTAAATTGTTGTTTTAAATTTATGCACGGTTACACGATCTTAATGCTCTTGATTTTGAGTACTTTGTCTCTTTGTTTACCCCATTTGACTTTCACTGTTTATAAGCTATTGAGACATTGTATGCATCGTGATTGTATTAGTATATTTAGACTTTGTTGTTAGTGTGCTTGGGGACTTGATTAGAGGTATCATATATGAAAGTTTTGGTTTGCTTTGGTTAGCATGTTTCACTCTCCTAATTTGTGTTCCTTTGGTACTCTTATTGGGGGACTAGCGAAAATGGGTCTGTTCATCAAGATCAAGTGTTGACTGTTGAGTAAACTTGATCTCTTATGGTATTTCGATGACATCCCTTTGTAATATGGTTTAAATAACTCCAAAAATGACGTCATGCACATCTTTATGAAATATTCTGATTTGATTCCTCATCCTCAATATAACACGGCAAAATGTCGACAATGGTCTAACCTAACTTGCATCAAGCTTAGAGTAAGGAATAAACAATGCATAAAAGTGTTACTTAGTAGACCACGCTGACAGGGCCATTGACGATGATAGGTTCACTAACAAGGAAGTTTCATGTGCTTAGGTTCACCAACTAAAGCAGAAAAGTAAATCATAAAAAAAAAAAAAAAACGCACTTTCACAATCAAAACCATTTAAAACCGCATATCCAATTACCTTAATTGGGGATACAGCTCTAGCCCACAGGTTGACTAATTATAGGGATATACGTTCACTAATGATAGAATAGGTACTGGTTCACTTATTTTTATAACTTATTACACAGGTTCACTAATTTGGCGTTTACAAATATGAAGGGAGGGAGCTGGTTTAGGACCTGTAATTTGTAATGTTAGAGTTAGAAGTAAATGCTGGCAAGGATTTAGGATGTGAGTCATATCTATTAGCTATAGAAATAAATTATACAACCAAGATATGGTGGAAAATAAAATAAAGTAATCTGTAACAATTACACAATACATTGTATAATACTGAGTAATAATATTTACAAGATAAAAATATTGAGTTTACTACATAAAATTTATTGAATATGCAATGGAATAAAATTAGTGCACAAGTTACTTTACAACCAAAACTACTAACAAAATAATAATTAAATTATAACAATTCTTTCAAATGCATGAAATAATGCAAATGAGATGGATTAATGTACTCACTTCCATCTAATCCCACTAACACATATCTAAAGCACCCAAGCATGCACGTCCCATATCATGCTTATACCACTTGGCTCCAAATACATTAGAATATGAGTTAACTCCCGTTCATCCCTTAAGCCCAATTTTCATAATTAAATTCTCAGTTTTTCCATTTTACTATATATGCACTTCCACTGACGCCCAATTGTATATTCAAATCCTTTCCCCGACCCCTAACATATACAATATTTTATTATTTTATATTCAATGCCATCCCTTGAATATCTTCACCACTCAAACACTTTACACAAGTGAGTACTTGACACAACACAACTTTTTTTTTCTTGCTTTGCATGCTTATGAATATGCAAAGTAATATGGATATGATCACTAATCGCATGCTCTATAATAATCAAACAATCTGCAAAACTAATCAAAATAGTTAGTAGCAAAAATGGTATTATATTATCAATAATAACGTATTTGATAACACACAACAATATAATTGAGAAATATTACTTTACCATTGTACTCCATCTTCGTTTAGGCGATATTGATGCATAACCCCATTTGGGTTCCGTAGAGCAATTCTGTTGGAATATAGCTTGCTCGGTTGTACAAGTCTTAACCTCAACATCGTCAACGTCCGCCATGTCTCTCATTGGGATGAGGTTGTGTAAGATCCCACATCGCACAGAGGAGAGAGGGTAATGTGCCTTATATGTACATGTCCACCTCCCTATAGTGAGACGTGTTTTGGGCGGGAGCCCAAGAACAAATCCATGAGGGTGTGGCCTAAAGTGGACAATATCTTACTATGCGAACTGGGATGTGACAATTTGGTACTCCCTGGCCGGAAGTGTGCCGACGAAGACGTCGGGCCCCTGAGGGGGGTGGATTGTAAGATCCTACATCGCCCGGGGTAGAGGGGATAATGTGCCTTAACATACATGCCCACCTCCCTATAGTGAGATGCGTTTTGCGTGGAAGCCCAAGAACAAATCAGGACGTGGCCCAAAACGGATAATATCTTACTAAGCGGACTGGATGTGACAGGTTGACTGGCCACAGGCAACGTTGTCGTTGCAGGTTGGCGTCCCGACACTGCGAGCTTCTTGCTGACAATGCAGCTTTTGGTGGTGTTGAATATGTAGTTTGGCATTTTATGACGATACGTGAGTTTGTGGTTTTGTTTTGTAGAAACTTGATATGTGAGAGATGAGATTAAGTTGATGAATAAATATGTAAGGAATTAGGTTGGCCATGATGAGCTTGATAAGCAACGGGAAGACAAGAAGAATCCATTGGAAGGAATTAGATATGTTGGTGTTGGTTCTTTTGCTTTCAAATACTTTCTTCCCCCTTTGCTTTGTGATTCATGTCTAATCTACTTGCACATGCGTAGCTATTTTTTTGGTTGATTGGTGGTGTGTTTTCATAGTTCTTGCTGGGAGAGGATAGAGGCAGAGAGTAGAATAAATCTAGTAAAACACAATGACATACCGAATTTAAGTGGTTCATCAATTCGGCTACGTCCGTTAGAGTTGCATATGCATTTGGATTTCACTATGCACGGGAGATTTATAAACTACAATGAAGATGACCTAGAGACTGTACATAAGGTACAAGAAAAGGATGGTGGGGAGTGGTCTGAGAAGGAGAGATATTTCTTGTTGCTGCTGTGTTGTTTTCCGGCGTAGTGTTGTTCCTCCCGCGTTCTTTCCTCCCTCTGTCTTTATGGAGAAAGAAATGGAATCCTCAATTAAGCGTGAGTGGGTGAACACTAGATAATGGGGGGACAGAAAAGTGATGTAAGCCAAGGATCCAACCATTCAATGAAAGATTGCTGGAAACAAAGGATTTAACTATGTTAAATTGTGTGAGTGGGTGGGGAGGTATCGTCTTTTTAGAAAGGCTACAATGACTGGCGGTGACGCTTTCCCCATTTTATATTCTCTTTCTGACGACTCACCTACTATTTGGTTTCTGGATGTGTAGGTCTTTGTTTAAAAATAAATTTTTGCAGTAACCATAGTCCAGGTCCAACGCAGTCCTTTGGTTCCGATATGCATAAACCCTAAATCAAGTATTTTCCTTACTTTCTTGGCTGCTCTAAGTAGGAGTAGGAATGGCAAAGAAGGGCTTGTTGAAGGAATATGAAGGAATATGATGAAGAAACTCATGAAGTCTGTCGCAGTCAAGGAAGAAAATATCGGTAATATCAGAAATATCGGTAGTCTGAAAACACGGAAATATCGATGGAAATATCGGGATAATATCGATATCGATAAAAATTACATAAAAACCACGAAAATTGTACGAAAAACTTGGAAATTTTTATTGAAACTTTGCAGGATGTTTATTTAGTCAATTATCTATTAGTTTATCACAAAAAATTGGAAGGAAATGCATTGCATGATGGATTTAACATTATCAAGTTGATTATATAGCGAGCTGACAAACATTGTGAGTGTAGAAAATATGTAGTAATTAATGAAAGAAGTCTAAACACACCATAATCATTTATATATAATGAATTAGTACAATATTTTACACTTTATACATTGCATGGTAAGATACATGAGTGACTTATTACCCTTTATTTTTTTTATTTAAGAATTATATGTTTGTGGGGGTTTTATTTAAAATTTATATTGAAGATGCTCTTAAATTATGTAAAATTGTGATCGAAAACAATATTTTATTTTATTTTATTTTCAAAATGCAAAATGGGCATTAAGAAAATTGCAAAGAAAGAGTCCCACTTAATTCCCAAAAATGCAAAAAATCCCAACCCATCATCTTTCTTCATAACCTATCAAAATCCCTATTGCCCTCAGACTCTTTCCCTTTTTATTCCCACTTTGCCTTTTAGTCGCCTCTCTCTCTCTCTCCATCCATATTCTCTCAAATTCCTCACTCTCCGCCTGTCTGACCCCTTCCGCCCTCCTCCGTAATCCCTCCCTTCCGCTAGATCTCGGCCCCCCCCCACCTGAGAAACCACCCCCACCCATCCACCCAACTGATCATCATCTATGACGCTGGGCTCAGGAGGATCGAGTGCTCACTCTCCGCCTGTCCGACCCCCTCTGCCCTCCTCCGTTATCTCTCCCTTCCCCTAGATCTTGGCACCCCCACCTGAGAAACCACCCCCACCCACCCACCCAACTGATCATCATCTATGACGCTGGGCTCAGGAGGATCGAGTGTAGTGGGTGAGTCTATCAAAACCCATGTCGTTGTTCCTCCTCCCTTTCTCACCTCTCGGCGACCACCATCAGGCAAGGGGATCCATCAAACGGTTTGATTCAAACCCGAGCAGGTTTTGGGATCCGGAGAAAATGGATTTTTCATTTCCAACGACGGAGGCGCAGATCTTGGGTCTGAGCTTGGATTGCAGAGAGAGATCTGGGCAGCTGCGACGACGCAGCCTCGGCTGCCTTTCTGACGACGGAGCCACGACGATTGTTTCGATAATATCGAATATATCGCGATATTTTGACGATAATTAGGGGATACGTGGGAAAATATCGATCTCTCTGAAAAACGATAATATCGACGATATTTCGCCGATATTATCGATATTTTAATCCTTGGTCGCAGTGACTTTCCTCCCAACTTCGTTTTTGGCGTTGGCACTTCCGCGTATCAAGTTAGTGGCTGTTTTTCTTTTTTCTTTTTCCTTTTTAAATTGATTTATTTTTATTTATTTATTTCATCAACTGGTGAAGGGATCCAAATTGGGGACCTCTTCCAATAATGCAGCAGAAACACCAGACCAAAATCTTGTTGCTGGAATTAATTTAATTTGATTATGAATTCCGTTTTTCTTTATTTTATTATTTTGGTCAGTTTGTCATACAGTGGAGTTATTTTGCTTCTGATGCATTCGATTGGGTGTGGTTTCCAGCAATCTTTCATTGAATAGTATTATGACACATTTACGTAAGGCTAATCGGAATAAAGAAACGAAACTGAATTCCGATTACAGAGTATTCCGGTATTTATTAAATATTAAGGAATAAAAAAATGATAGAGCCCACACGAAACAAGGAATCAAATTCCTGAAATTGGAGGAACGGGATTCCCTAGTTTTGTGAGGTATTTGAATTCCCTGAGGGTAAGGAATCGGGAATACATCTTTTATTCCTATTATGCACTCACTTGTTTCTTATTATTCCAATATTGCCATTCATTTGACACTCATTATGTCATCTTTTAATAAATAAATAAAACCTATTTATATATTTTTATATAGATAATTTTATTATATAAATTTAATTAAATTAATTAGTGTCAAAATAATTTATTTATGTAAGGGCATTTTAGTAATTAACCTAGTTTTCATTTCGATTGAAATGAATTAGTAAACAACTTATATGGACTCAACATCATTCATGCCATCTTTAATAAATAAATAAAATCTATTTATAAATGTTTATATAGATGAATTTTATTATATAAATTTAATTAAGAATTTAATTTAATTAATTAGTATGAAAATAATTTATTTATGTAAGGGCAATATAGTAACTAACCTAGTTTTCATTCCGATTGAAGTGAATTAGTAAACAACTTATATGGACTCAACATCATTCCTATTCCGATTCCAGACAATTTTAGTAAACAACTTCAACAGGAATCTGATTCTGATTCCACCTCATTTCAATTCCTCCTCAATCCAATTCCTCCTCAACTCAATTCCTCTCAATTTGATTATGGATTAGTAAACGCGCCCTTAATTTACGTTTCTACTTCGTAAATGAAATTTTAGCCAATCACAATCCCAGTTTTTGTTGCATTACATGTTACTCAGCAATTTTATTTATTTATTGTTTGTTTGTTTAAGTATCTGTACATGTATGTTTCAAAATAAAATATGTACATGATTGTTCCATGGTTAAAAAACAAGTGACCACTAAGATAATGTAGTGTTTGTAATTGTGAGTATCCTGTCTTCAATCATATTTTTGCAAAATAACAAATCCCATTTTCTACTTTTGAGTTGTCCAATGCACTGTCTTGAATTCCAAAACTCAGAGTCTATGAATTTTGGTTTAGGGGCTTCTTGTTTATCTGTAGGTAGAGGGAGCCTGCAAGGACGGTGGTAGGGGTCCCAGCATTTGGGATGCCTTTTCACATTCAAAAGGTACCTTTTCTTCATTGAGCTTGTGATAATATTTTCTAGGACCTGAATTTCTCTTGATTTTGTCCAATCTGAGACTATTTTTTAGTTAGCAACTTACGGAACTTATTACGTGTGTCTTGGTTCATTAGGGAATATCATTGATGGAAGCAATGGGGATGTTGCAGTTGATCAATATCATCGGTATAAGGTTAGTAGAAAGTTGGTCATAACCGAATCAATCCTTTTGGTCTTTGGCATTATGTCAGTGTTATCTTCCCAAAACTGCTAGTATTTGTGATGTCTCTACTAGTTTTCAATGTCATTTCCCCCTATTTATGTTGATGGTTTGAAGAACGTGGTCAGTTCTGGCCTCATCTGTTAGTCGTGTTTTCTTTTCGTAATGGTTTAAAAGAACATGATAAAATTCTTACACTTGCCGTTCTTCATTCTGTTCAGATAGTTATGCAAGTCTGAAATTTCAATTCATCCGAGTCACACCAACTCACAATCTATTTAATGCCAACAGGAAGATGTTGAACTCATTGCCAAGTTGGGATTTGAAGCTCATCGTTTTTCCATATCATGGTCTCGAATCTTCCCTGGTATGCTACCTTTTGCCATCTATAGAGTTCTTTCTAGTGCTAAAACGCAGGATATTATCAATTCACTGTCTTCTGGTTTTATGTTTTAAAATTACTTTCTCACCTTCATTTCCTTTTTAGCATTTACCTTCTCATTTGACTCTTCTTGACATCCTACCTCTGGGTAGTGATCTCTGCATTAAAATATGGTAGTGAAGGTGATTTGAACGGCATAGATGCTTGAGCTAAGTTGAAATGTTATTGATCAAATCTTCAAGATTAATGGTCAATAATAACTTCAAGATTGAATGGATCTTTCACAAGTTCGGCAAATATGAATGGACAATGTTTTGGTGATGTTTAGACGAAAATATTTATAATTGGCTCCTTAGGAAAACTTAAGATAGTTGTGGCAGAAGTGTTCTTAGCTATCTAAGGTTTTGAAAACATGTGGAGATTACAATATGACATGTTTTAAGTGGATATCCCCAAGCAGAATTCAGACAAGGACTTGAAAAAGTTCTTGAAGCGTATGTCCATGTTTCATTCTCTTGACGTATCCCTTCTTCATTGACGTAACACTGTACCATTGGGATCTACCCTTGTACCTTCATGAGAATATGGGAGGGTGGCTGAATAAGCAAATTGTGTAAGTTCTATATCATCATTTAAATATCAATTTTGTTTTATTATTGCACAAGTGAAGATATCTACTCAATTCATTCCAACTCTTCTCTTGAAATTGAAAGCAAGGAATAGAGAAAAGTTTACGTCCATGTGCCAACGAATTGCAGAGTGCTGTAAGATCCTTCCATTGTGAATTTTAGACAGATATGTTAACATCGCATGACGCCTTTCCACGAACAACTGCAATCATTTCTGTTAGACAAACACTAGACTCTATAGCAAGAGTTAGGAATTATTCTAACATTAAATTATAATATAGGACTACCTAACTCTTAATTCATATGTACAAGGCACTATAGGATGCAAATGATGAAGCTGAGATAGGAATTAAAATAACAATTAGGAAGAAAGTTAAATAACTCACAAATGTTAACACACAATTCCAGAAATACAAAAAAGATTCACCGGCAAGGTAACAAACAACCACTGTAAGATGCTTGATTCCTCAAAGAATGCTGCACGTTTCGGATTGGGTTTTATGTGGTTGTTTAGGTCCACAACAACAGGCTAAAGTTAGTGTTTGGTGAGGTTGAATTGTGGGAATGGGGGCATAACTTATGTTGAAGCAAACACAATATTCTTCATGGACTAATTGTATAAGTACAAAATGGGTCTTATATAGGGAGGCAGATTGTCTGTCCTCCTGTTTGAGTGTCCTTCCTATCCTTTCATATTTTGTGCGGTCACGGTTAAGCTACGTCAATATTTTATATTAATTTTTTTTATAGAGATAATAAGACAAAAAACAATAAGAATATAAAAGGAGATGAGGAGGACACCCAAACAAGAGGCAGACAATCTGCTTCCCTTATATAGAGCTACACAAGCACCGGAAGGCTAGTAATTAATGACTCACATTAAAGACTTATAGGAATTCTAAAAGTCTAATTATATTGACTGATAAAAACAAGACCATATGCCCTAGGAAAACGAAAGAAAGCCTAGCAAAACAGTGTTAAAACATCTAGAAGCTCCAGCATTTTAAATAAAATCAGACAAACTCTGAATTATTCTAGAAGCTCCAACAATTATGGAATTATTTGGAAGTGCTTTTAAAAATGTTGAAAGTTCTTTTGGTGAAAATGTTCTTGAACCTCATCTTTAGTAAAAATGCAAGTAAATCCTGGAAAAACACTTAAAAATGCTTTTTGCAAGAAGCACTTCAAATGCTTTTAGAACTGCTTAAAATTTTGTGAATTGATCCGCAAGAACCCAAGTTGCAAGTTCATCCCTTTTCTTCCTTTTGGATGTATTTTAACTCAAGGCACGTGAGCTAAAATATATTTCCGCCTATCGGTATATGTGTTGCTTTTATTTGACCAACCGTACATTGTTCATTCTCTTGGACAACCCCGAATTGCTTTTTGTACAACTATTCTGTGAAGAATTTCATGAGAGAAAAGCAAGTTTTTTATTAGTGTAGACTTATATCTGTTGGTATATGGTCCAGCCCATGATCAATGTTCTAGATTATTCTAGTAAGCAAGAGATGAGGCTGGAGCTTGCTAGACAATTCTAGCATGTTATTAAGTTGATGGAAGAAGCTAGAGAGTACTAGCTTCCTTGGTTGCAAATGGAAAGATCTAGAAGCTACAAGTATGTGGCTAGTCTAGATTTTTCTATACTAGAGGTTTGAAGAAGGAACTAGAAACTAGTAGAATGCCAAGCCCTCACCTATAAATATGGGTGTGATGTAACCAATAGAGAACAAAAGAGTGAGTAGCAAAGGATCAAGTCCAAAGCTAGAGTTCCACTCCAAGAGTGAGAGTGAGAGTGTTCCACTACACATTGTGTGAGTGAAGTTTAGAGTGATAGAAAGTGTGTGTTATACTTTCTTGTATCCATCAAGCCTTGTCTTTGGCTTGGTAAGACTACTCTTGTTGTATTCATCTTTTTCATATAGTGAAGATTCCTTGTTTGGTGGACGTAGGCATAAATTGCCGAACCACATAAATTCTTGGCGTCCATTTTCTACTTTACCTTGTGCATTCTCTATCTTGTAGTACCGACATTCCTAACAAGTGGTATCAGAGCCCGGTTGGCTCGTACTACGAGATGGAAGGAAGTGGCACTATGATCAAACTCACCAACTCCAATTGGGTAACATGGAAGCCAAGGATGGAGGACATTCTCTATTGCAAGGATTTGCATGAGCCAATTGAAGGAGATGCCGCTAAGCCCGAGAGCATGTCCGATGCCGAGTGGAAGAAGATGAATCGCAAGGCTATTGGCACAATTAGACAATGGGTGGATGATAGTGTTTTTCACCATGTGTCTAATGAAACCAATGCTCGCGAGTTTTGGACGAAGCTTGAGTCCTTGTTCGAGAAGAAGACCCCAGCCAAGAAAGCCTTCTTGATCAAAGAGCTCATCAATGTGAAGTACAAGGATGGTTTAAGTGTAGCAGAACACTTGAACAATTTCCAGAATATCATCAACCAGTTGGCTACTATGAAAATGACGATCGAGGACGAGCTACAAGCGCTCTTGTTACTTGGATCCTTGCCAGACAGTTGGGAGACCTTTGTGGTGAGTATAAGTAACTCTGCTTCTAATGGTGTTCTTACTCTTGATAATGTTAAAAATAGCATGCTCAATGAAGAAACAAGGAGAAAGACTTCTGGCACAGATAGCAGCCAAGTATTTGTCACAGAGAACCGCGGAAGAAGCAAGAGTAGAGGGCCTAGAGGTCATGGCAGGAGTCCTAGCCGATCCAAGTCAAGGTTCAGGGGTGCATGCCACCATTGTGGCAAAGAAGGCCATATGAAGAAAAATTGTCGAGTTTGGAAGAGAGAGCAAAGGGAAGGAAACAATCAGAAGAAAGATGATACTGGCAATACCACCGCTGTCATATGTGGTGATGTACCAGAAATATTGTCTGTTGGTGAATGTCTGCATATGGGCAACTCTGACAGAGACATTGAATGGATCTTTGATAATGGAGCTTCCTTCCATGCTACGTCCAAACGGGAGTTCTTCAGTACATACAAAGAAGGTGACTTTGGCATAGTGAAGATGGGGAATGAAAGCTATTCCAAAATTCTTGGAATTGGTGATATCTGCTTAAGAACTAATCTCGGCTGCCAATTGATGTTGAAAGATGTGAGACATATTCCTGATATACGTCTCAATCTGATATCCATCGGTACCCTTGATCGACAAGGATATTATCACCATATTGGCGAAGGAAAATTGAAGCTTACTAAAGGCTTAATGGTGGTAGCAAGAGCACGACTTTGTTGTACGTTGTACCGGTCAAATGCCAAGGTTTTGAAAGGTGAGTTGAATGCTGTGGAAGACTCATCTCTAGACTTGTGGCATAAGAGGCTAGGCCACATGAGCGAGAAAGGCCTACAAGTTTTGGCAAAGAAGTCTCATATTCCCTTTGCCAAAGGTACGTCGTTAAACTCTTGTGAGCATTGTTTATTCGGAAAACAAAGAAGAGTTAGTTTTTCTGTTCCATCTACAAAGAAAGGAAACTTGTTAGATCTTGTTTATTCAGATGTGTGTGGTCCCATGGAAGTAGAGTCACTTGGAAGAAATAAATATTTTGTTACTTATATTGATGATGCTTCACGAAGGGTGTGGGTGTATTTGTTGAAATCCAAAGACCAGGTGTTTCAGACATTCCAGGAGTTCCATGCCATGGTGGAGAGGGAAACTGGGAAACCTCTCAAGTGCCTTCGTAGCGACAACGGCGGCGAGTACACATCTCACCAGTTTAGAGAGTATTGTGTAAAACATGGCATACGTCATGAGAAGACAGTTCCTGGAACTCCACAACATAACGGTGTTGCTGAAAGAATGAACCGAACCATCATGGAGAAAGTCAGGTGTATGTTGAGGACTGCAAAGTTATCTAAGCAGTTCTGGGGTGAAGCTGTAAGGACAGCCTGCTATTTGATCAACCGATCTCCATCAGTACCATTAGGTCTTGATGTTCCAGAGAGAGTATGGACTGGTAATGATGTGTCTTACTCTCATCTGAAGGTGTTTGGTTGCAAAGCTTTTGTGCATGTGCCCAAAGAGCAGAGATCGAAGTTAGACTACAAAGCTACACCGTGCATCTTTCTTGGTTATGGCGGTGAAGATTTTGGTTACAGATTATGGGACCCATACCAGAAGAAGTTTATCCGAAGTAGAGACGTGGTCTTTTATGAAGATCAAACAATTGGGGATTCGGATAAAGAGGCACAACCAGATGGCGCAGTCAGAGGAGTTGATCCATTAGCTTCAGATGAAGAAAGTCACGATGACATCCCTGAAGCAACTGCCAATGAAGTGCCTGCAGAATCAGATAATGCTGATCAAGAGGAGCCTGATCAAGATGTGCCAGACCATGAGATTGCTGATCAGGGGGAGCCTAGTCAAGAAGAGCAGATTCAAGGAGAATCCAATCAGGGGGAGCCTCTAGCCCCGCAAGAGAATGAAGATCAGGTCAGAAGATCCAGCAGAAGTCGAAGACCGTCTACCAAGTATTCTTCATCAGAGTATATCATGTTGACTAATTATGGAGAGCCCGAAACATATGAGGAGGCCAGAGCTCATAACGACAGTGACAAATGGATGAAGGCAATGGAGTCGGAGATGGATTCCTTATCAAAGAATGATACCTATGAGCTGGTGGAGCTTCCAAAGGGCAGGAAAGCATTGAAAAACAAGTGGGTGTTCAAATTGAAAAGAGACGACAACATGACAAGGTACAAGGCTCGTTTGGTTGTCAAAGGTTTTGGTCAAAAGAAAGGAGTTGACTTTGATGAGATTTTCTCACCGGTGGTGAAGATGACTTCCATTCGAGTTATCCTTGGTATGGCAGCAAGCATGGATCTTGAGCTCGAGCAGTTAGATGTTAAAACTGCATTTCTCCACGGCAATTTAGAAGAGGAGATATACATGGAGCAACCCAAAGGCTTTGAAGTCAAGGGTAAAGAAACTTTGGTGTGCAAGCTCAAGAAAAGCTTATATGGTCTTAAGCAGGCTCCGAGACAGTGGAATAAGAAGTTCAACTCATTCATGGTGAGTAATGGGTACAAGAGAACTCATGCTGACTCTTGTGTCTATATCAAACAATTTTCTGGAGGTACATTCATCATCTTATTGCTTTATGTTGATGACATGTTGATTGTCGGACAAGATGCTTCTATGATTAAAAAGCTCAAAGAAGAGTTATCTAAGTCCTTTGACATGAAGGACTTAGGGCCAGCCAAGCAGATTTTGGGCATGGAGATAATTCGTGACAGAAAATCCAAGAAGTTGTGGCTGTCACAAGAAAAGTATGTTGAACGGGTGCTTGAAAGGTTCAACATGAAAGCAGCCAAATCGGTAAGCTCACCTTTAGCCAATCATATCAAGTTGAGCAAAGAGTCGTGTCCAAAAACATATGAAGAAAAAGAGAAAATGGCAGTTGTTCCCTACTCTTCAGCAGTAGGAAGTATCATGTATGCAATGGTGTGCACACGACCAGATATTGCTCATGCAGTAGGTGTGGTGAGCAGGTTTCTCTCTAATCCAGGGAAGGACCACTGGGAAGCCGTTAAGTGGATTCTCAGATATTTGAAGGGGACTTCTAAGATGTGCTTGTGCTTTGGCGGTTCCAAACCAATCTTGGAAGGATTTACAGATGCTGACATGGGAGGTGACCTGGATGGTAGAAAATCTACATCTGGGTACTTGTTCACTTTTGCCGGGGGAGCCGTGTCTTGGCAATCCAAGTTGCAAAAGTGTGTTGCTTTGTCCACAACCGAGGCTGAATACATAGCCGCTACAGAAGCATGCAAGGAGTTGTTGTGGCTGAAGCAGTTTCTCCAAGAGTTGGGTTTGAAGCAAAGTGATTATGGCATTTATTGTGATAGTCAGAGTGCTCTGGACTTGAGCAAGAACACTACATATCATTCACGCACTAAGCACATTGATATTCGTTATCACTGGATTAGAGACGCTATCGAGAACAAGTTGCTGCAGCTGAAGAAGATTCATACCGATAATAATTCTTCAGACATGTTGACAAAGGTAGTCACAAAATCAAAGTTGGAATTCTGCATTAAAGCTGCTGGGATGAACTCCAGGTAACTTGGAGTCATGATCGGAATTCCTCCCTCATGGACTGGAGGGGGAGATTGTTGGTATATGGTCCAGCCCATGATCAATGTTCTAGATTATTCTAGTAAGCAAGAGATGAGGCTGGAGCTTGCTAGACAATTCTAGCATGTTATTAAGTTGATGGAAGAAGCTAGAGAGTACTAGCTTCCTTGGTTGCAAATGGAAAGATCTAGAAGCTACAAGTATGTGGCTAGTCTAGATTTTTCTATACTAGAGGTTTGAAGAAGGAACTAGAAACTAGTAGAATGCCAAGCCCTCACCTATAAATATGGGTGTGATGTAACCAATAGAGAACAAAAGAGTGAGTAGCAAAGGATCAAGTCCAAAGCTAGAGTTCCACTCCAAGAGTGAGAGTGAGAGTGTTCCACTACACATTGTGTGAGTGAAGTTTAGAGTGATAGAAAGTGTGTGTTATACTTTCTTGTATCCATCAAGCCTTGTCTTTGGCTTGGTAAGACTACTCTTGTTGTATTCATCTTTTTCATATAGTGAAGATTCCTTGTTTGGTGGACGTAGGCATAAATTGCCGAACCACATAAATTCTTGGCGTCCATTTTCTACTTTACCTTGTGCATTCTCTATCTTGTAGTACCGACATTCCTAACAATATCAGGGATCAACACAGAGGCCCTTTCTTTATGGACAAACTGATATTCAGGATGAGCTTTATATATGGTCAGACTATTGGCATATTCTTTTGATTTAATAGACTAAAGATGCAAGAATGCTATAAAAAAGAGTTACGGAGAGAAACTTCAGAAGCAATATACTTAAGATAAGTAGATATAAAACTGAATACGTAGAATACAATTCCAACAAAAGAAGAAATACAGGTGTGGAGGTGGCGACAATATTGTGAGTCAAAAGAACTCCAAAAGAGAAGAATTTGTGCCATCTGCGCTCCATCATTGGTAGAGAGATTGAGATAATGTGGCTTAGAGTAACTAACTCGTATATGAGAAGGTTAAGTGGCACCTGTAGAAGATAAAAAAGGAGACATGGGCTATGGTGGTTACTAGACCCAACAAAGATTAATAGAGCACCCATTAGAAAGAATGACTAATTCAATAGAGAAGGTAGTTCTATAGAAGAGGAACAGAAACTCTGGGTAGCAAGAGCATTAAGGGTCTTCTGGCTAATATTAAAGGTTCTATTAGGGAATACAGGTTATTAGCAATCTTAAAATCATCTACAATACAGCAGTTTGTCTGCATGCATCAGTATTGGCAGGGGAAAAAAAATGATATGCAGCACAAACTTCCGTTACTTTCAGGAAACAAATATAGTAATTTTTTGTATGTGTTTAAGTCATTGTTAGACAATTTCCTCATAGCCTATATGTTATCTAGTGCTGTGAGATTCTATCATATGAGTAGTCAGATTTTGTGAATGCAGAGAATACTTCTCAGTCTATGCAGACACCTGCTTTGCAAGCTTTGGCGATAGAGTGAAGGACTGGATCACTTTTAATGAGCCTTATCAGACTGCTATTAATGGTTATGGTGTTGGGAGATTTGCTCCTGGAAGGCATGAATGCTCGTCAACAGAACCATTTTGGGTTGCACACCACCAACTATTGGCACATGCTGCTGCTGTTTCCATATACCGAAGCAAGTATAAGGTTTACTGTTTGTTTCTTTGTCTGCTTGTCTCCTTGTTACTCTTTTTATCACTGACCGAGCTTCTGGTATTTGCCGTTGACTTCATCACTTTATTTATGAAAGGCAAGATGTTTTACTCAACAAGGGAAGTAATATATTAGTCAGCATTTCAGTAATTTATAGCTTCCTTCTTGTGTAAGATTAGATTGTGATTCTGTGAACAAGCAAATCTTAACACTAGTGTTCTCTCTGTTTGTTTTTTCCTTTATTTGTTTTTCCTTTCATATATGGGAGAGTGCATGTAGTCAGCTAAAGAACTCATTTAGCTGATATCCAGAAATATTTCACATAATTCGTTTATAATTTAGGATATGTTTTTAAGTAGAACTGACATCATATGGGAAAATGTAAACTTAATAAACCGTGCTTAAATATTTGGGTTCAAAATCAGATTTCACGTAAAGTGCAATGAATGTGAAATTGATTGGAAGACGGTCAAGGTTAAAGATACATAATATAGATTTCTGAATATGGACATAGTTTAGTAGCGGTATCTTCTTTCTCCACTCCACTACCCAAATATTATATATTGTTCTTACTCTTGCTGCTACTATTGTCTTTCAGGACAAGCAAGGGGGACAAGTTGGCTTGGTCGTAGACTGTGAATGGGCAGAGGCTAATTCAGACACAATTGAAGATAAAGTTGCTGCAGCAAGGCGCCTAGATTTTCAGCTTGGGTGGTAATTACTTGTTCCCTAAATTATGTAACTGTTTGGTCACAAAAAATACTGTTAACTAACTATGTAACTTCAGATAATATGTATGGATCTCTCTCTTTCTCTTTCTCTCTCTCTCTCTCTCTCTCTCTCTCTCTCTCTCTCTCTCTCTCTCTCACACACACACACACACACACACACACGAGCCCTCATACAGACACTCATTCTCAACAATTTTAATGTGCATTCAATATTCACACAAGTACGCTAAATGTGCACGATTAAAGCATCCATACCGTCAAAGTACATTGGAAAACCTCATGGTAAATTAGCAGGAGTAACTGATCTCAGTGTAGTTATTGTGTAGTTATTTAATTGGTGAGAGTAGGGCTGTAATTAATGACAAAACAACATAGAAATGCAAAGTTTGTATCTTAGTTTTGAGCAGATCCATAAGTTTTCATGTATCGTGCTGTTTATATTGAGTATTCCCATCTACTTGAAATGCAACCAAATTGTCTTGTTGCCTTCTGGTGAAACCATATTAATTGAAAGATGCATTCTATTTGAATCCTTATAAGATATAAAACCTACTCTGAGACATATAAACAGCATATGGGCCGCATCATTGAATGGGTGCAGATGATTTTAGCAATTTCTCCAGCTCTGCTTGCTGCCAACCCAGGCAGTTCGTTAGATGAATTTAAATGGTTTTCTCCTCTTACACTATTGTTTAGAATCCGTCTCAGCTGATTCCAAACGCAGGTACTTAGATCCAATATATCATGGGGAATACCCCAAAGTTATGCGTGAAAGACTTGGAGATCGGCTTCCCATATTTTCAGAGAAAGATAAGGAGTTGCTTAAGAACTCAGTAGACTTTATTGGTCTGAATCACTATACATCGAGATTTATTGCACATGGAAGAGATAACCATGATAAGGGTGATTTTTATAAAGCACAAGGGATAGAGAAAATTGGTAAAATACTGTAACTACTATGTCATTGGTTTTCACAACAAATTTTCTCTTGATCTTTATATAATTTTCTCTCTTTATCATCAGTTGAATGGGAAGGGGGTGAGGCTATTGGTGAGAAGGTATGAACTCTCTCCTGCAGACATATTCCACTAACTGTCCAGTCTACTGAAATATTTTGCTTGGCGGGCAGCATCAGAATGGCTGTATGTTGTTCCTTGGGGCATGCATAAGGTTCTGAATTACATAGCGCAGAGATACAATAATCCCCCAATATATGTTACTGAGAATGGTATGCTTGGAGAGACTTTACTTGGAAAACAAAATTGAATCTAGAATTTCAGTTGTGGTTTAATGCATTTGCCCATTATATAAAT
Organism: Malus sylvestris; assembly: GCF_916048215.2. Classification (NCBI taxonomy): domain Eukaryota; kingdom Viridiplantae; phylum Streptophyta; class Magnoliopsida; order Rosales; family Rosaceae; genus Malus; species Malus sylvestris. Next base: position 10,510,815 of record NC_062261.1, on the reverse strand, counting down.
GAAATATGTACTGAGGTGAAATATATTGAATTAAAGTTCTTTTGATTATTGGTCTGGAAAACTATAGGAGTTTGTACTTAGTCAACATTATGATTCTTTTAATTTCTTAGTACTGTGTCGATTTCATCTCAACTCTTTTTTCATAAAAACCTTTTACAACTTATATGACAGTTAGAGGAATGAGAACAATTTCACTCACTCTATTACAAAGCAATCACAACCATTCATTCCTAAGCCATCATGTAAGATACTTACACTTGTCATGAGCTATGACTCATTACACTCTAAACTAAATACCAATTGGAATATGATCCAACGGTTCACATTAAATCCTACACATTGCTTATAATGTAACCATCACAGCAAATCCATTTATACTCCAATACTCCCTTCTAAATGTTTTGCTAATTTCACACCAAGAGCAGTTCTCAAGTATTCGAATCGATCCTTAGGAAGAGCCTTGGTAAAGATGTCTGCCAATTGCTCCTCTGTGCTGCAATAGTGTAGTTCAATTGTCCCATCTTGAATGGCATCTCTTATGAAATGATACCTCCGATTAATATGCCTGGTTTTATGATGAAACATTGGATTCTTAGACATGGCTATGGCAGAAGTATTGTCACATAGCAAAGGTGTAGCCTCCACCTGTTCTTCTCCAAAATCAAATAAAACAAACCTTAACCACATTGCTTGTGTTGTAGCTTCTGCAGCACTTACATACTCGGCTTCTGCAATAGATAAAGCCACACTGCATTGTTTAATAGAAGCCCAAGAAAACACTCCTGAACCTAAACTAAATGCATAGCCCGAGGTACTCTTCATGTCATCCAAGCTTCCTGCCCAATCACTATCACAGTAGCCTATCAACACAACAGCTTTTCCTTTCACATATTCAATCCCAAAATCCAATGTGCCTTGTACATATCTCAAGACTCTTTTAGTTGTCCCCATGTGTTTTCTGGTAGTTTTATTCATGAACCTTGCCAGCAAACAAGATGCATACATTAGATCGGGTCTAGTAGCTATCAGGTATAACAGACTACCAACCATTGTCCTGTACAAACTTTCATCAGCATCTTCACTCCCATCTTCCTTAGATAACTTGTCATCAATTGCAAGTGGGGTTTTCACAGCTTTACAATCTTTCAATCCAAATTTCTCAAGTAGTGACTTGGCATATTTCTTCTGATGAATAAATATACTCTTATCGATTTGAATTATGCCCAGACCAAGAAAGTGATGTAATAGTCCTAGATCTTACATCTCATATTGCTTCATCATATCATTCTTAAATTCTTGAATCATTTCATCAGAATTCCCTGTATAGATAATGTCATCTACATATAGAGATACAATAAGCACACCTACGTCACTTAACTTTGTATACAGAGTAGCTTCACTTTGGCTTTTCTTAAAACCGGATCGATTGAAATAATTGTCTATCTCATCATACCAAGCTCTGGGAGCTTGTTTCGGACCGTATAAGGCCTTTTTTCAACTTGTAAACCTTGTCTTCTTATCCTTGAACTTCAAATCCCTGTGGTTGATCCACATATACTTCCTCATGCAGTGTACCATTTAGGAATGCAGACTTAACATCTAATTGAAACAACTTCCATTCCTTTTGAGCTGCCAATGCAATTAGAGTTCTAATGGTATCAAGTCTTGCCACAAGTACAAAGGTCTCGTTGAAGTCCACTCCAGGCTTTTGAGAATAACCCTTAGCCACTAGTCGTGACTTGTTCTTCTGCACTGAACCATCCAGATTAAGCTTTGTTTCTTAGACCCATTTTACACCAATTACAGGTTTATCAAATGGCCTTTTGACCAACTCCCATGTGTCATTGTTTTCGATCATCTTAATCTCTGTGGACATAGCTTTTCTCCAAGCTTCATCTCCTGATGCTTCTTCAAAACATTCAGGCTCTATCACACAGAAATTGCACATTTCATAAATATCATTCAAGCTTCTGAACCTTAGAAGAGTATGATCATACACTTGTGAACCAGTGTGATCCATTTGCTCTTCTTGTCTTGAAGGAGAAGCAATAACTTGCTCATGTTGCTCATATAGTAATTCTGTGCATTCAAATACTGCATCATTTTCAGCAGCTTCAACCTCATTCTCTTCGCTTCCATAAGCTTCACTTGGAATTGAGATTGACAGAGTCTTCTTATTACCAGATTTCCAATCCCAATAAGAGTTCTCATCAAAGATTACATCTCTAGAAATAACCATCTTGTTAGTTTTATGATTGAACAACCTGTAACCCTTCTCACAAGTTCCATAACCAAGGAATATGCACATTACACTTGTTGCATCCAGTTTCTGCCTCATCTATGATGGAACCTGTGCATAACATAGGGATCCAAACACTCTTAAGTGTTTTACTCCAGGCTTTCTTCCATTGTAGGCTTCAAATGGAGTCTTCTTATGCAAGGCCTTGGTAGGACATCTATTGAGAATGTAGACTACAGTGTTAACTGCTTCTGCCCAAAATTCAAATGGAATGCCTTTCTCCAACATCATGCATTTAGCCATCTCTACAATGGTGCTATTTCTTCTCTCAGCAACACCATTCTGTTGAGGAGAATAGGCCACTGTGAGTTGTCTTTCTAAACCAAGATCTTCACAGTACTGAGAAAATTCCAGAGAAGTGTACTCCCATCCCCTGTCACTTCTTAATTTCTTCACTTTAAATCCACTTTGTAATTCAACAGTTGCCTTGAACCTTTTAAATATACCAAATGCTTCAGACTTGTTCCTCATGAAATAGACCCATCCCATTCTGGTACAATCATCTGTGAAAGTGATGAAATACTTGTTTCCAGCTTTAGTAGATGTTTGCATTGGTCCACATATATTAGTATATATTAACTCCAATGGTAGTGCAGCTCTCCAGTTTGTTTCTTTAGGAAAAGCATCTATAGAATGATTTCCAATGGCACATCCCTCACATACTGTGGAGTTCATTCTGAGCACAGGTAAACCAGTCACCATGTCATGCTCTTGGAGTTGCATTAGAGCGTTCATATTTAGATGCCCAAGTCTTCTATGCCATATCTCAGCTGCTTGTCTAACACTTGCCCTCATAGCAATTTGGATTCCTGGTTGCAACTTCAAAGGAAAGCTTCGATTTCCCTTCATAGGAATTTTGACAACCAGATTAGAGCATGTAAAGTCTTCATAAATTCTGACTTCAATCCCCCCAAACACAAGGTAATATCCATGCTCCATCATCTGTCCCACGCTCAATAAATTCTCCTTTAAACCAGGTACTAACATGATCTCCTTGATGTACCTTTTGCCTTACTTAGTTACAACCATTAACTCTCATTTTCCAACTACATTAACCAACTCCTCTGTGCCCATCTCAACTTTGGCAGTAACACTTCTATCAATGTTCTCCAGTAAATCTTCTCTTATTGTCATGTGATTACTGCAGCCACTATCAACATACCAAACGTCTTCTCCCTTCTTCATTGCAGCAGACATACACACATAGAACATAGTTGGATTGCTCTCAACTTGATTAGCATAATTTGCATGTTGGGTAACCTTTTTAGATCTACAATCCTTGGCAAAACGCCCTAGCTTATCACAGTTGCAGCATCTTGGTTTCCCTTTGAACCAACACTCTCCAAAATGAAGTTTATCACAGTACTTGCAAGCATTCTTAACACTACCAGAAGACCCAGTAAATTTTCCTTGATGGTGCACAGATTTGTTATCCCATTTCTTACCCTTTGTCTGCCAGTTCTTTGTGGGTTTGAAGTTTTGATTGCCATTGTAATTGTTCTTCCTGGGAGCTATACTTAAACTAGCAAATGCCTTTTCAGTGTTATTTTCAGAGTGTTTCTCAATCCTTTGTTCATACCCTTTTAGAGTAGCAACTACATCCTGCACATCAACTGTCTCCAAATCCCGAGAATTCTCAATCACAGCTACAATACTATCATAGGATATAGGAAGACTAATCAATAATTTCTGCACTATTCTTTGATTTCCAATACTCTCACCATAACTTTTCATTTGTGTAATGAGATCCAACAAACGCACAAGATACACAGAAAATGATTCATGTTCACCCATTTGAGTATATTCAAAATCACACCTTAAGCTTTGAAGTTTCACGAATCTCACCTGTTTATCTCCAATAAATTCCTGCTTCAGTATATCCCAGGCCTCTTTTGTTGTCTCCAGAATGGCAATCCTTGGGAAAATTTCATCTGACACAGCTCCTTGAATAATTATGAGAGCCTTTGCATCCTTGATCATGTTCTCTTTCAGATGCTTTAGCTCAGCTGCAATGAGTTATTCTTCTTCTTTCTTCGCCGGAGGATTATGCCCCGTTTCAACCATATCCCACATATCGTGAGATCTGAAGATGGTCTTCATCTTTATCTGCTAGAAATCAAAATTTTCTCCATTGAAAATCGGTGCTCAAAGATCAACACCACTCGATCCAGCCATATTAGACTTGTTATCGAGTTACCCAGAGATTTTCAGATCGTTCTTCAACCGCAGCAAACTCGATTCTCTGTCGAGTTCCTCAGCTGCGAATCTTGTCACATATTCACGCCCAGATTGAGATCCAACCTGGCAAGCTCTGATACCATATTAGAGTTTGGTTTCTGTGTTAGTTTTAATGGAAGTTTAAAAACTCAGTGAAAATACACCGAAGAAGAAGGAGAGAAATGTTTCTTAGTACTGTGTCGATTCCATCTCAACTTTTTTTCATAAAAACCTTTTACAGCTTATATGACAGTTAGAGGAGTGAGAACAATTTCACTCACTCTATTACAAAGCAATCACAACCATTCATTCCTAAGCTATCATGTAAGATGTTTACACTTGTCATGAGCTATGACTCATTACACTCTAAACTAAATACCAATTGGAATATGATCCAACGGTTCACATTAAATCCTACACATTGCTTATAATGTAACTATCACAGCAAATACATTTATACTCCAATAGATGCACAGCCCCCCACCCAACCCAATCCACTGGCGTCCCCAGGGTTCCATCCATGGGTGTTAGGTTTCTAAAACCTAGTATCCTGTCAAATTCAAAAATTTTGCATAAATGGGAGGTGGGTTTATAACTAGTGGCTTGTGCTACTCATCTATTTATTTGTAGCGGGAAACTGCAAAAGGGGAAAGACATAGATGTCACATTTCACAAAATATCTTCAATTGTTATTAACCAAAGAAAAGCTTTAGTTGGTCATTTTGTTTCTCCATCTTGAGCATTTTCACATGTCTAGTACATATTATCACCTTGTTAAAAAGTAATTAACTCATATTAGTGTGTGAACAATGTTCTAAAAAGGTAGGTATAAAGGAAACCAATACTGTCACATTTTTCCTGGACAGGGATGGGGCAGATGTAAGGGGATACTTTGCATGGTCATTACTGGATAACTTTGAGTGGGCTCAAGGATATACCAAGCGTTTTGGTTTGGTTTACGTTGACTATAAGAATGGGCTCTCGAGACACCCAAAATCTTCTGCGTACTGGTTCTTGAGGTTCTTCAAAGGTGTTGAAGGCAAATATGGAAGGGAAGCGTAATGGACACTTAGGTCCTTAAAGCCAGCCTCATGGACTTCACCCATGCATTGTACCAACTTTAACTACTTGATGCTTCCGTTGTTTTGAAGACGGATAGGGACTCCCCAGGAAATTGTCTTTCTGGCTTTTGAAAGTTACCCGGAAGTTTTGTTTATGTACCAACGCACTCTTGTCCCTAATTATGCTAGCCTGAAATGTAGTTTTTTTTTTTTTTAATGTCACAAACTGTTTGTTCTAATTATTTAAATCACCCCAATTGGGCGTTGGAACCCTATAGCATGCAGTGCAGCTGCACACTGGTGTTATAACTAACTACTCGAGGTTTGTATGCGGATGTTGTGCGATGCATAATGGCAATGGACGGATAGGCTCAACACAACCCCTCCAGTGTGGCATTATTTGACATCTTGCCTTACACAATAATATGTACCATATACATGTCTCATTCCAGCAGGAAGAAAGTGACGTCACTGTTTCTATGGATCAATGAAGTAGACTCTCTGCCCGACAATAGGCCACGAGAATTCAGGGTTCTCAACAATGCCTGTGAAATCCCATCTCCAGATTTCACATTTTTTAAATTATGTATTTTGTACTATTAATTCAACGCGTTTATATTTGCGGCGCATAGATTTATTTCAATAGAAGGATGAAAACGCCCTTAATGGACCAAATGGAATTTTCAAGGATGTATTTGATTTGCATATATTTTCTCACTTTTCTTTACGTATTTGGATAGTACTCGTCAATACGAGCGCGTGAGCGCAAACGGAACGTAATTTGGAGTTATAACGAATGAGATATTAACGTTTAAAGTTGGGGGCATTTTAGTAAATTTAACCTTCACCCTATAAGGTTCCAGATTTTTTGGAACAATCTGATTGAGCCACGTGGACGGTTGTGATGAACAGTGGAGGAGAGAAAGGAGAGAGATGGACTGCAGAGAAGGGGGAAAGGAGAGAAATGAGGGAAAGAGAGAGGGGGAAGGCACCGGATAATTCAACCGATTTCCCCTTGCGACCCAACCTAGTCGGAAATAATGGAACCCGTTGGTTCCTCTGGCCAAATTCTGACAATTTAAGCCAAGCCACCACTTGGGAAGTACGCCACAACCTTCTCTTTACCATTTCCACCCCAAATTCGAAGAAATTGGGCTCAGAATCACAAAGAATCGCACCGGTGGGTGCGACTGACCACGCCAAAGATCAGCCATTTCCGAATGCAATCACATCGATCTTCACCACCATTAGACTCTCCTTGAGACCAGGAACAAAGCCCAAACAACCTTGGAGGCGGCAGAGCACCGGAGAAGTTGAATCGAAGTCACCCATTTCTAGGGTTTTCAGCGGGTTCGTGGCGATTTGAGGCTTTTCCCGACCAAATTAGCTTTAGTCACAGGTAAGAAACTTACTCCACTCATTGAGATCTTCATTCTGGTAAAATTTGGTAAATTTTAGAATTAGTTGAATTTTTTGGCGAGTATAAGCGGCCGGCCACCGCGTGGGCTGAGAACCCACCGGACCATTCTAGGCTAATTTTGATGCCCCAATTCCATATTTGACATCCATTTAGTGAAATTTCAATGTTTAACATAGTTTTGTAGTTGATTGCCTAATTGGCCGCCACGGGGTTATTATATGAATTGACGATCCAACCATTGGATTATCACCAAACTTTAAAAGGTTATTATTTGTAATATTTGAGGACATAAGGAACTGACATATCGGGAATCCAACGTACGGATCTTCCTAAATTAGATTTCTAAGTTTGTAAAACTAATTGTTGACCGCCACCTAATTCTAGCAATTGGCTGAGATCCAAGCAATGAGATTTTAGTATGTCGTTATATGAGCATAATGAGGACTTTAGGAGGTTACGGATCCGAAATCCGATGTGCGGATCTTCCGGATCGAATTACATAAGGTCCTCACCGTTGACTAAAAGTTAACTTTTGGTCAACATGTCTCGAAGCATTCTAAATACTAAAATTAGTACTACAGGAGACTAAGTGAAGTCTAGTAGGCCTACATCGGTTAGAGAGTGACTTGAATATATGTGATATGGTTATTACCTTGACTTCTTACATTGATATCATTTGTGAATATGAATTGGTTTTATAAATGTGATTTTTATATATTTAGCCATTGACCTATGTTTATTAAACGTGATTTGACTTGTGTACTGATGATATTTGTGAAATGTGATTGACGTGCATATTTAAGATGTGGTTTGATTTGCATGATTGATATGATGTAATGAAATATGAGGGCTAGTAGTGGACCATTAACTCATTGCCATGGGGTTTGTTTCTTCGAAGCTTGTTTCATATCCCATTTCATTGTTTCATTTCTCGCTTCATTGATCATTTTTAAATTTAGTACTTGTGCTTTGTTTCATTTCGTTGAGCCTTTGTAAATTGAGCACTTGGTTCATGTTTTGTTCTTCGAATCGGTGATATGTGTCTTGGCCTTCCGATCGGTTTCGTTGAGTGATCCAAAACTGGATATCTGCTGGGGTTCCGTTGAGTGGTCTGGTTCTCTGCTCTGTCTGGATTTTGTTGAGCGGTCTGGAATCCCTCGTGATCTGCGAATCCGTTGAGTGGTCCAGAATCGTATCCAGCTTGGATTTCATGGAGTGGTTCGATATGCATTGTACTCCGCGATTCCGTTAAGTGGTCTGAAATCCTTTCTTCTCCACGAATCCGTTAAGTGGTCCGGAATAGTATCTTGGTTTGGATTCCATTTAGTGGTCCGGAATCCGACTTGGTGTTTTGGTTCCGTTGAGTGGTCTGGAACCCAATGCTGATGGATTTTGTTAAGTGGTCTAAAATTTCATCATTTGACTTGTTGGTTCCTTGGATTCAAAATCCCATTCTTCAGAGATGTAGGCTTCGGCCAAATTGTGTCGCTCTAGCCTTGCATTTAGGTGTATTGTATGTGTTATTGATTGGTGTGATTATTGGATGGTGTTGGAATGCATATGTGTGGGTGAATGGCAAGATGACTAGAGAATATTATTGTGCTTTGTTGAATGTTCCTTGAGGTGCTACATGGTATTATGTTGAGACGTAGTGAGATATGCGATGAATGTTCGAGTGTAGTGAATGGTGAACTACGAATGGCTTGATTCCTATTAGGGTACGTAAGTAGTCTAACGAGGAGGTTAAATGCAGCCATAAAGTATATAAAAATTACTACGCAATTCGAATCTTGAGTTATACTCTGTACATATCCCCGAGATGGGGTATGTTGGAAATACGGATACTCGATGGCGTCACGTGTCTATCCTGGACGTATATCGGGATCGGGGTGTGACAATGTCTCCCGGTGCATCTTTGAATTAAGGGCAAGTCTCCCAATCGAATTCAAGAACGAGAGTTCTCCTCCAATAAAAGTGCTAGATTAGGGACAAGACATTGGTCTAAGCATCGTCTCTAATCGGTATGAAAGAGAGAACCTTATTGATAATATCTTCTAGAATATTCAGAAGGTAGCCCATAAACTATTTGGAAACCGCGAAAATCTAAGAAAATCTTCGAGAAAATTGTGCCATACCCCTGGGTTGAGGAAAAATAAAAGTAGGGGAAGTGATTGAAAATGCTAAAAGAAAACGAGAGAAAATTGGTAAAGTGATAAAAAAAATATTTTCTTGAGAGAGAAAGTCTTCTGAATATGATGAGGAGGTTTTTTCTATAGCAAATAGTAGACACGTTATGATCTTTAGCTCTTTGCAAACAATAGAAGCTCAATGAAAAATGTAGTTGGTCCGGTTTATCTCCTAAATCAGAACTAAAACCAAATAATATAAGGCCATTTCTAATCGAAAAGGCTAAATGTAATCTCGTCCAGAATTATAGATTTACAAAAAAATTATTTTTAAATGCACAGTGTCAGGGCATACTTAGATACTTCTTTAACCTAAACATATCATCCTCAATAATTTATTAGTTTCAAGTTCATACTTTAAACTTATTGATTAATTTATTTAAACTACCGTGAGATGTTTTCAAATCTAGTCGTTGAATTTGAATACATTATTGCAATTGAGGAGCTAGACTCCAAACAAAGAGCTAATAGTGGGGCTACATTTGGCTAATGTGATGCCCCTTTGGCCAAATAATGGCATGTGGGTTCCATAGAGTTACAGCCTAGCCATCAGTTGGAGATCAATTTTTGGGTAAATCAGACCATTTTTTTACTTTTGGACATTTAGCTCTCTCCATTGGAGATGGCCTAAGCTGTTCGGTTTGGTTCTACTAAAAAATAAGTAAAACCGGCATGCTTTGGTTTATCCGATTTCCGTTTCGGTTTGACCGATTTTCAGTTTTAATTGAATATTTTATTTTATTTCAAAACATGCTATTTCAACACACTAGACCCATGTATTTTTCACCCAAATTAAAAAAAAATACATGTGCGGGTGAAGAGAAGAAGAGGAAACAAGAAGAAAAAAAGATCAACGACCCACGGTGCGAGCGAAGAGAAGAGATAGGAAGAAAGAAGAAAATATCGAAGAGATAAATGTAGACAATGGAAAAGAAAAAAACAAGACAGAAGAAGAAATAAATAAAAAGTTTAAAAAAATGAAATAAGAGAGCGGCTGATGGGGTTGGGCACGTGGGACAGAAAATTGAAACTGATACAGGAATTAAGTCAGACCACGCCAAACGGTTCAATTTTTTTAGTTTGAAATTGAACCGAAAGTTAAAATAACAATTTGGTTTCAATTCCTAATATTTGAAACCGAACCGAATCGCATAATATAAAAAAAAAAGATATTTAATTTAATTAACCAATTAGGTGTTTGGGTGTAATTGGTTATTTAGTGGAGTTCATACATGGATTTAGATTTGGATACTTGAATATCAATATAGTGGTTATTAGTTTGTGAGATTTGTTTTTTACTTTTGATTATGAGACAAAACCAAAAGGGAGTTCCTTGAGTTTTAGTATGGTGGTTATCAATTTTGGGTTTACTTATTGTAAATTGCTCTTCTCTCCTGTTTGGGGGCCAAAACAAACTGAATAACTATAAATTAAAATTAAAAAAAAAGTTAGGAACCCCAAAATGAAACTAGGGCTGGTTCGGTATGGGATACCGAACCGAAACTAGTATTCCGAATACCAAACCGAAATTTTTCAGGACAGGGATTTGAAGACCAATCCCAAACCAAATTTTTGGGATTTCAGGACAAATCGGGATTAAATTTTGATTTTGGGCTTTTGGGCTATTGGGCTGAAACTTAATATATTGGGTTTTTGGGCTAAAATTTAGCCTTTTAGATTGAAATTATCAGCCCAATTTCATAAATACCAATATGTCATATGTGCGTTTGTGCAATCTATTTTGAGCCTTCTACTTCATACATACCAATCTGCGCAATCACAAATTTATAGCCCTAATTGAAATAAGAAATTATGAATTTTTCTTCAAATATATTCTACTATCAAACTATTTAAATTCAACATTCCACATGCATGCAACAAAAATAAATTAAGTAACAGACCCAAAAGCAAAAAAATTAGTTACAAGCCAAAGTTTTAAAATAAATTAAGTTACAAACCAAAAGCAAAAAGAAAAGCTTAAAGTTTGTGAAGATCGTTGGCCTCTTTGGCCCCTTTAGCCCCTTAATCTTGTTGATGATTGTGGTTGCTCCCTTACCATGCTTATTGTTGTTGATTGTTGACCCATTCCTCTTCTTGTTGATACTCTTCCCCTTGATGTTGATGGTTGAGCCATTCCCCTTAAAATGGGTGCTCGTGAAGGTAGTGATTGATTTTGACGTTGTTGAACTTCAACTTGAGATGGTCAAGGAGGTGGAGGTGGCATTTTGTTTCCATGTGTTGTATTCTCCTCACCTCCTAAATTAGTCACGCCTAAAACAATAAACCACAAATCATTTAGATTGAATTATAGAAATAGATAATAAATACTAAGAAAATAAAAGAGGAAATTAAATTATTTACTTACTTTTTTCTAATTGTTCAAGTTCCTTGTCGAAAATGAATTCGTCCAGTGTAGGCTCCTTATAGAAACAAAATTCATTCCCTCTAAGACAATCACTAGTACACATTAAAGCCTCAACCGTTTTAGTTGTTAAGGAAGCTCTAAAAAGATCAACAACTATCCCATAAAGACTAGAGGCATTCCCACTAGCAATGGTGCTACTAGGAAGAGCAAATACATCCTTAGCAACTTTACTAAGAGTTGGATATGTACCACTATTTCCTTTCCACCAATCCAAAAGATTGAAACTTTCATATGTTAGGCTTTGATGTGGATCTGAAGTAAATATCCACTTCATTGGCTATCTCATTTTGTTGTGTCGCTGCCCTCTTTTGTTGGATCTTCCTTGTCATCCTTTTAGCAACATCAATATCTACCACCCCCCCCCCCCTCCAAAAAAAAATCATCCACTACAACACTTGATCTTTGCTCCACATTTGAAGTAGCACTACTACTACTACTACTACTACTAAGGACCACTCCCTCCTTATATGCATTATGCAACTCGGTTACATGGATTTTAACCCTTGCTTTCTCTTCCCTTATTTTGTCACATCCATAGCCGAGCTCTTCTAGATTTGTCTCCAACATTTCAAATTTGTACCTCGGCTCGAGTGCTTGGGCTATAAAGAGAATACGGTTCACCTTTTCAACGTCACCCTAATATTTGTCAAACTTGAGCTTCATTGAGGTAGCCACACTTTGCAAAGTGCCTTAGAGATGTTTAAAATTTGTTCTTCTATCTCCACTTGCAAAGCAATCACCATGCTAAGTATTAAGTGTGATGCTAGAGTAAGGGTTGCATTCAATGTTAAAGTGGCATCATAACACTTTTTGAGAAAGTGAGCAAAACTCACCAACCTTTCTCAATCATCCATCTCCAGATAACCCACCCACTTAGCCTTTGTTGTCACTCCATCAACCTATTTCAAGACCTCCTTTTTAAAGTAAGCAATAAAAGAGTCACACTCAAAGGCCATCTTAGAGAACACTTCTTTAAACTTGAAAGCGCTATTAAGCATTTCATAGGTGGCATTACACCTTGTGACAACATCAAAAGGTTACTTGACATCTTATCAAGTCTCAACAAGACACAATATTCCCTAAAAGACTCCAACCTTGCCGGGGATGAGTGCATAAACTTCACACAATTTCTTTTGGCATCAATCTCACAACTAAGATCTGTCATTCCATCCTTAACTATCAAATTGAGGACGTGACTAGCGCACCTCATGTGCACGTGAGCCCCGTTGAATAAAAGAGTACCATTTGACTTGAGTCTTCTTTTCATGTATGCAATAGCAGTGTCATTTGCATTAGCATTGTCAACGGTAATGCTAAACACCTTGTCTATGCCCCAATCATTCAAGAAAACCTCTAGACATCTTCCAATGTCATCACCTTTGTGAGAAGTAACTTGGACAAAGCTTAGGATCCTCTTATGCAATGCCCAATTAGTGTCCAAAAAATGGACCATGATGGACCATGTAGTATATCTTTTGGATCGAGGTCCAAGTATTGGTTGTGATACTCACTCTCAACCCCTCAATCAGACTTTTTATTTTTGCCTTCTCTTCAAAAAATAGCTCCAAAACTGTTGTCGCCAATGTCTATTAGGAAGTTTGCACTTTGGATTCAAGTCACGAATAAAAGCTCGAAAGTCCTCTTGATCGACCACCCTAAACGGCATCTCCGCTATTATAATCCACCTCACATATCTCATATCAAGTCTTTTTTTATTAAAAGTGTGAGTGACCCGCACCTCCCATCCTTGCTTATGTCAATGTTGGTTGGTTCGGATCCACACTCTCAAAGAAATTAGAACCCAGGCATTTCTTCAGATGCTTAAAAATTCACACCGTCCCATGATTTCTAAGGTGTGCCGATACTAAGAGTTTGAAATGTATGCATTCGGCCATGTACAATTCCACCCTATTATTATCGGTGATAATTACCCTCTTACCATCGTTCCACACTGGACTTGGGCTCTTTCTCCTATTATCCTTTTTCCGATGAGGTCCCTCTCATTCTCTCACTACTTTTACTTCCTCTTCCCCCTCTTCTCCCTGTTCTTCTGCTTGTTCTAATGAAATATCCTCCGGATCATCATCCCAACAATCTTCATAATAATCATCATGCAAATAATCTTGAGGTGAGGGAGTGCCTAGTTGAAAGGTACCACTAGGTTGGATTTTTTTTTGTTTTCCTAATACCGAGACCATAGGTGTATTAAATTGGCTACTAGATCTGTCCATCCTAACAAATAAACTAACAATGCACATTAATATATCACAACCACATTTCAGCATATATCCAAATTCCAATTCAATAAATCACATATCCAATTCAAGTGCAATAACATATTCAATATATGCAAAGTAAGCACAACAATTAAATTTTAAATCTATTCATGTTAAATGGCATTTCTTAAGAGGAAACAATTAAAGAAAATTCATATCTATTCATAAAGAGGATTTATATTTATTCATATCTAATTAATGTCCATATGACATAAACAACACAAACATGAGAATGCAAAATAAAATACGTGTTATATCCTTACAAGAAGCATAAATTTCTCAACAATGAAGATAGAGTACTAACCTTAAAAAGCCTCAATACAAACCAAGGACCGGTCTCCTTAAGCTCAATTCAAGGCCAACTTCACCTTATACAAAGACCTCCTAGTGTCAATTGAAGCAAACCGAATACACTTGTCAATTACAACGAGTAACAGAGTGGTGCAGTCAGTGCTATAAATCTCAGGATTGAAGAAAACCTATTAAAGCATTCAAGACAAATTAGCAGAGAAAATGATTGAAGACCTATTAAAGCATTAAAGACAAATTAGAAAGTTGAAAAGTATATATAAAGAAGCAAAAAATTGTGGAGAAAACAGGACTTTAAATCTACACCTTTATAATTCCTATTGTTGCTACTGCATTCCATTGTGTGATGAAGTTTCTGAGTTTTGGCAAAGAAGAGTAACCTACAAATGGACAAAGTCACAAAACAATGAAACATACATGATTAAATTTCTCAAATCTGTGTAAATTAAATCACATAATTCAAGTTCAACGGTGGTGCTCCTAAAGAGAGGACAACACAAACTTTAAAATCATACTAATAATATACAACTTAATTGTGACTTCTCCGTGGAATGGAAGTAAACAAAAATGGAGAAACACAACACGTTTGAGAGGAGCAGCGCATTACAAAATGCAGGTTTGTCTGCACAACATATATACCTATCGGGAACCTACGGGCAAGAAAATTATTCACATCTCTGCATTTACTTCAGTTTAACATCAGAAAATTCCAGAACAACCAAAAACTCTGCAACTAGTGTTTTTATCTTTTGCTAAATATTCAAGCCAGCTATTGTTTAGAGATAGAAACAAATTAGCCTTTTTCCTCTTAGTTTAATTTATTTGACTTCAATTTTTCTAGCCCAGAATATTATTGAACACATGTATATGTGTATGTGTATGTGTATGTCTATGTCTATGTATATGTTGTTAAACAATGATCTTTTCTTTCCAGTGTTGTGCTCCATATAAGATTCAATCAACTAATGATCCCTGAAGGCACAATTTCTTGCATAGCATATGATTCAATTAAATAATGATCCGATTTAGGGCATCAATGATTTCATGATGTATGCTTTTAGGAGTTTCTTTTCCTAGGGTTGGGAGTTTCTCCCTCTATCTAGCACTCTAGGTAGTGGTGGCTTCAACTGTCAATTCATACATTTCCAATCAGTTAAGTAACAAAAAGTGTAGTCGCCAATTGAAATTTTTTTAAAGTCTTTAAGCTGCCTAACAAAAACAAAACATAACAAATCATAGCAAATCATAGCCAAACTCCTAAATCGAAAAAAAAAATTCATAAACCCTAACCTAATGGTAAACATAAATATAGAAATTAAATTAAGGATGGAATCATGAACATCCAATCCAAAACATGAACAAATTTCACAAACCCTAATCTAAAATTCGAACCCTAAATTAATTCCAAAATTTACTTGATTTGGGGGAGAATCGGTGCACAGTGCACTGGATGAAGAAGACTCTCAGACTTTGAGTGTCTGATAGAGAGAATCACGAGAGAGAGAGAGCGGTGGCTCTGTGTGCTAAAGGAAGGCTGTCACAGCCCGTCCTGAGAATGAATTATCGTGGTTGTGAAAAGACAGATTTACCTTTGAGCGTTGGATGTGTGTTTGTGTTTTGGGTTAAGGAATTGGGTCAATTAGTTCTATTCCTAAATAATTGGACCCAATTAGAACAAAAGGATTAAACAAATTTGATTGGTGTTTATTTTTGGACCACACACACATTCATACCCCTTTCTCTCTCTTCTTTCCCGTGCTATCTCTCTATCTTTCAGACTCTCTCTCTCTCTCCCTCTCGGCATTGTGTATGGACAAACACCAAAACCTATTCAAACTTCGTAGATCGAGGACATTAAAGGTACCATCGTGTTCCTTGCAAGCTCACGAACACATCTAGACCATTTTCAGGTAAGGACAACTTTATCTTCAAGTCGAAACCATAACCCCGATTTGGGGTATTGTTCATGCAAACGTTAAATCTTTGTTTTTGGAAATTTCAAGCTCACAGGAAGCTTAAAGAGGTCCTCACGAGTCTCGGGGTACTTCGTTGGAAGGAAATAGACGTCTGAGGGCCGAGATTGAAGCTATTTTAGGTAAGCCGAACTATCTAGCTTTCCCTAGGAAAAATGTAGTAGTTTTTAGGTCTTAAAACTGTTATAACGTGATTGTGGATGTCCCTAGCTTCATGTTGGTACAAATTTCATGAAAAATGGTTAAGAAACGAGCGAGAATAGACGTTTTAAAGTTTTACCCAGTTTTCCGGTGACCGACGACTTGCCGGAGAAGATGACAGCATATTCCGTCAGTTTGGACGGAATATGCTGACGCCGTCAGTAAGTTTTAACGTAATCTGTTAGATTTTAACAGAATATTCCCTAACGGCAGTTAGGGAATCCATCAGTGCACCTGCGCATGGGCCGCGCGTGAGGCCGTGCCCTCCCCGACGCGTGAAGGCGCGTGAGCCATAGAAAAATTATTTTAAAAATATCACAATGTTCGTGAGGTTGTGTAGGTCACGTTGGTATATTCAAATACCAAAATAGAGCAATGTATGAAAAGTTATTAGCTAGTTTTGCCTATGTGCTTTAAAATAACGTTTTTATAGTTAATTCGCATATAGGTGAGACTTATCCCGAGGACAAGCGTATCCACGGGCGACTCGGGGGTTACGACCCGTCGATTGATATATTTCCCAGAAATGCATTTTTTTAAGGAAAGTATGCTTTGAAATAATATGTCAAATGCTTTTATATTCTGAATATGCATTTCATGTTGCATATATATATATATATATATATATATATATATATATATGTGGTGTTGTGGAAGCACAGGTAAGTTCAGGTAAGTTATGTTTGGTTATATGAATCATCGATGATGTGATATGTGATTGAATAATGTTAAGCTCATAAAACTGCACCTAGGATGATTGTGATTTAGCCAGAAATGTGAAATACAGGCCTATTTATTTAGGTCACCTCCCGCACTATATGCTCATATTGGATCCAACTTAAGTGCACAGTCTTGTCATACAGACCTTATTTATGGTTTCGACTCGTAGCTGACTAGCGATTTATCGCCCAGCTATTATGAGAGAATAGAATTGAGCATAATTATATTACACCCAATCTTGTCGTACAGACCCCTTTTTAGTGGTTCCGACTTATGTGTAGTATATTGCCGTATAGGTCATTATAGTGACTTCGGCTAGATTGACTTTTGAGCTATAAAATCAGCCGTACAGACTACCACATGGGTTCCGGCTAACATATCATATTTCTATGAAATCATTCTTACCTGGATTGTTTACTTTGTTATATTTTGGCATGGCATACATATGAATATGATTATGTAAAGCATGAATTGAATTGTTATGATTTCAGATATATATATATATATGTTTATATCTTGATTCTGGGAAAATTATACATGTTTTACAGCGAGGGGTTAGATATGTTGATAAATGAAATGATTTTGTAAAACATTTGTTTTTGCCCACTCACGTTTTCTGTTTTGCACCCCTCCAGGTTTTAAGTAAGCTTGTTGTTGGTGGCTTGAGGACATCGGCAGTTCTGACTTATCTAAATAATAGTAGGACATTCCTGGTACTGTATAACTAGTACTTGTCCTACTGGACTGCACCTAGACTTTATGCTCTGATTATGAGTGTTTACTGTTGTAACTAACTTCTATCACTTTCTGTTTAGTAGTGCACTCTAGCAATTTGGTTTTCAATTATTCGTATAATTCTTATCATTATCGCTTCCGCATTGTGCACATGGCTACGTCACTCTCACGTGACAGTTAGCATGTCTTGATCTCGGTCGGGGTGTGTCAAAGGCTCGACAATTGGATTCCGTAGTAACAGTATGGTGAGGTGGTGGGCCAGAGTTGAGCTTCAAATTCAAGACAGAGATGAGAGGGCTAGGTGGCTAAGGGAGGGAGGTTAGCTTCAATTGAAATGAATGGAGAGAAAGCTGGAGAACCGTAACAATGAATGGACCGCACAGATCAATTTGAAACAATCCAATGGTTGAAATTAACTCTAACTATAATTAAAAAAATAATATATATATATATATAATATGTATAAATATATATAAAATAATTAATAATATATATTTTCGGTTCTGTATGGGATTCCCAAAATATTGAGAAGACAATCCTGAATCTTGTATCGAAATTTCGATTTGGGAAATTTTTTATTTGAGATTAGAATTTTTTCGGTTCGGTTTGGAATATTTTTTCCACCCCTATTTTAGAGTACAGATTCGACATTCTCAGTGACTAGTGACAACCTCAAACTTCGAGAAGGTTTAGGGTGCTTCGCATTGATGTATAAAGAGTTGATATAACCATATGTTTGATATTTATGAAATTTTGATCTCTTCACCCTGTTCCCTACCTTTGATCTCTCGAACAGGATAGAAAGAAACTTACGACAAGCAAGCCGCTGTGCAGGGAAGTTCTCCTCAAGTAGGCATTCCATTTGTTTGATGAATGTGATTACAGCAGATTTTACTACAAACTTATCCATGTTGTTTCTATCATAAAAGGCAGAACTTTGCAGACATAAAATACTTAATGGAAGTTCTTTTTGAAGCAGCATCTGTTAAGTGCTCTTTAAGTGCTATTTTTAAGTAGTAATCGGATTTTTAATAGAGCTTGATGTGCTTCTAATAAAAGGGCTTATATAGCATAAGTACTTTCTGCAATAGCAAATCTTAAACGGATTACATCTTCATAACTTCTGGTACCCTTTCATATCCCTGCCAAACTCCGACACTTCAAAAGATTGAGATCCCAAATTTGGCAGGATGGTCCTTTTGACCCAAATCCCCAACGGTAACACTGATGATGATGGACAAATCAATCAATTTTGAAATCAGTCAGAAATAATGCAAATATGCAATTAGGTTCTCCGAGAAATACTCTCGTACAACTGGTGACTTCACATTAATTAGAACGATGACGTTATTGTAACTATACATTGTTGTAAGAGAAAATTTCTTATACAATCGGTGGCGTCACTAAAATTATGCATTTGTTGCCGTGAAATTTATATAGTCGAGTGATTACATGTTCATGATGATCATCATCAATATGGTAATGGGTGACATTGAAGTGTCATGATAATCCAAGGCCAAGCAGCAAATGAAAAGGGTCAATGACTTATGAGCAGCACTGGCCCTTCAGAGTGCACCACCCCCACAATCATCTTTTTACCTAAGTGCATTCACATGCTGGCAACCCAAACCACTCACTCTTATGGCATCCATTCATTTCTTTTTGCAAAAAAGAAACCATCATTTCTTACATTTCAATTGTTAAAACAATCAACTTTTCAGTATATCACTAAATATTTAATTGTTGTGAGCAAACATTGACAACATATTGAAAAATTATCATTTTAGTAAAATAATTTAAAAAATAATCGTTACAGCAGATTTTTCATCAGAGACTTACCGACATAATCGTGTGCATCATACATCCTCATTGGCGGATTCACGTTGAGGTCAAAGGGGTCGATTGATCCCGTGGCGGCCAAAAAAGTTGTTGAGCTCGCCTCCGATGACTCCTTGGTCGTTGAGGTGTAACCACTTTGTGCACCTTAAAATGTTTGACAAAGTGCATGAGTGAGACTTGGCAACAATTGGCATTGCCTTTGTGTGCTCTGATGGCAACATTTATTTGACAAAGTTTCTTGCATATGTGGACATTTATTGACGAACTCAATCGGAAGTCGTCGAAAGCTGCTATTTACGTTTAAAATGATCATTTCACTCTTTCTTTTAGTTTAAAAAGAAATAAATGTGTTTGACAACATTTTTATTTTATTTTTTACAATGAGATAGATAAGGGTAGAAATAAATTAGTAACGAACTCGTCAGTTTTAAAAATCGAAACAAAAATCTCTGACTTAAAAATAAAAAAGAACATCACGACATCATATTCATTAACAATTCTCATTCTATAAACATGAGGTTCATGAAGATAATTCGGCTCATATTTTCTTGGAATAGACCCGTCTGTCACCGCTCATACCACTCAGCAGTCTCAGTAGTCATCACCCTTGTCCTTCCCTTCTTTTTTTTTTTTTTTTTCCTCACATAATTTATTTCATAGCAATCCACATGTTTGGAAACTTTGAAATGAATTGCGAAATGAGAATGATATGAAACTTTGGGACATCTTCCACCCTACAACGGAAAATGAACGAGTGATATTTAAAGAAATAAATCAGAAATTATTGTAGCATCCCTCATAAAACTTAATATAAAACATAAAGACTTATGGGATGAATTCTAACTAGAATGTAAAAAAGATTTGTCCCACCTGACTCCAATAAATTTTTTAAACGAAAATTAATTTAAAGCATCCAAAGTTTAATCGATTAAAAGTATTCTATTTCGTTGAGATTTTGAGTCTAAATCTTCTCTATTAGTTAAAAATCATATTAGCAATGCTAGATGTCACATCTCGACTGCGTCGTAGCACGATATTGTCTATTTTGGGTCACGCCCTCACGGATTTGTTCCTAGGCAAGAGAACATCACTACCCAAAACGCGTCATGCTAGGAAGAGGGGCAAGTACATATAACGCCAGGAACCAACCCTCACCATGCCGATGTGAGATACTACACTAGAGTTCCACTTTTCCCCCTCTAGGCGTCATAATCAAATAACACATGTCTTTGCATTAACGAATAATGTTGAGGATATGATTGGAGTACTAAATAAATAGTAATTCGTTTGGTACTTTAGGTCACACTCACTTAATCATTATGGGCAATGTGAATAAACAATGCAAAAGGTTCTATAATAATGTTAATTAACTGTTGCACTAAGTATGTTCATGTTATAATCACTCCACTATTTTATTTCTCATATTATAATTCCTTCATTCTTGTTATTTTTATTCTCAAAGAGTCCAGATAATAAGAGTCGAACTTATGTCGTGACTCGTGAGCTTGGTTATAAAGTATTTTACTACACTAGAAGACTCCCCCTTGTTAGGTTTCTTTCAAACCTAAAAAGCTATAGGGTGGTCGTTGTTGAACACATTCCAAATGAGATACAAAAGATGCAAGAGGTTGACAATTTTTTTTATTTTTTATTTTTTGGCTCCGATAATTTTCTTTATTTATTTGACAAGTTTCTTTATTTATTCTTTTAACAACTAAATTTATGATATTAGGGTGTAGTCAAACTTGGATTTGAGAGGATTTTAAAAGATTTTAAAATCCTTTTGTAGTCAATTAAAAGATTTTAAAGGATTTTAGAATCCATTAAAATCTAGGTGTAGTCAATTAAAAGATTTTAGAATCCATCCAAATCTAAGTGTATTCAAAAAATTAAGATTTTGAAGGATTTCAATAAGTTGTGGATTTTGTGGGATTTGAAAGCAAAAAATTAAGTGTATTCAATTAAAAGATTTTGAAAGATTTCAATAAGTTGTGGATTTTGTGGGATTTGAAAGCAAAAAGTATGTATAACCAAAACTAAAAAGAATACAACCTCACCTCCTAGGATTTCAAATCCTTCCCCCACAATCCACCACAATCCATTCAAATTCTTTAAAATCCATATGAATTTTGTAGGAGTTTTTAATCCTCTTAAATCCTATCAAATCTATCACTTTTAAAATCTTTTAAAATTATAGTTTGACTAACTAGTTTCTTTGAAAAAAAGTGGAGTTTGAGTGTCACAAAAACCGAAGAACATACCGTCATCAAAGAGCTTATAGTTTCAATGTTGATTTTTTTTTTTTTTTTTTTTTGCAATTTAAATTAGCTGTAAATCGATACTTGTCTAAAAACCATTTAAAACTTTTTCCCTATTACTCTTCTTAGTCTTATATTTTTCCCTATTATTTGTTTCTAACTTCTGAGTCCTAAAAAAGAAAGGGAGTGTATAACCAGAAAGAGAAAAGTGCGAAAAACATTTTCGAAAAAAAACAATGAAAAGTGTGATAGAGAGATTATTTGCTAGTCCATGAATTTTTTTTTAATTAAAGCAATAATGTCATTTTCACTCCAACATTGCTATTAAGAAAAAAAACATTATTATGAATATACTCAAGACCAACGAAATCTCATATCAAATTACAAGGAAATATTCCTCTCCCCCTTTTTCCATTAAGTAAAATCCACTTAAAATCCTATCACTCTATAAAATTATGAACATGGAGGGGAAAATATCAAATGGAAGAGTGTCACATATTTGGTGCACCCAATAATGATAATAATATGACCACCTCTTTAATGACTGTTGAAACCTCATTGATCTTCCGAATCTCTCACTCGATCCTCCTCTCATTCAATTCAATTCATTTCAACCCTCAAAAACAACAACCTCTCTCTCTCTCTCTCTCACACACACACACACACACACACACAAAAACACTACGGTATATAGAGAGAGCTAGCTAGTTGGAGTTGCATGGAATAGTGAGAAGCTCATAACCAGCAGTTGGGTTGCTCAAAAAATCTCTGTGTTACTCATACTCAGCTTCCAACTCTGAACCTAACCTGCTCCTACTTATCATTCTATCCATCCTTGCCATTAGGCTAACTCCAGCGTTTTGAATCCTTGATCTAGCTAGGTTTCTACAACCAGGGATTTACATAAACATCACAAGGAGTTCGAAAGAACCAAAAGTTTTTTATCCTTCTACTTTTTGTGAGGATGGGATGGGTTTTGGGATGTTGGGTTTTGGTGGGAATTCTTGTAGGATCATTGTATTGGTTTAAGGACCAGAACAAGAAGGAGAGGGAAAATCAAAAGGGTCAAGTTCCAAAAGGGAAGTTAGGTTGGCCTTTCATAGGAGAAACCCTTGACTTCATTGCTTGTGGCTACACCTCTCGACCTGTCAGCTTCATGGAAAAACGCAGATCTCTGTAAGAATTCTCGCTCCTTTTTTTCTTCCCTTCTCTCTACCCTTACTAATATTGGATTATTTTGTCGGAAAATAGTACTAGTTTCTGGTTTAATTCTATTTTCTTCGTATTATTATTATCCGAATCAGGGAATTATGGCCTTGAGGCTAAACTATATAAAGTATCCAAATATATAGATATAGATATAGCATATTATACAAATATATATGTGTATTTATTGCTCTGCTGTGCTTCAATGAACTGCAGACGTACTCCTGCTCTTTGGTGATATTCTTTTCAATTTTTAGATTTTTCCCAAACATTCAACCATGATTATTTGATGTTGTAGAACTCTTATGAAAGAAAAATTTATTCCCTAAAAGTTAAGGGTTGGATCGGTTCATGTGTTGGTAAAGAGATTCGAGTTGGTAAAGGTATTACTTTTAATGGGAATCATCTAACATGTACCAGAAAAAAGAGATAAGAAGAAAGAAAAGGATAACGTTAACCGATGGAAATTTTTTTCTTAATTTTTTGATAGAAAAAAAAAATATATATATATATATTAGAGAGAAAAACCCCTTAAACAGCCAGTACCCAAACAGTCAAATTGAAAAGCCATGTGAGCATCCACAGGGAGACAAGCATCCCAAATACAAAGATTCGAACTATTTAGGCCAATAGACGTCAAAGCATCCGCAACGAAGAGACATGAAAATATATACTAAACATTAAAATATATATGTTTTAGTTTTTTTTTTCTTTTCAAATATATGTTTTAAATATAAAGTGATAATCAACGATGAGACATGAAATAATGATTTTATAGCATTTGTAGTTTAATGTGTTTTTTAAGCGATTTTATTATTTTAAGCTACACTAAGAAGAGAGAAATTCGAGGTAGAATGGGTTGAGAAGGAATGTCGTATCCACCATAACAATTCATATAGTTCAAGTTGTTATTTAGAACATTTATTTCTCCACCCCAAGTTCTAAGTTAATATTTTCCTTTTACCACGTATCTCTTAGTATAAAAAAAAATAATGACTCATTACATGGCAGCTTACGAGTATTTTTCTAATACTTAGTAGGAAGTTTCCATTTTAATTCACTTAGATGACAGTTTGATATTTAATTTTTATGACAGGTCAAATTTGTCTTAGTCCAATTCTTCCACCTTCTTAAAATAAAATGTCGAATATAAAATAACATTTGTTTACCACCGTAAATAATTTTTATTAGGTCGTTTGGCTTATAAAAGTATAGAATAGAATATTGTGTCATAAAAGAATTTAAAAACAAAGAAAATAAGAAATTAACGGGCAGGCAGGGCAGGGCAACAAGAAAGTGTTACCAACATCTATAAATAAAGTAAATAAAATAAAAGAATGGAATTTCTTCATTTATGGCAGATGGTGACCATAGCAGAAAAAAGAAACAAGGTGTAAAAGGAGCCACCCCAAGGAGTTAAAAGAAGGAAAGAAAAAGCCTGCTATATATACTAATTAACTGGCTGGGAAGCCTTGAAAATAGACCTTCCCCCAACCTTTATTGTTTTCTGCAGTTCTGTACTAACTAACTAACAACACATCCTATTCTCCATGGGACCATAGATTTCAGCCTCCCAACAAAAATGACCATACATATCCTATCATCAATGATAAACTAGCAAATTTAATTGGCTTGAGTAATTCGATTTTCTAGTATGTATCAACGAATTGGTGTATAGTATGCATCCTCTTTGATAATGTATAGTGTACACGTACAATGTGATTTTCTAGTATTCATCAGTATATGATATACATGGGCTTCTAGATCCTATATATATACTCGCAATAAGATTTTCTAATATGCATCTGTGTATAGTATGTATTGGGATTCTTAACCGTTAGATTCTTAGTCTGTTCAATTCTGAATTGTATATTCAACTCTCTATTTATATGATGCATGTTAATTATAAACCGGAGTACACTAGAATTTTTTAATAACAATGTGCCTCTCTAAATATAGGTATGGAAAGGTGTTCAAGACTAACATATTGGGGACTCCTATCATAGTATCCACGGATGCTGAGGTGAACAAGGTGGTAATGCAAAACCATGGAAATACTTTCATTCCTGCTTATCCGAAATCAATTACAGAACTGATGGGAAAATACTCCATTCTCCAAACAAATGGAAGCCTTCATAAGAGAGTGCATGGACTCATCGCTGGTTTTCTGAAATCACCACAGTTCAAAGCTCGAATCACCACCGACATCGAAAACTCAATCAAACTCAACTTGGCTCTTTGGAGAGACATGCAGTCTCCCATTTACGTCCAAGATGAAACCCAAAAGGTCCCCCAACTATCTATGTGCTCAAGTAGTACATTTTACATGCCAAAGTAAAAATTTGAACAAAGTGAACCATATTAATTGGTTGTAACATAACATGCTAGATATACGATAGGAAATTGTCATTCATATCACATATAGAATTGCAAATGTATGCCCTTCAATTGTATGTGCATATTTTGGTTGTTGAAGCATTCTTGTATTAACGAAAGAGATCAATTTGCGTGCATGAGCGATTGAATGTACTATATATAGTGCTCTTCTTTCATCATACATGTGAGAACATTTATGTAGTGTATACTATCTTTTTGGATATTTCAGATTACCTTTGAAGTACTGGTTAAAGTATTAATGAGCGTTAATCCTGGTGAAGACTTAAACCTTCTCAAGAGAGAATTTGAAGAGTACATCAAAGGATTAATTTGCATACCTATCAAGCTCCCTGGAACAAGGCTATATAAATCTCTCAAGGTAAAGTACGTGTGAATTATTTGCGTTTAAACTTTAGTGCATGCTTATATTTGCAAGGGTTTGTTAGCTCAGTTAATTCACTCTTGCACCCGTGATCTCAAGTTCGATTGAATTCCGCTACTCTAATACTACTCATATCCAGGGTTTTGTTTCAATTATTGGTGTTATTTGTGTGGATGTATCATGATTCATTTGCTGGCAGGCTAGAGAGCGATTGTTGAAGATGGTGGGGAAGATATTAGACATGAAAAAGGTAGCAATGGAGAATATAAATTGTCCTCAAAATACAATTCCAGTAAAAGATGCAATGGATGTGCTGTTAGAAGGTGGTGACCAAAACAACGAGGCTCAAGGCCTGCCGTTGGATTTCATCACCGGAAATATAATAGAGATGATGATCCCAGGAGAGGAGACTGTTCCCATGGCCATGACCCTAGCCGTCAAATTTCTAAGTGACAGCCCTGTGGCCTTAGACAAATTACGGGTACGTACGTATATCCACCTCAGTTGACATCACAACGGTTTACTCATTGCTTCTTAATCGAACGGCTAGGATTCGTTTTGTACTGAGTCTGTGGGCCCAGTCACTTTATCTCTAAAGTGCTTGACTTTTCTTACAAACGTTGCTTTCGTTTCTTTAGAAACGGGTTTGGATTCCATCGGGAAGTAAATTGTGAGGATCCCTTCATCTTAATTATTTATCGTGCAATTAAAAATAATTTAAATTTTTTAATTTAAAATTAAATATATATAGTATTTGATGAAAACTGATCATATGATATACGATAAACAGTTAGAATATAAGAAACCCTA
This sequence comes from Malus sylvestris, assembly GCF_916048215.2. Lineage (NCBI taxonomy): Eukaryota > Viridiplantae > Streptophyta > Magnoliopsida > Rosales > Rosaceae > Malus > Malus sylvestris. The sequence goes on along the minus strand of NC_062261.1, from coordinate 10,484,122 downwards.
AAATTCTTACAAAGTGAATCCAAAAAGAATCATCTTCCTTTAGAAACTCGACTGCATGCACTGAGTCAGACATGGAGAGTTTGTGTGGCGGGGAATAGGTCCCCACTTTGTTACAGTTTTCAGCCGTAGGATTTGCAAATCCAACGGCTTCTGGATGAGGGACCACTCTTATAATTAACGTCGTTTCTGTGCGAATTACGACCACTAGGGCACAGTCGTACAGTCACTATACGACACTTAGCTCGGGTCAGCAACCCTTTTTGTAAGTAAAATTATGTTAGGGTTTATAGTCCACGATATATCGTATGAATTACATGAAATTTGTTTTCTCACTTACCATTAAAGTTTATATCAAAAGTCAATAATAATTATAAATAATTTTACTATTCTAATCTCAATATGTGATATGAAAGAGAGTTGACGATCATGAATCATAGTCATAAAAACGAGACTCGATAGTTATGATAAAGAAAAGTACATTATGAGTTCTAAACTATGAACCCACCATGCACATTCAGGCAAAAACAAACATTGACTAACTCACAAGATTTACATTATGACAATATAAGTAGTTTATGTTGCGACATTATCTCACTTTCATGCGAGAGAGTTGTGACGAGAAAGTTCTGAAAAGAGTTGGGTTCCAAACTTTAAACCCCATGTAGGGCTAAAGGCAATTTATTAAGAACATCATAGTGGAAGATAAATCTAAGAACTGTTTGGTGCAGTACATTGTCACAGAATACAACCCTTTGTTTCTCTTCTCTCTGACACTGCGAAATTCTGAGAAAGTGGGTGAAAAAGTGAAATACTTTGAGTGATCAGTTTGATATTTTTAGTATGATTGCTGTACCACAAAAGGTATTTTTAGTGATCAGAATGTTCTTTGTTGTTATATATATTTGCAGGAGGAGAACATGGAATTGAAGAGGCAGAAGAAGAAGAAGACTGATTCCACGGAAAATTATGCATGGACTGATTACATGTCCTTGCCATTTACTCAAAATGTGAGTCCCAATTTGTTTCAAAGAGAATATAAAGGGTGGTGGTATGCACACATCGATTTTTATCTCTCACACATCCTTCGGTCATTGAATCGAATGAATTGAAGACTTTCAATGGATAAAAATTAATAAGTATGTGTAGAAGGTAAAAATGAATATAAATAGTACTATCCAATATATATAAAATGATTCTTGATTTTTTTTATTGTTAAGTGCTAAACTAACCGTTCTAAAAATATGATGGGTCTATAAGAGTGAAATGACGAGTCGATAAGGATTATATGATGAGTCTATAAAACACGTCTAATTATTTTGACAATCGAGATTAGGTTTTCGTTTTGGTCAATTGCTCTAATTTTTTTTTTTTTTTTTCATTAAGGTGATAAGTGAGACTCTTAGAATGGCAAATATCATCAATGCTGTTTGGAGAAAAGCTCAAAGGGATGTTGAAATCAAAGGTATATATCACTATTTATTTGAAGCAAAAAGGAAATTAATTATTATTTTCGTTGATAGCTGTTATTAGCATTCTTTAAAAAGCCCCATTGTAATCCTTCGCATGTATTTTTTCCCTCGTGTTTCTATAAAGGAGGAATTTAAAACGATTTTTTTAAACTATCAATAATATCTCGGTTTCGTTTTGCCTATGATTTTATGTTGGTTTTTTTTTCCAGGTTATTTGATACCAAAAGGATGGTGTGTCTTGGCATCTTTTACTTCTGTTCACATGGATGAAGAAAACTATAAAAACCCATACCAGTTTGATCCTTGGAGATGGGAGGTAAGATAAACCCTCCTAGTTTATCTTATTTTGGTAACTATGATTATACCACTCAAGAGATAATTTACGCCACCTAGATGGAATAGTTGGTGTAATGACGATCCAATCGAGTGTTCGTCAAATCAAAGATCATACATGTTAATCTTTAGTTGTACCGCAAAGTCAACAAATCACAAGTAGAACGTCAGCTTTTTAATTTATTGAAAATTTGTTAATTTTTATGCAAATATGTTTTCTTTGACAGAAATTAGAAGCTGCTGTAAACTACAACACTAGTTTTACACCCTTTGGTGGAGGACAGAGGCTGTGCCCTGGTTTGGAGCTATCCAGGCTTGAATTATCAATCTTTCTTCATCATCTTGTCACCAATTATAGGTATTAAAATTGCCGTTAATTAAAAAAATGGTTAAATAAAACCCAATTGCTGCAATTTCCACTTGCTGAAGTTTTTTTTGGTTCTTCAATTCAGATGGGTTGCTGAGAAGGATGACATTGTTCACTTTCCAATGGTCAAGATGAAGAGGAAGTTGCCCATTAAAGTCACGTCCATAAACACTTAGAAAGTTAGTTTTATCTGTACAAATCGCAACCAGTTGAATAAACAAAGAGTTACTAGGATCACCCACACATGCGCATCACAAGCATCAGTGGCCAGGACTAGCTTCCCGTCATGCTATCACAGGCATGCACGACTGATCCTAGCATTTTTCCGAACTATAAAAGACCAATCATGAAATCTAACAAGCCCCCAATCATGAAATCTAACAAGCCCCCATGTTAAGTGTATTATACTATTATAGGGTAGTTCTTGTGTCGCCATCTTGTAAATTGCAGGTGCTTTTGGGCCCTTTGGCTGGCTCCTTCTTCTTGGCCCTTGAAAAATTGAATGCAATTATACAAGTGAGGTTTGAATGAATCTAACTCCCATATTTTTAAAGAAAAACTAACAAAAAAAATCCTCAAAAGCTTTAGTTTTAATGAAAAAGAACAAATAAATGTGTAAGTGAATAGTACCAGGAAATGTAAAAATGTGGTTTTTCATTAAAAGTGAACAGTACCGGGAGTGTTTTGTTAAAACTTCCTATTTTAAAGCCCCATCGATCTGATAACTTGAGTTGAGTGGTGGTTATCTACTCAAAGAAAGAAATGTTGCCTTTGGTCCTACCCTGCTGCATACAGGCTCCAGTTCCAGTACCACCATTCAATTAGTTTTGAGCTGGTGGAGCCACACATGGTACCATAATTGTAACAAGGTGATCATGGTTGCACGTCGAAGCCTGCCTCCTAGGTTGCCACGAAAACTTTCTACAATCACGTGATAAGAAAGATAAACACATGATTGTCTAACTCAGTTAGTGGTTAAATCTAACTAGGAGTGAGCAAAGAAAGCAAGTAAAAGCCGACCAAATGGATAGGGTATCGGACGTAAAACCGAACAAATAACCACCCCAATCATTCTCTTTGATGGAATGAGTTTCAACTTCAAATTCATTAAAGACTCTTCCATCAATAATGTTCTAAATCAAACAATCAAATGATGAATCATGGATCTTTGATCATTTTGTTCATGAGATTACATTGACAATCAATTTGAGGAATGCACAAGTGCCCTGAGAATTTCAGGCACAAAATAAATTGATCATTTTCTCAAGGTTTCTACAATAGTATAGCTTATGGTGAAAACTACGAAAAACAAATAGACGCAAGGAACATTGACTGAAATGATCAATTTTACAAATCATAATTGTGCTAAATTGGTGAAAATCAAATACTGACTACATATCAATGAAAATATAGAAAACTGAGCATTTCATTAATTGAGATTTATGAATTGATCGCTTCAACCAATTTAGCTAAACAAAAACTATAAACAATTATTTGTGAGGGCATCATAAGATCATTGTCATATTATCGTAAGGTTCTCCTATAATTAAGTGTGAGCGCCTCAAAATCTAGAGAGATTCTAACATGTAATTAGGATATATCCCTTATCAGTATCTCTCTCGTCACGTGATGAGATAGATACAGATCATTGGATTATACTCCCTGATTGTATTAGAGAATCCCCAAAATGTGACATCCCAACTAATGAGTGAAATTGTGACAACACCACGTAGCTAATAGGTTAATAGCTATTGCAAGTTTGGACATAGCCAAATTGATTAGAGCGGTGTGCCTTTTTTCTTCACGCTCAAATTTGAATTTCCCTCCAAGTAGTTTAAGCTAATAGCTATCAACTGTAAGCAACAGTAAATGATTCATTCTCTGCATTCCTACTCTTGGACTGATCATGAAAATATATTCCCGCTTGATTAAACAATGCCAGTAGATGCAGTAACTCCTCATTCGACAGCTTCGAAGGCCTCTTGTCTTCGAAATCAGCTGATTTCAGAACCCCCATTAACTTCTCCTTGAAAGAACTTGCCCCCATTTCCGAGCAAGGAGACGGAGAAAACTCCTCTTCATCACTCTCTCCTTCATCGTCGTCGTTGTCAGTGCTGCTAATATAATCTTTGCTTTCACCATTTGAGCCTGCCAGTTTGGACATCCCCAGTAGCTCCATCACCTTTTTCTTCTGCTTGAATGTAGCCCCAAGCGTCTTGTTCTTCTTACAGAAACAAGCTTTCGTGAAAGCCCACCATTCGTTTAGATCAACGTTCGGAACCTCAGGTTTTGGCCTTATTATAACCACGGATGAATCGACTTTTGGGCAAGGAACAAACTCCCTCTTGCTCACATCCATGACAAACTCCACATCCGCCACCAGGTTCACATTCACAGCCAAGCGGTTGAACTCCGAGTCGCCTGGCTTAGCCAACAATCTCCTCGCAAACTCCTTTTGCAGCAGCAGTGTGGCGCTCCGAAACGGCCTTGCCCCGTACACCAATTTAGCCACCAGAGGCGAAGATATTCCGTATGGAATGTTCGCCACAACAAGATCAAACAGTGGAAACTCCGCCTTCAATGCATCTTTACAGATAACCTGCAAAAAGACCAATCATCAAACGCCTTAACCAATGTCATTCATTCCAAATGCTCAAAATCCCGTTCAGACATTTCATCGAACATTTAACCGGCGTTTAACTTACAGTCAAACGATCTTGAACCCCACTCTCCGCAACTCGCTTTTGAAGAACCTCCACCATCCGCTTATCAAGTTCGACGGCGACGACCCTCTGGGCGGCTTCTAGAAGCTTGAGGGTGAGATTTCCGGTGCCGGGTCCGATCTCGAGGACGGTGTCGGTGGGTTTTATCGCAGATTTTCGAACAATACTGTCGAGAATTCGTTGATTGGTTAAGAGGTGCTGCCCTTTGTTCTTGTGCAATTGCAAATAACCATCCTTCTTCTCCTCTGTTTTCCAAACGCCATCGCCGCCGCCATCGTTTTTGGGGTGGCGGCGATATCTGTACCTCGATTGCAGCTGCCCAAGTGAATGTTGCTTGGGGCTGAGTCCAGAAAGAGGTTTTAGGACTCGAAGCATATTACCGTTGAGATTTAAATTTCAGTTGGTGTGGTCGGAATTTTGGCTTCGCAAGTTTGATGCTCAAAACTTGAAAAGTGAGAGGTGGTATACTGCTAATTTGTTATTGGGCTAGTAACTGCCCCATAGTGGCCCAATCTCGAACAAAAATTGGGCTATGTACGTTTCGTTTTTTATTGGACAAGTGTTGGGCCATTTTTGGGCCCAAAATACTTTCTCTCACAAATATTCTGAATTTAATACAAAAACAAACTATTTAACAAGCGAAAAACCACTTATCTAAATATAGGTGAAACCCATATACAACATGGTTATATTTGTTTGTCTATGTGGCATTAGGCCTTTTTGGTGGTTTGGTTGGGATAGGTTATGACCAATTAAAATAGACTTGAGTTCATTCCTTTATTTGTTGTGTCAAATGTGTGATAGACATGATTGAACATTATTGGTTATGATTCTACAATAGAGTGGTTATCGAACCTATCTTTGTCGTGTTTTACAAGTCTTGTCTTACATGTCTCTATCAGTCAACCTATCCTTAAGACCAAATCTCATCCAGCCCACTAAACGACCCTTATCCTTTTGAGTAAAGGTGGACAAGATTTAGTTTCTTTCAGTTTATGACCTAAACTGTAAACTGAACTAACCATGTTGGTAATGATTTGGCCAAAGTGTAGCCAACCCTACATCATCGATTTTGTTTGGTTTATTGAAATTCTTTATGTTTTGTGGTCATTCTGTTTGGGAAATGATTTTTACATTCATTTTTCCTTATGGCAAATCTTTGGTTTTTTTTTTTTTTTGGTTTAAATTGAAGCAATAGTGCCTGAATTTCAGCCCAATTGGAATTTTGGTCTCTGAATTAAAAATCCATAAGTATTGATCATTGAACTTGTTACAATGTGAAACAATAGTCTTTTTGGCTAACTCCGTCAGAATTAGCATCCATTTTTTGTTCCTTTATTTTGGATGGAAGTGCTAACTTAGTTAGTCAAAAGAACCATTGCTCCACATTACAACAAATTGAAGGACTAATATTCACAAATTTTTAGTTCAAAACTGAACTTCAGGTCCGTTGCTCCAATTACCTTTTCTTTTCATGCCCCTTATTATCATTTGGTTTGTTGAATGTAATAGTAGAAAAATAAAGTGAAAGAGATGTGTGGAATCACTCCCTAATGTTTTGATACCCATAAAAGTACGTGCATCCGTACATAATTATGTTGCATTGGTCACACGGCAAGATATAGCAAAGAGACAGGATGATTTAGACTCACCCCAATTTAGTATGCAATTTTCTCTTCTTTTTTTGGGGGGTAGGAGTCAAGTATGCAACGACCTGCAGGGGCACCGACAGAAAGTAGCCCCAAGTATAATTGCTGTGCTAAATGCCGCCATTTTATACGAACAAATGTTCCCAACTTCCCATCCTTGACAGTTACGTTTACTTACCCAAAGTCTGGTAAAAAGATGAGTATAATTACTCATCACAAAACAAAACACAAGCCCATCAGTTTTTTTATATTCTTGTTAATCCATGCATGTTAAGCTTTTAATTAGCAAACTAAAAACCATATTATAGCAGTTTGCAGGGGATCTAATATTGATTTGTATGCTTAGATAAGTGGACCCTTGTATACGTAGCATATGAGACCAATTAACCATCAAACATACAAATCAATGGTCCATCAAACATACAAATCAATGGGTATGTTGAAGTTAAGTTAATGGCAACAAAGATGTCAATCAAGTTTGAAAAGTATTGGCATAAAATTCATGGTGCTATGGAAATTGCAGCTATTCTGGATCCAAGGTTCAAGATGAAATTGATTGAGTATTATTTTTCTCTTATTTATAAAGAGAATGCTCCATCAGAAATTGAGAAAATTTTTGACTTGGCTGTTAAGTTGGTCAAAGAGTATGAATTGAAGCATAGACCTGGGCATCGGTCTTCTGAATCTTCTTCTTCGACTGATTTTCCATCACAGTCATTTGATTTCAGAGTTGGTGATCCTTTAACATCTTATGACCAGTTTGTTATGGATTCTACCATCGATAATGCACAATCTGACTTAGACCTATATTTGGGGGAGAAAGTCTTGCCTAGGACTCGAGATTTTGATATATTGTCGTGGTGGAAGACAAATGGGATTACATATCCTATTTTGCATCAGATAGCTCGAGATATTTTGGCTATTCCTGTATCTACAGTAGCTTCAGAGTCTTCATTTAGTACTAGTGGTAGGATTATTAGTCCACACCGTAGCCGACTTCATTCAAGCACAGTGGAAGCACTCATGTGTTCTCGAGACTGGTTGTGGGGTCAGATGCGAGGTACTTACTGTAAAATTTCATATAAATTATGTATATGTTCAAAAATTTACTATTTTAGCCTAATTTTAATTTTTACTATTCAACCAGATTCAAACTCTACTCGTGTTGAAGATTCTTCATTCGGTGATGATACTGATGTGAATGTGGTAAAAACTAATCTTTATTTATTTTTTTTACTTTGGAGTTATTGGTGATACTCATTCAATTTATGCATACTAATTCAATTATACATTTCTTTTGTAGGCCTCTTTTGGTGACAACGAGTTGATGATACTTTGTGATTGAACGTGTTCGAAACACAAATTTCAATTAGATGAAATTATATGAAATAATAGAGGGTTAACTCAGTTTTGTGATGAATTAGATGAAATTTGGTTGGTTTCGAATGGTTGTTTTTTGTTATCAGAAACACAGATTTATGAGCTGTTGCTTTAAAAATCATTCGGGAATTCAGAAAAAAAAAAGCTCTACTTTTACTCTTCCTTTAGGCTCAATTTTCTCAGGTTCTTGAACTTCCATAATTTATTGGTTGCTATTCAGAATAAAAAAAACTGATTGGTTGCTATACAGAAAAATATCGTTCGTAAACTATTATTTCAATTATTGGAATTATACGAGGACTTAAATGATTAAAATAGGGAAATGTATGCTAAAATGTACTTATAACGGTGTTTAATGGTCAGAAAATAAAAATTATGACAAAATTTTCTTTTGTAATTTTCAAATTGTTAAAAAAAATAATGTAGACGGGCGAAAAAAAAGGTAAATGGGTAAAACAAAAGATAAACGGGCGAAAAAATAGGTAAACGGGTAAATGGTTATGGTTATGGTTAAATGGGTAAATGGTTATAGGTAAATGGGTACACGGTTATGGGTATGGATAACCGTTTATAAACGGTTATGGTTATGGGTATAACCATTTATGTAATTACCCAACGGGTAAACGGTTATGCGGGTATGAACATAAACGGTTATGGGTAAAATAACCGCGGTTACCCGCCCGCATAACCATTGCCCATCCCTAAACATGGTGAATAATGTATTGGAGGCATTGAAACTCTGAAATAATTAACAAGTTGTTTGGACTCGATTTTGCACGCATTTGACCTATATATTGTAAGTTGTTAGATGAAATAAATCTTAAGGATCATGATTGCTTTTCGGATAAAGGTTGAATCAATCATTTAATCAATTTAGGTTCAGATTCCTAGTCGAAGACGACGAGACTCGATAACAATAGAGTTTCAGCCTAGAATAATTTCAAGTTTACTTGGAGAATATGCCGAATAATTGGAATATTATTAGAATAATATTATTCGGTAGACTTAGCCATCAAGGAATTCATCTCTATAAATACATGATGTTTTGCAACGTAGAAGTCCCTTCAACTCAACAAACAACTCAAACGATCTACGCAAAATCTTCTCATAACCTTGAGAATAATACTAATTATCCTAAACCCCTCCATCACTACATCTTCAGTTCGTTGGAACACTAGTGGTTGTTCATCGAAACATCACTGGAGTTGTAGAACTAATCGCTTTAGAAGTACCTTCAGTTCGGTGGAACAACACTACTTCTAGTTCATTCGATTATCTATCTAAGTCTTAGCCAGTAAAGAATCTTCGATTCCTTCGCTGAAAGAGGTCACTTCATTAGCTTTATGGCGCAATGAAATGTTCTATGATTAACTACTCTCAAGTTCATTTTGTAGTTCGACATTCAGACGGTCAAACCATATTTACCATAAAAACACTCATCTCCTTTTGAGTATCTTTGCCCGATTTGGAGCACATATATTCTCACGAATATAGTTGAGGTAGCCAAACCTGGTACAAGAGATCCTAAACTTTGTAGTGAATTAGGCAACCTTGCATTCAGGTTTTAGAACCCTAGGCCTAAAGGTGTTCCTTCATCGGCCATAAGTACTCAATTGCAAAAGTCAGCAGCACATTCAACACCACCATCACATTATTCTACTCGCCTGACCGACCTCGGTTGTAAGTTGGGACACCCGCATTCACAAAAAATATATAATTAATATTAATTCATAGTTACTCGACCTGAGCGCCATGCAAGCTTTATAATTTTTAGAATCAATGTATAAACATAAATAATATGAGGAGATGGTCGTAGGTAAGTTTAGTTTACAAGACTTTTTGTTTTGTTTTTTTTTGTTTTTTTTTTTTTGCTGACATCAGTCCCAAAAACGCCCACATGTAATTTCTGATTATTATGACCACAGACTCCACATGTATCAACGGCAAAAAATCACTCAAAATCAACCAGAAGTAACGGTTTTTTTGTAAACCGTGTGATGATGGCCCGCAAGACAAGGAAATGGGAAAAGTGAGGTATCCAATAATCTACTTTACAAAGTGTAGTGCTGTTGAAGCAAAGCAAATTAAGAAATAGTGGAACACATAAAGTGATTAGCTTCTGGAGCGCAGGGGAAGTGAGCGAGTGTTGATGTTATAATGCCATTACGCCATGCATACAACCGTAAGAATAATGAAGGCCAACATCTAAGGCCCCAGCGCAATACGGGGAAGAAGATTGTCGCCAAGGCAATGATGCCTTCAAAAAGTAGATTATATATCCAAACTAAAACTTGTGGGTGAAGGAATAGAATTGCAAGCGCGTGCCAAAAACCTAATCAATCACATTCAACATTTCACAACTCGTGCATGCAAATTATGTATTTGGGTTTGTGAGTCTGGTACAGTGGTGGATCCAAGAAATATTATTGGGGGGTCTCTAAGAATAGCGTGTGTAATGTGCAATTTTTTTTTTTTTACTGATATAGCATGCAAATTTCATCGAATCTTGACATGCCTAAAGTCATTTGCAAAGACATATTGCACGCCTTTTAAGTCCTCATTTGTGGCCAAGCATGCCTTGCTGCCCAACTGTCCAAGCTCTCTCTCTCAGGCTGTTTATTAAGCAGTTGGAAGGCATGCATGAAGAGCAACTCCAACCTACAAAGGAGCAGACTCAAGTCATCTATGAAGATTTACCGAACTGAGGGTTAGCTGACCCCCCCCCCTTGTCCCTAAGTTGATCCGCCCCTGGTTTGGTACCACAAAAACTAACCTTAATTTACTCCTAACCCGTGATTGGAGCTCATTTGCTCAATTACTACTTACTAATCATTGTTTTAACGACTTAATTACCCTTTTTTCTTTCTGTTGTTAGCTTGTTATGTCTTTATTGGCTTTACCTAGTATTTACCTTTTAGTTTCCATTTCCTTTTTGCCATAAAGAGTGGGAAAACGAGGGTTAAATTATGGTGTGTTTTGTGACGTACTTGTGTCATGTTAGAAGTATAATGTGTTTCAAAAGTTGCAGAATTTGTAAACTTTAATGCTTATTTTACCTATGTAGGCTGATGTCAATTACAAGATTTAGTATGTTTGAGGTTTTGGTGTAACGATGCATTTCTTGATTACCTTACTGACTAGATGGATCTGCTTATGTGACTTCGAAAACACTAAAATCTATCGCGCATGCATTTATAGATAGATTGTGATTATTTATGTTTGTATGACTCACAAAGTAAAAACAACCATAACTAGATCACGTACATGTAAATAACAATTATGCAATCTTTCTAGAGTAACAATTGGTAAATATGGTTCAAGAGAAATGCTAAGGAGACTTCTTAAAAGTAAGATTCTCCATAGACTCTCTGTCACTGCACAGTTTAACATCAATTTTTATGTCAAAATTAATAGTAAAGAATGGGACTTTCTTATAGTGAGACTCACCATAAACTCTCTACCAGCTCATGATTTTAGTATAGTATTTTATAATTACTGCTTGAAAAGTAACATTAAACTGTCAGGTGACAGATAATGAGTTCCAATTTTGAGATAATAACATTTCTCAACTTGTAAATTTGAGGTTTGGCGAAAAGAGAGAAGCCTAAAAGCCTAACCCAACCATGTGGCAGCAAAGCATGCATCCAAAACAGGATTTGGATCCCATCTGGATTCAAATTGTTGGATGTTCATATCTCAGATATTCATCATACATCGTGCGATCAGAAATCATTTGATTTTTTTATTTAAAATTAAACGTAAATAGTATCTGATGAAAATTTAACGCACGATATACGATAAACGATTAAAATGTGAAGATTTATAGGATCCTGACAAAGTGAATCCGGAGAGAATCTCTTCCTCCAAAACAGATCCCCTAATTGCTTTTCTACGTTTGTTGTTTTTTAACGGTAAAGTTTATAGACCTAATTTCGGTATTACCCGCTAAGACGCGCCATCACTCGCGGGACATGAAGCCTGCTGAAACAGCCAATAATATTCTTCCTCCCAGATTCTTACCCAATCATATAACGACACGTCACGTTACTCGCACCGAGTGGCAAGTTCGGGAAACAAGCATAGAGAGAGAATCTTCCCACACGGGAACGAACCATAACGGGAAACGTTTCCACCGACGTTAACGGAAGGAGGATCACGTGGTCTAGCCAATCAAAGCACGCCACCCATTAAGTCATGTTGGCGGGTGACGGTGCGAAAACGGCGCCGAGTTGATCTAAGAACCTCCTCAGGCAATAATGCACAGCACGTGCACCGACGCATCTCCGAACGGACCCCGCACCAACGACCTCACGTTGGGTCCCATCTTCCTTCACGTGGACCGTCAATCGGCCGCGTTAGTGGTTCGCCGTCGCTGGGGTGTTGTACGGTGGTAGTGGTACCACCTGTCACGATCTTGGTCTCTTTATTGGACCGGATCCTCTTTTTGAGGATTCCAAAGATTCTTCAATCACATCCATTCATCGTAACTGTCAGTTTTTGTCAAATATTATTTATATTTAAATATACGATAAACGGATGTGATTGGAAAATTCTCACAAAGAGGATCCGACAAGAATGGTCCTGCTTCTTAATGTATCAAGAAAAACATTGCACATGTCACATGTGTGATGTGATATTATCCTACATCGTTTTAAGAAGAAAACTCTAAATGGAGGATCTGTATAGATATTATTTTTAAATTAATCAGATAATAGCTATAAGCTTTTCTAAAATTATCATTTTACCCTATGTTTTTAGTTACGTTTATTATTTGACAGTCAGATATGATATTATCTGATTTTATTTTTTATTTGATGTGATTTTTATAAGAGTTTGTGTCATGTCTTATGTGTATACATCTCGCTTTCATTTATGTACTTGAAAATTAAATGCCTTGTTTTTTTTTTTTTTTGTGAGGGAGACATACCATAGAGATGGGTGTGTATGATTTAGGTGATTAGTGGTGGGATTATATGAAGAGAGGAAGTGATTTCCGCAACCTTGTTTCACTTTCTGCACTAGCAAAGATAATTAAAAAAGGAGAGCAAAAGATGAAAATAAAAATGCAAGAATTACTTCTATATAAGATTTTTTTTTTTTTTGTATGTGATAACGTGTGGTGTTACTGATTTACAAATCATAACATGAGTAAACAAACAATTTACAGTTGTATGAACAGAAATATTGGAAGAAAGCAAGCAAGTGAACAACACAACAGTGTGTACAAACAAAGCAAAGATTAAATTACAAAAAAAAAATGTCGTCTCATGCAACAAGTGTACCTAAAAGGCTAAAACATTAAAGGTAGCTCTTCAGCCTTCTCTATAAAGTATTGCTACAATAATGTAAGATAGTGATACGGGGAAGATTGGACTGCTTTAATTTGATCATATTTCAAACCTCGAGCTGCTTACAAAAAGTTAACCTAATTGTGCCACTAATTTAAACACCCGGAATAATATTGCGGAATATTTGGAATTTTGCTAAGAATTCTAGTGAGAAAGTACCTGAAATTGCGTCCACCGTGGTGGTGGATGCACTACTTGCTCTTTTATTCTATTTTCTTTTGGTGGGTTTGAATTTGACAGAAATTGGTACTCTTTATCACGAACTCTGTGCTTCTCTTCCCTGTAATCCTGTTCACTTGACCAAGAAAGCTGCTCCATTTGTTACTTTAATCAAGTCATGGAGGATAAATGTTTGACAAGTATCGCAAACACAAGTCATTATGTTGTACTAATAAAGATAAACGATATGGCTAACATGTTTTAATTTTAAGCAAGGTTCTAACAGGTGCTAGGATTAGTCGGGCAGTAGGCAGAGGCTTAGCGCCTAGGCGTCTAAGCAGGGACCAAGGCAGTTTTTTTAATTTTAATTAAATTTATTATATAACATATAAATAAATGTAGGATTTTTATTACAAATGGTCCATGAGATTGACCAAACTCATCATTTTGGTCCCTCACTTTCAAAATCAATCAATGTAGTCCCTGACATTCACTACCTCACATCAATTTGGTCTTTTTGTTAAGACTTCATCAACTGTTATGTTAGTTTGTATGTGGGTCCCACAAATCCAATCAAATGCTGACACGTGAATTACACAAAATAAGGGTTTTTATCGCAAAAAGTCTCTGACATTGATCCAACTCCTCAGTTTGGTCCTTGAGTTTCAAAAATCTATAAATTTGGTCTCTGACTTTCACTACCGCACATCAATTTATTCCCTCCGTTAATGCGGTCCCACTAATCCAATTATATGGCTCAACGTGGATTAACTATACGAAACTTTTTTTTTTAAGAGTGAACCAAAAGAAGAGTATTCCGCGCTAGCATTTTTCTCGAATCCCACAACCCCAATTGGAAAAAAAAAAATTCAATCTAAATTCGATAAAATCGAATCCCAATTCAATTCAAATTTGATAGGATTTAGGATTATAACCAACTAGAGAGAATGATGAGTGAGTTCAGGAGGCCAAGTACTTTAGTGGTGTCATGGTGCCTTCCTTTTCCTTTTGAGAGCATACCTGATGAAGACGACGATGACTTTTTTTTTTTTTTTTTTTTTGGTTTTTAGTTTCTTATTTTACTTTTAGTTTTAAATCTTAACAAAATAGTTTCTTATAGTTAATCCATGTGGCGCCATATGATTGGATTAGTGGGACAAAAAATATTGACGAAACTTTAACAGAAGGATTAAATTGATGTGCAGTATTGAAAGTCAGGGACCAAATTTATCGATTTTTGAAACTCAGGGACCAAAATAAGGAGTTTGATCAATGTCAGGGACCATTTACGATAAAACCCTTATTTTGTGTAATCTATGTGTCACCGTTTAATTGGATTTGTGGGTCCCACATACAAACTAACAGAATAGTTGATGGAATCTTAACGGAAGTATCAAATTGATGTGCGGTAGTGAATGTCAGAGATGACATTGATTGATTTTGAAAGCGAGGGACCAAAATAATGAGTTTGATCAATCTCAGGACCATTTGTGATAAAAAGAACCCATGAATGTATACTTATTATACTTAAAAATAGGACATAATTATATTGAGATACATAAATTGCAAAATAAAATGAAATATAGATTATAAAGTATCATAACACATTGAAAACATCAGGAATAAGCGTATAACGAACGTTCATTCTCTTATAATTTATTCAACAAATCTCATATAATTCATTGAAAAAAAATAAAATGCAAAATGAAAATTATATATTTTTTGTCTAAATGAGAGTCGCGATCTAGGCGAGTGCCTATTTGGGTCTAAATGGGCTAGGTGGGTGCTAGGTAGGTCTAGGTGTCATTTCTTAATTTTTAAACACCTAGAGATTAATCGAGACGGTGGCCTGCGCTAGGTAGAGATTCTTAAAACAATGTTTTAAGATATATTAATAAATAAAAAATCTAAATGTTACAAATTAAAAAAAAAAATAGTAACATTCCGTAATTGTAGTTTAAGTACACCAAAAAAGTACTCGTCATGTAGAAAGAAGTTAGTTGTGTTCTCCATTCTAATAGAAGGAGAAGGATTCTCTCCCCTCTTTTTTTCTCTCATCTTCTCTCATATTTGAACAGTTACAGTTAAGTCACGTTAATATCTTATATTAATTTTTTATAGAAAGACAAAGACAAAATAAAGAGTGTGAGATGAAGGGAGAGAATCCTAGTCCAAATAGAAATGGAACATCTCCAAGTTGACAGGTATGCTTAGAGACACATGCCTACGTAGGTGTGCTCTTCGTCTTCTCCATGCTCGAGCTTATGTCCTAGTCTGGCATGATAACATCGCTTGCGGCATATGTCAAGTCACAAAACTTCATACATGCCTGAAAAACGTGCCTGGCATACGTGTGCTCTTCTTAGTACTTAGGCAAGTGTCCATCCATGCATACTTACCCTCCTCAGTCATGAGTTATATACAATTATGTGATTTATCTGTCATTAAATGATTAGTAATCATGTAATTAAAAAGATAAACACACAATTATGTACATACAAAACTCGTATATGCATTATTCATCGAACAATTGCCATGATGGGGTTGACATTCTACGCCCAACGCCCAATTATTTGGTGTTCAATGTGGTGCTTATGTGTGGTCGAGATACAAGTTAAATGCAACTCACCTTCGATATATATCATGCATCACGACATGTGTTATTCGTCAGTTTTTCTTCTCACTAACAATCTAACAACAAATATAGTATAATATATTAGTAGGCTATCATATTCTAGAGCCACATTTTATCAGAAGGTAAAGACATTTGTAATGTGGTCAAATTGGATTCCGTATTCATTAAGAACTTGATTTATAATGTGGTTAAAAGAATGGAGTCTTAGTGCTATTCCTTTTCATTTGTAAGTGAGAGGTTTTAGGTTTGATTCTCACCAGGCGAATTTGAACCACATTATTGTTAACATATTGCGAGGCTTAGTGTAATGCCCCAACCTGAAATTTTTATTTCGGAAACTAATTTTGGTGATAGGCCAAAAATTAAACTCTTGTTTAACTAATTATTGTTAAATTGTTAATCACAATTCTTTATTTAAATTTCTTACTTACAAAATCTATAACCAAAATTTACTTACCAAAGCACATAAGATTAAATTTTCAAATAATTCACCAAAATTTCTCTTCTTCAATCAAATTCCCAACAAAAGATTAATCTCAATTATTTAAGGCTGCATCTAACTCCTGTTAGACTGCCTACGTACCCTTAATGCGGGATTAAGCGTTTCATAGTTCACCATTCATTCTTTTATCCATTTCCAAAAATATTCTAGTAATGGAAATATTCAACATTAGCTTTCACAATTGAATCACCTCAAATGGGTACCAATTACGGATTTAAAATATCAAAATTGGCATGAAAAGGCAGCGTCGGCCCACTGGCCACGCATTGCTGTAGGTGGCGGTTTCCGACGAACTGAAACCAAATTTTCCGACTAACTCTAAAAATTACCAAATTTTAAAGGCAAGTAGAGTTCAATGAGAGGAACAACTTTCATATCTAGGATGAACTCCAATTCAGCCGGGAAACACCTGAAATTAGCTTTGGACTGCCAGAAACCCAAGAAATAGGTGTTCTCGATTCGACCTCAAAACAAACTTTGACGCCCCAACCATTGCTTGGGCTTTGTTCCTAAAATTGAGGAGAGACTATTAGTGGTGGTGATGGTTGGAGTTAGCTTCAAGTTTTGACAAATCGAAGCCAAACCTGTCGCACCCATCGTGCGGTTTCTCTTAAAATCAATCCAATTTCATCAGTTTTTTTGGATGGAAATGGGAGAGAGAATGACTGGGTTTGAAGTAAGGATCATTTTGGCACCGTTCTCGTTGTCGATGGTGGCAGAAATCAGAAGATATGGCCGGGTTGGGTCGACGAGTCAAAGGGGATCCCCTCATCCCATTCTCCCTCATTTCCCCTTATTTCCCCTCTTTTTCTCCCTCTCCCCAATTGGTCCCTCTCCTCCTTCTTCTCTCCTGCATCTCTCCTTTTCCTTCTCTCTCACACTGCCATATGGCAGCTTCCAGACTCCTTTTTTTTTTTTTCAAAGTCTTTGATTTCTTCGTTTCAACTCTGATTCACAAACGGTTTTCGCCCACGCTTTCTTAGGGTCAAGCTCTATCCAAATATATCAAGAAATACGATAAAATATGTCCCCATAAAATTACAAATTAGTCAACTAGGGGTATTTTCGTCTTTTCCACATATCAATAAAAAAATTTACGTAAATTATAATAAATCCCTGAAACAAAATTCTAAAATTTCTCTAATCAAATTTTCATAACCATAAATCTATTTATTTTCGATTTACTCCACATATTCATATATTTTTAATTTTCAAGATATTACACTTAACCTACTTCTTTATCATTTTAATGTAAATAATATCGTTTAGTCGACAAAAATAATTAGAGATTGTTGGTAGTAACAAAATTAATACCGTTGAGGATTTGTGCTCGGATAGAGAAGCTTCTAATTTGCTTAGGATCTTGCACCAGCTTGGAGATATAGGGATCCACGCAAGTGCCCCTGGATTGATCCCAACGCCAAATAGGCTTAATTGCACCCTTTGGTGGGGACATAATTGACCCCACGAGTTATTAGTTGAATCCTTGGAAATTTGATCCAATTTAGCAAAAATATAAGATAGTGTGCTTTGGTACTAAACAAATAATAGAGTTATTTAACTTATTTTAATGATGTTACTAGAACTGTTTTAAAAAATTGACTAAGCCTGTCTAAGTGTCCGTCTAGATTGTGATTTTCACTTAAATAGAAAATAAATAACTTTTATTTTGTATTTTATTTGTTTAATAAATTGTAAGAGACTTGTCATGAATACTTGGATGAATAATTATTATATGTTTTTCCCATGTTTTCAAGTCATATTATTTTGCAATTTATGCAGACTAATACAATTATGTATTTTTTTAAGTATAAGTTGACATTTATTTATATGTTGTATAATAAATCTATTTAAAATTTAGAAACTGCCTAGACGCCTTAGTGCTAGGCTCTGCTCGCTGCTTGACTAGCGTTTAGTGCTTTTTAAAACCTTGGTTACTAGCACTATTTTGCTTTTTTATGTAAGTGGATTGTCTTACGTTCGAATCACATGAATGAAGAATTCAATACTTATTATCATTTGACTCATTGTATGACTTAACTAATATCTCTGGTCTGTGTAAAATAGTTTTGTAAAAAATAAAAATTTATAGTTGACCTAATTGGAGGTGGGTGGGACGAAGGCCCCACTGTCTTAGGGTTTCCATGTTCATTCCGTTGTTCACGCCTATGAATGTTATTGCATGATACAAGAACCAAAGAAGAAGAAACATAGGTACAAGAGAAGCTTCTTGCTAATTGGTTGATTAATTATTAAGCTAACTCTTAATCAAGCATTAAGCACGCCACATGGCGACATATGAATGGACAGAGGATCATAACTTAGATCATGACCCAACTGGATCCTCTTCGGATCTTTTTGGTGAGGATCTTGAGGAACCGTAAATCATGTTCGTTCATCGTACAGTCAGTT
The DNA here is from genome assembly GCF_916048215.2 of Malus sylvestris. NCBI lineage: Eukaryota > Viridiplantae > Streptophyta > Magnoliopsida > Rosales > Rosaceae > Malus > Malus sylvestris. The sequence continues at coordinate 10,465,145 of NC_062261.1, read as the reverse complement.
TTTATCAGGTACTATTTGTGTTTAATTTTAAATAAAAATATTTAAAATAATTTATGACTGCACAATATAACAAACACGATTTACAAATTTCCAGAATCCTTACAAAGAGAATCCAGATCCTGGATCCGGATTCGATCATGACCAACCCTGTTGACGCTGGACTCACCACAACGGATAACTATAATTAGAGAGCACATGAAGTTGTGATTATTTTAATCATAATTAATCCATTTTCGTAATTAAAAACACCAAACAAAGAGAAAGCTGCTATGGCTTTAAATTAAGCAAATCCTTTTTCCCGGCAATCAAGAAACAAATGGAGTAGGAATATGCTTGAGTGGCGCCAAATATTGGATTAGACATTAGTAAGTGGCAACTTTTTGTTGACAAACCCTAGTTGTCTAAATCGTGCTCGAGTCTTCACTGGTATTTCTTTTTCCAAGTTGAGAAACGAAAACAACGTTGTTGAAATGGTAATGTTATTTATACTCTCATTCATTCCAAGTTTGAATTTATTCTACAAGTACAAATTGTATAGAAAATCGTATTGCTTGAAAGATGACTTTTAAGGTACGGATGATGAAATTATGTGGCTGTTCAAATTCCAACCTAAGAAACAAAAACATCCCACCCAATGAGATTTTCCTAAATGTTGTTCGCACCTAACATTGAAAATGAAACACTTAAAAATTATAAATACCTATATAATGTGTTTTCAGTCGAATGGTTAGATGGTTCGGTGATCCAAATCTAAGAATTTCTCTTCTCGATCTAAAACGGAAAATAGAAATAGTAAATTTGACCTTGAGATGAGAGGATCACTAGATGTGAGCACTGTAAATATTCCTAGATATTGACGTAGGGGAATAATATAATTCCGTAAAATAACACTTTCCTAAGAAGAATTTGCAATTAGTTTAATGATAAGTCCATAGAATAACTAAGCCTGGAACCATACCACTATTAGATCACAATAAAATAATAACTAGCATTGCTTCTAATCTTGAATGACAGCTAGCCTTTGTGAATTGAAATGAGATCTTCGTCGACAGGGATAACAGATCTACTGGTTACCGTGTGTTGCTACATGAGAACAACATACATTGAACGATGCATGTTTACTGTCACATGTCGTTTTATGTAAATAAAACAAAGACATGTAAAAAATATATTTTTATTTTATTAGCACATATTATCAGTACAACGATTTATCCGTATTATAGAGGCTCATTTCCCTTGATAGAGATGCGAGATTAAAAATTAGGCCGATTCGGGACGGAAAAGGTTTGGAGTCAATGGGAAGGAAGAAAAGTGACAAAAATGTGACGGATTGGGGGATTGTTTTTTTGGGAGGGGGGGGGGGGGTGGTGGAGTTTAATACGGGTCACACGACCCAAAAGAACCAAAAAGGGTTTCTGGCTCACATGGAATTGCAAGTGTGGGTCACAAGAGGAAAAAGAACAAAATGACGATATTGCCCTTGGCCACGGTTACCTCGACAGGTTGGCATGGTCAAAGCCCTCTACAAAACATGTCACAAAAAGAAAGAAAAAGAATCAAGATGGGTGATTTACTAACTTACGAAGTGTTAATTTTTAGGAAGTAATTTTCGTATCCTCATTTCTCTTCACTCGCTTTCTCCGTCAGTCTGATTAACCCTTTATCAAACTCTGATTATCTTCACTAACATTCATTAGCACTCGTCATGCCTTGATCACTTTATAAACAACTCAAGTTTCCATAAATATCGGTATGATTTTGATGTATGACGTCAATTACTCAAATATATAATTTATTACATATTAATGGAGAAAAAATTCGAACGCATAACTTCAGAGACAAAAATACTTAACTTCAAATTTCGATTTAACATTAAGATTATTGGTAAAAAGAAAAAGGGGTTAAACTTCTTGTGCAATAAAACAATAGAGAACTATTGGAAATAAGCTCAAAAGTGCACTTTATAAGATTAGGTCAAAGGCCGGGGGGGGGCTATAAACAATTTAAGGAATGGTTTGGTACTGAGTTGTTTTTATAAAAAGTGAGTATAGAAAAAGCCGACCTCAAAAAGATGTTTGATAAACACTTAAAAACAACTTATTTTCACAGTTTTTGGTGAAAAAAAAAACTGAAAATATGAAGCAAAAAAAATGAGCTTATTCTCACAGTACAGCAGAATAAATTTTTTTTTAAAGCACAACAATACAAAACCAGCCCTAAAACACTCACAAATTATCTTAACTAAAGCAATAATAAAAAAACATGTTACATTTACCTTTTTTTAATTTTAGCTTTAGAAAAAGATCAGATTGTTGTTTCATTATTTTAGAAATCCAAAACGACTCACGACAATATTTTAGCTTTCCGTGACAACTGTTGTTTATTTGACAGGTGATACTCGTAGCCAACGGCCAGGCAGCGGCGAGCCTTGACACTTGTGATTTGTGAACTGTGATCGACCGCGACCTGTCCGTCCGTATATGTTACACTAGTAATAAATACACCAAACCAAACGCCATAGAAAAAACAATTCTGTATTTTCTCATTTGATTCCGTTACCATATTATATATGAATATATATATATATATATATATTTATTTATTTATATTTATATACGCACAGCACACAGAAAAATATATTATATAGCTCTGCTCAGAGTCTCAGAGCTGTGAGTTGTGAGTGTGGACACCCTGCTGCTTCACCACACTCTCTGAGTTGCTGCTGCTCTTTCTCTCCTTCCTGCTTTGAGTTTTGTCTGCCATTAAAGTTTGGAGAGAGGGAGAGATAGAGAAGGCAAAGCCATGGAAACCAACTCAGTTTCCAAGCTGGGTTTTTTCTTGGGGTTGTTTTTGTTGCTGGGTTTTCAGCTGGTTCACTGTACTGTCACATATGACAGGAAGGCCATTGTGATTAATGGGCAGAGAAGAATCCTAATTTCTGGTTCAATAC